>NW_012101954.1:1644163-1692086 GCF_000951045.1 Mandrillus leucophaeus
CAACATGGCACAAGTATACATATGTAACAAACCTGCACGTTATGCACATGTACCCTACAACTTAAAGTATAATAATAATTAATAAATTTAAAAAAAAAAAAAAAGAAGATCAAGGAAGTTGAGGGTATGCAAGAGAATAGTTATGACCACGAACCATGATTGGGTGAGGAGGGAATGATGATATGATGTGGAGTGGAGGGTTGTCTAACTGTTGAGTATGGTAAAAATCAGTGAATTATGGATCTAACTTGATTTGAGAGTCCAACACTCAAAGGGATAAAGTGGCAAGATAGGATGTGATGGTCAGAAAGTGGGATGCTTTCTATTAAGATCATAGAAATGGTATAGTCATTGATAGTGGCAAAGTCTAGGGTATGACAAAAGAAGTGGAAAGATGCATTATTCAAGAAGTAAAAATTCCAGGGCATTAAAAGATTGTCTTGATGGGTGTTGAAATAAAGATTAGAGTAACTACTGGATTTACAGCAAGTGTTGAAGTGAGTGGCCATGGCCCATTGAAAATATCTTCAAAGAATAAAGACAAGTACCTGAGTAGAGTGACTTAATTGACTATGAAAAGGTTAGGTAGTGAGTAGTTGAGTCTGAACACATGAGCTTCAAAGCTGAGGGTAATTAGAGAGAAGGGAGTAACAATGAAATGGCAATGAAGACAAAGGAGAATATATATTCAAATACATGTAGGTATTCTTGGTCCACAGAAAACCAAATTTCAGTTGGAGCAAAATATGAAGGGCACACTGAGAAGAGAGGCTAAACATAAAGAAGACATTGCTAATGGCTGCCCTGAGTTTCAGAAGTACAGAGGAAGGGGGTCATGTGCTAGGGGCAGGAAATGGGATCAGATTAGGGCATGTGAAGAGATTGGTGGCATTTGAGTCCAGATAATAGGAAACTACCTGAGAGTCTGGATGTATGAAGGCTGATGTATAATGGGAAAGGACATTATGGAATTCATTGTGATCCACTGGTTCTGTTTGACTCTCCTCCAAAGCCTGTTTTCTGCCCTTCTCTGGGTCTTGAGAAACTAGCCTCTTTTCAGGATGTACCACCTAGGCTGCTTTGTTCTTTAGCTTCCAGTTGGTTTTGACCAATGGGAGGCTCTAGCAGGTGATCAGAAGGCAGGAGGAAATGGTGATTTCCTCCTGCTTCCTCCCTGCCTCTTGGCAATTCTGGCAATAGCTGAATTCCTGAATTCCTCAAATAGCAATGTGGGCAGCCCCCCTTCACCTATTCCAGCTCATGCCAGTCAAGGGCGGGAGATTCCTTCTCCCTATGCTGGTCCATCGGTAATTACTATCCCTTGTTGGTTCTTGTATCCCTGCTAATACCCAGCCCCTTCATTAACTTTCTCCAGCTGAGTGGCTCTTTTGATTCATACCTGGACTCTGGTGGTCTTACTTTCTGCTAATAGGGCTACCACATGTGTGGGTGTGCCATGGACAGTTCCGCTTTACATAATTTCTACCAATGTAATTATTAACTGTACCCCCTTTCACTCTCAAAAGTCTTTTAGTTTTAATGAATTATAACATCCCCTGGTTCCATTTGTTTCTGTCTTAAATGCCTGAATTCAAATCTCTGGATTACCTTCCCTCTAGCCACGGTCTTTTTGGTCTCTTCACAGTCTTTCCTGTGAAGAGAGAGCCTGGGTGTTTGGAGAGGGGTTGATGCATTAGCTTGTGAAAGGGAGGGGGGAGTTTAAGAGCTCAACCTGGTCTTTATCTTTATTCTACCAACACAGTAAGCTAAAAGCAAATGAGAAAACAAAAGTCTTCATGTTTATGTTTCATGTTTTTCCATGCTTAATAATGTATAATAAAGAGACACTTCCCTAGGGTCACTGGCTCATTAGCTTCTTATCTTATTTTAGATACAAGTGAAATCACCCCTAATAGCAGCACAGGCAAAATGAGACATGTCAAGTGGTTTTGTGACCTTGGGCAAGTTAAACTAAGCTCTCATGGCCTTGCTTTCCTCTTTTGTAAATGGGAGTACTAATTGTACTTGCCTAATAGGAGGATTAGGATTAAATGAGTTAATATATAAAGACGTGAAATACTGCCTGACACATGTGTTAAGCATTATGCAATGTGCTGCGCCACACACACACACACACACACACACACACACAAATACAGACACAGACACACATAGAGTGATGAGGAAAGGCACCACGCAGAGGCATGGGGGAATAGCTTTTTGTGTAGCAAAGAGGAGAAAGTGACTCTGCTCTGAACACAGAACTGTGGCTCTGATGTAATATTATGCTATAGATCACTGTAGTTTGTCGAAACAAAGGGCTGTTTCCCATTTAGAGAGAGTGAGCATTTCCTAGGAGAAGGGAGAAAAGGAAAGCTTGCTTGCTTTAATTTGAGTCTCTGCAGAGCAATCTACTTTTGATCTTCCAGAGACCAGCCACTGGGAAACACAGAACAGCTTCCAGCAGCCTGTACACATTTTTGGTTTTTGTCCATGCCATCAAAATAAATCACATCCGAGTTCACTTTTGTGATCTAACATAAATTCTGGGGTGGTAGAAAGTGCAGAGAAGGGTACATCACTCTGTGTCCAATTAGAAGATAGATATCATTAAGTAATTTAAGCAGAGGAATTGTAATATGACTAATCATTGGAGAACAGTGATAAAGATGGAAAGGAAACTGCTCAGTGCAGTGGCTCATGCCTGTAATCACAGCACTTCGGGAAGTCAAGGCTGGAGAATCGTTTGAGACCAGCCTGGGCAACATAGTGAGACCTCGTCTCTACTAAAGTGGTGGCACATGCCTGTAGTTCCAGCTACTGGGGAGGCTGAGGAGGGAGGATCGCTTGAGCCCAGGAGTTTGAGCTTGCAGTGAGCTTACGATTGTGCTACTGCACTCCAGCTTGGGTAACAATGAGATCCTGCCTCAAAAAAAAGAGGATAGAGGAGAGGATAGAGAGAGAAAGAAAAGAAGGAAGGAAGGAAGGAAGGAAGGAAGACAGAAAGAGAGAGAGAGAAAGAAAGACAGAGAGAAAGAAAGAGAAAGAGAAAGAAAGAAAGAAAGAAAGAAAGAAAGAAAGAAAGAAAGAAAGAAAGAAAGAAAGAAAGAAAGAAAGAAAGAAAGAAAGAAAGAGAGAGAGAACGAACTGACTTTAGAGGTAACCTGGAGTTGAAAGAGAATACCCCAAGGACAAATTTGGAAGAAGTTCCCTTCTTATTGAAGAAGGTGTGGCTGAAGCCAGTGCATAGTGAGGAAACTCAGTGGCTCACTGGAGCCAGAGCTGGTCTACAGTTGCTGGGCATGCAGGAATAGCCCATGCCTAAGCCTGGTGGGCAGGCAGGCAGAGGGAGTGGGAGCCCTGCATGAGGTGCAGGTCCTAGAGTGCCTGGTGTCCCAAACAAGAGGGAAGGAAAAATACTCCAGAGCACAGGTGGGCTGCAGTTGACAGTGGGCATGCAGGGGAATTAAAGGACTCTCTGGTGGTGCATGCAAGGCTGGAACACACAGTGCCCGAGTTGATAGCTCTGTGAGAAAAAATTCCCTGGGGCTAGTGGGCAGGCGTACATGCAGAGGGAATCAATCAATCAGGGCACCACTGCAGACAGGAGCTGGAGAGGCCTCTGTCTCCAGGAACATAGTGCAATTCCAGGTGGGGCTACAGGATCACTTGCAGGTCAGCCCTGCAGAGACAGTTTTTATTCTTCTATAATATTACCTATCAGATGAGGTCTCCCGATTTCTGACAGCTGTTCCTTCTATAGCTTTGTGATCCTGATCACTGAAAATTCTCCTTGTCCATTGTCTGGTGCAATATTCCAGATGTAATAACACTAGTTTAAAAAATACCAAAAAAAATTAGTTCCTATTCCTGGCACACTTTGGGAGAGTGTCATGAGCTTCTGCTAGCTTTTGTTGCAACTATACAAAGGTTATTTTAAAATTAATGAATTGTGTTCCAAATAATAACCATGGCTATGCAGTATATAATTGGGCTTGCTGATAGTTACTATTGTGGATATGTTCTTTCAATCTACTAGAATGTATACTTTGCATTTTTATAATCACAATATTAAGGACTTGGCAATGTATTCCAAGGTAGCATTTCTATGAATGACATCCATTTTCTGTCTCATTACCAGGAAGGGTCATTAGGTAATCTTCTGATGGCACTGGGTAAATCTATTTTTTGAAATTATTCTCCTGGGATAAACAGATAAAGTCGTCATTTTGTTCGCTGTGGTGTCTCTAACTCTCAAAATGACTGATGGGCCATAATGATATTCCATGGGGATGGAGAGAACCAGCAGTGGGGTTGGCTTGTGGTTGGCTTGTGGTTTCCTTAGCAACTCTCTCTTAGGGACACCATGGCAGCCACATTTATTCAAAGTTAGGATTCTTGAAAAAAAAAAAAAAAAAAAAAAGACAGTATTTCAATTGAGACTGTATATACCTAAATTAACTTGGCTCAAGAGAGATGCATTTTGCATTGCTATCATTTTTTAGTTGGTATGCTGATTTCTCACTAGAAAAGCAAATTCTGCCCTCAAAAAAGTATTAGCAGGGAGGGGCGACTGCTAGGGTAGAAAAGATTAGCAGAGCTTCATAACTCGAATTCCAAAGAGAAAGTGGTTTTCTCTTAGCTCTGTTTTCCAATATAGCCCTGAGGGGAACTAATTTAGAATCTAAGCAAGCCCCTTTGAATACATGGTCTCCTTAGTACACTGCTATTCGGTCAAAGTAGAAATCACTTAGTCTTTCTCATTGTTTCTACAGAAAAGCTGGTCTCTGTGTGAGATTTATTATCATTTCCTGAACAAGGGTTTCTCAAGCTTGGCACCACTGATATTTTGGACTGGGTAATTCTTTCTAATATACTGCCTTGTATATTATAGGATGCTTAGCAGCATCCTTGGCTTCTACCTGCTAGATGTCAATCACGTCCCTTCCTCTACTGGGATGATCGTAAGTCTCCAGGGACTAGGAGACAAAATGGCCCCAGTTGAGATCGGTTGTCTCAAAGAAAAGTGTCATGTGATCCCATGAGTAACTTGCTGCCAGTTTTCCTTTATCAGACCTCATTTGCAGCTTCCTAAAGCAAATAACCCATGCTTCAAACACTTCAGAATCCATGCTGAGAATGCCTGTTAAAGAGAGCTATATTATATTTACAAATAATATTATAAGTACTCTTATACATAAGGACATAACACTGATGTTCTGGTTAGCAGTAAGAAGAAATGATTTGATCCATCTTTTGGCCTCAATCACTTCTCATCTCTGCCATCACCATTCTCATCTCACCTCTGTCATACCCATATTTCTTTGTTTGTTTTTTGTCACCCACGCTGGAGTGCAGTAGCACAATCTTGGCTCACCGCAACCTCTGCTTCCCCGGTTCAAGCAATTCTCAGCCTCCTGAGTAGCTGGGATTACAGGCATGCACCACCACACCAGGCTAATTTTTAGTAGACATGGGATTTCTCCATGTTGGCCAGGCTGGTCTCGAACACTTGGCCTCAGGCGATCCACCCACCTCAGCCTCCCAAAGAGCTGGGATTACAGGCGTAAGCCACTGTGCCCAACCCCCACATTTTTCATAAGAGAACATACATCAGATAGAAGGCAGCAATTACCTTCCAGTACCAAGACATGAAAACTAAAAAAAAAAAAAAGAAATAAAATAAGAGGAGAAGCCATGGGAGAATCGATGATGAATTTCACAGGACATAGTTTTGTAGAATATTTATTGATTCTACTTGTCCTATAATTCACCACAAAATTAGATACATCTTGGGGGAGATTTATGTAACATTTTTAAGCCTAGAAGATAGTTTTTTTTTCCCCCAAAATCAATGATAGCAAAAATTCTAAATTAACAAAAGAAAATGTGCAGCTCCTTGTACTTCTGTCTGACCAAACTACATTTCTAGGAAGAAGGTGTTAGTCTGTAAATAATATATATGGAGAGTTTTTTCTGACTTCAAAAAATGATAGTGTTTTCTAGAACCTTTATAATAAAGTTAAAATAGACTAATACTGGAATTGAACCAATGCTTGAAAAATAGGATGTGAACTAACACCAGTGTCAGCCATGAGATACCCAGTTGTTTGCTGGTTGTGTTGGAACTGGTTTTAATATTGGGATGGAGCTTATATCACAAGGGAGATGGCAAGACCATGGATCTGTATATCACACTGACTTGAGTTTTGAACCCAACACCAGTACTCATTGGCTGTGTGATTTCAGGCACCTTATCTAACCCTTCTAAGCTTCAGCATCCTCATCTGTAAATAAGAGTAAGATACAATCGTCGCAAGATCACTACGGAGATTACAGTTTGGAGACATTATAATGCACATAATATCCTGAGTAGACTGTCTGGCCTGAGGATGAGTCTCTTCACTGTGGGATAGGGAGTTCAGCCTGGCAAGACTTCTGACACCCTCAGCCTTAGGCTAACACAACTAACCCAGTGTTCCAGGTCCTTATGCGTGTGGCTGATCAGAACTTACATGTTTACCTGAAAACCGAAAAATTACTGTCGACCTCAGAGGTTTCCAAATGACGGCGTCAGCCTGTCTGACTCATATATGCCAATGAGGATTCCTGGTTTATATCCTAGAGGCTCTGATCCAGTGGATCTACAGTAGGACTTGGGAATCTGGATTTAGAAAGCTCCCTGGAGGTGGTAATGGGTTTATTTCACAATCTAGTGGGTTCCATCGGTGCATTCACTTTGTGAAAACTCACCAACTGATGCATTTTTCTGTATGCATGTGATATTATATGTCAATAAAAGTTTAATTGAAAACAAAATATCTCCCCAAGTGATTCCAAGACACACAGCCAGATTTGAGAGCCACTGGTTTTCTATCTTTCCCAAACCACATTTAAAAGTCAAAAAATGGCCAGGCACAGTGGGTCTCGCCTATGATGTCAGCACTTTGAGAGGCTGACGCAGGCAAATCCCCATCTCTCCAAATAATACAAATATTAGCCAGATGTGGTGATGCACCTGTAGTCCCAGCTACTCGGGGGGCTGAGGTGGGAGGACAGCTTGAGCCCGGGAGGCAAAGGTTACAGTGAACTGAGGTGGTGCCACTGCACTCCAGTCTGGGCAATAGAGCCAGACCTTGTCTCAATTTTTTAGAAAAGTCAAAAATTATAAATATGATGATTTTCATCATCATTGAAAGAATTGTTGGACCAGCACCCTTGGCCAGCTGGAGTAGTCACTTCCCAAAGTTGCAGAAGAATAGATCTTGAAAACATATAGAAGGTATCTAGCCCGAGACTTTCATTTGATAGTTGAAGAAACTAAGACCTGGGAAAGGAAGATGATTCCCTTATGTGACCCAGCAAGGAACTGACAAAGCAGAGAGGTGTCCTGATGGCCCTTCCTGTCCTGCCTGTATAAAATGTGAGTCACTTGTAAAAATGTACCCACATTTCAAACACAGGACTAGATGCACAAGAATGTAGGCCTTGGTGACCTGGAGTCTCCCTGCTGATGGAGGGCTTGGCCACCGCTGAATGCCTGAAGGTAAATGAATGATTCAGCCTTTCAGTGTCTTACATTCTGACCCACACCTTTTACTTCTATTAAACTTCAAGGCATAAAAAAGTCTCAGGAATAAAGCACTTTCAAGCTTCTGCTCAAGCACTGTCCTTCATGGCAATTGTGTTTCTGAAATCAGAATAGTACTCCTCAATTGCTGGGCCTTCCGCTGAACTTTGAAGACAGAGAAAATGAAAAATGGATTGCTAATTGCTCTTGTCTTCATTGCTGCTCAACTAGAAATTAAAAGCCTTAACACTGTGGAGCCAAAGATTATAGATTGTGTACAAAGTGGCACACTTGGAGTTTTCTTCTTTTCAAGAGCAGTTAATTTTCTCCTAGGAATTCTCACGGCTCACTGTTCTCTCTAGCATTGAGTAACTGAAAGCAATTGCACATTTTAAGCTTTGTAAGTGGTATTTATTTGTAATTTTGCTTAAGAGATGAATCAGTTAAGACTTATACAAAACATCAGTATGTCTAAACACAGGGTGTCCAGGGCAATTGCTGTGAATTGGACTAGCGGTTTAGTGCCAAATTTGCTAGTTTATTTACTTATTTCAGTTCTGGATAAATAGGGTAAGCTAAGTTCATAACGCTGCTGAGACATTTTCCCCCAGGATGATGGATAAGAAAGCCGATAGAGATACACTGTCGATATCTTAATCAGACATTAAACAGTTGAAATATGTTAACCATCTGACTTCCTAACCAAAACTACTGGGATTTTTTCCCCCAACCAATTGAAATGATGGGACAACTAATTCTGTCACTTGGGAAGGACATATTAAGAAAAAGGCTCGCAATGGAGATAGATGGATGAACAGCAGTAAAGCTGAGGCTGCCTCACTTGAGTCTGAAGTCAGTTGCGTAGAAGTTAAATAACTTCAGTTCGATCCTCATAGTCACCCTTCGAGGCTGGAATAATATGCCCACTTTTCAGGTGAGAAAATTAAGGCACAAAAAAGCTGCCCCCATGACTCTCTGAGCTAAGGGTATGATGAGAGGAGGAGGCCAGGGAAATCTCCAAAGAGCAGTGAGTCTTCACTGTCACCACGACTTGTTAAAGCATCTGTCACCCTTCATAGAAAATCAGTTGTTTGAAGGCAGGTGTTGTCCATGATTCCTGTTTAAACATTTGGGGCCCAGCCGGGTGCCTGAAGCACAGCAGGTGTGGGTCCACAGTTGGGGATGGCACTCGAGCTGCCTGCCTTTCCTCACCCCTGCCCTCATCTTGGGCCTGTATCTGGCAGGAAGAGTTGATGGCTCTGCTGGTCCATGTATCCAGTACATTATACACCGAGGCCCTGGGGGGTGCTGCTCTCCTCCATGTTACACTCATTCAGCTATTCCAGTTGGCCAGAGCAGGCCCCATGGCCTTAACACTCCTCACTAGTCCTCTCCCTCCTCCTGGGCACACAGGCTCATGCACACTTCCATGTGCTGTACATCGAGGCCTATAGTGAGAGGATCATCAAATCCAAATCCCAAATACTTGATTTGGGCTTAGAAAGAGAGAAGGGCCCTTTCACATTGCCCTTGCCCACCTGGTCTTCCCTAGGCTGCCAGAGAACTCATCAGTGGTGTTTGGGCCACAATCCCAGCTAACAATCATAACTAAAGGGTACTTCGGTTCTCCATTTACTACTGTCCCTCGTGTGTTTCAACCTCTCAGAAGCAGAGTTTTGTCCATGAGGCAATCTAGTAACATCACAGCTCTACTGCAAACCATTGCCACTGGCTTCTGCACGATGATTTGTTAAAGAAAACAGAAGTGGCATCTCTGGCATTCATGTGTACGGCTTTAAAAAGCTCCAGTGGCTGCACTGCCAAAGCTGAAGGCTCCAGGTGGGCCAGGCCTTTCGCAGGAGCTGATTCTGCTGTTTGCTGGGTTAGAGAAAACAGAGTGGGGTGTCATAGGTCCCGGGCCTGGCAGCGGGGCTCTGCAGGGAAGAACCAGTGAAGAGATGGGTTGCAGAGATTGGCTATCTTCCCAATCTCTCATTTCTACAGCGCCACAATGATTTTAATTAAATACCCACCCTGACTCAGCAGCAGCTGACAAGGCTATTCGCAGAGCCAGGAGCCTGATAAATAGAGTGTTACTGGAGGTAGTCAAACTTCAAGGCCGCTGCTGGAGCCCGCCAGCCCTACTCTTCTTGCCTGCCAGCACGCAGTGCCAGTGACAGCCCCGTCTTCCTTCCCTTCACTGGGACTCCCCAGGGGCTGCTTGGAGGCAGGCAAGCTGTGCCTTCTCAAAACCTTGTGGAAGAGACATTTTCTGGACTCCACTGGTCTTGGCTGCAAGACCAAGGTTCCTTTACTGAACCCTTAATGGGAAAGCTGCTTAATTACCCTGTAAAGGTTGCATCTGGTTTTTGCATAGCTGTGGCTGGAAGATGACTTCTGAGAGCTCTCTGCAGCCCCTGAAGGAAGACAGAAGAGAACAGCTCTCAAAGAGAGGAATCCTGGGTTCACACACCGCAGTGGAGAGCCGTGGAAAGCCTCAGGCTTTGTGCCAGACCTACATGGGTTCTGATAGGGACTTTTCTGACTCTTACCAGGGTTCCTGGGCTAATTACTCAACTTCTCCAGTCTTCTAATGTGCAAATAGGATTAATAATAATATCTATTTTATAGGGTGTTAGGAGTATTCATTGAGACAAAAATGGCACAATCTAAGCCTTCAGTAAGTGGTGACTATCATTTCAATGTATATTATCCGGGTAGATGATGGATAAAACTAGAGCCTATGGCAGAGCTGCCAAGACAAAGCAGATATTTATAAGCACTTACAATATTTCAGATATCGAGCTACATGGTTTGACATCATTCTAGGCAACAGGGGAAAATAGTTGTTCTGTTCCCTCTCTCCAAGGAGAGGATTCAAGGTCTCAGTGAGGTTGCCTCAGGCTCTTCTGCTTCAACATGTAATGCAACTGTCTCATAGTGTTTGCCAGCCAGCCAAACAAGTGTTTGCCAGATTCAATTATTATTCAACAAATATTTACCCCTTTCCTTCTTTCCCTTTAGATGAGGAAATTACCTCCTTGCCCCTTAATATTGAGCTTGGTCCTGTAGTTTTTTTGCCAATAGCATGTGAGCAGAAGTGACAATGTCTGAGTCCTGAGTTTAGGCCTGAAGGGGCATGGTGAGTTTCTGATCACCATTCTGGAAGTTTCCTACATCTGCCGGAGTCACTGACCCTCTAACCTGGGCCCCTAAATGGGACACATGGAGAAGATTCCCAGCCTGAAACAGAACTGCCATAACCAGCCTGCAATCCTGTGAGCAAAAATAAATGCCTAGTGCTACATGCCAAAATATTTTTGTAGGTATTTGTTATACAGCAAGAGCTGACTAATTCAGTCTCCTGGGGAACTGAGTGGAAAACAAGACAAAAGTATTGTCTATTCTGGGATCTCTAATATATCTGGGGATTCTGCTATTCCTCTGAACCCAAAATTCAACCAAGAAGAACAATAACCACCATCTTTTTAGGAATTACTGACTCCCTTCTCTTTTTGCCCATGTTAGGCTTAACAAAAGAGAACATGGTTTAGCAACTATTTTTCTCCACCTTTCCCATCTTACACCTGAACTTCTACATTTTATGGTCTCTGACTCAACTAGGACAATTTCCCAATGAGACAAAGGTGACCATGACTAGCAGCACAGAGAGAAGGGATCGGTACTTCAAACCATTACATAGCTATGGAAAGGTTCAATGAATCGAAAAGGATAGAATAAGTGCTAAATAAATCCATGATTTCTTTTATTTGTTTATGAATGCAACAAATACTTATTGAGAACTTTATCTTACTGATAAAATACAGGATGCCAAATTAAGTTTGAATTTCAGATGAACAGCAAATATTTTAGTATAAATTTGTCCCAAAATATTACATGGGATATATCTTTACTAAAAATTATTTATTGTTTGTCTGAAATTCAGATATAACTGGGTGTCCTGTATTTTTATTTGTGAAGTGTAACATCTCTACTAACTGCAATCCAGGTACTGTGTTAGATACCGAGGATAGAGTAGTTAGGAATGGTGGGAAGGTCTCATTCCTCAAAACGCTGGTAATATCTTAGATGAGATATGCAATGCATACAAGATTTATATATAGGCAAGTATATAAAACATGAACATAGACATGTATACAAATTACATTAAATCCTTTAATATGGGAAGCTGGGTGCTATGGGCTGTATAGAAGGAGAAGGTTATTAGCATATGGACTGCCCCTACTTCAACCCACACCTGTGTCTTCACAGATTGCTCCACATTCCGAGTGACGAAGGAGAAAAAAAATTCAAACTTGTCTTTTTGGATGGCTCTACATGATGTTTTGGCAATTGCCAAAATTAACTGATGCAATGTTAGAGCTTATTCAGGGGTGGCCTTGAAAGAAAACATATGTATTAGTCTGTTTTCGTACTCCTATAAAGACTTGCTCAACACTGGGTAATTTGTAAAGGAAAGAGGTTTAATCGACTCACAATTCAGCATGGCTGGGAGGCCTCAGGGAACTTAAAATCATGGCTGAGGGTGAAGAGGAAGCAAGTACCTTCTTCACAAGGTGGCAGGAAGGAGAATAACCAACAAGGGAAATGCCAGATGCTTATAAAACCATTGGATCTCATAAAAACTCGCTATCACGAGAACAGCATGGGGGAAACCACCCCCATGATATAATTACCTCCACCTGGTCTCTCCCTTGACACATGGGGGATTATGAGGATTACAGGGATTACAACTCAAGATGAGATTTGGGTGGAAACACAAAGCCTAACCATATCAACATAGAAGGCAAATTGGCTCAGCAAATAAATATAGCCACCCATCTCCTTGGTCATTTTATTTAGCAGAGAGACTGTGATTAATGGACAATAGCTAATAGTTTGGTCAGATTGTCAGAGACTCAGAAGAGGCAGTGCTGGGGCATTGCTGACAAGGACTTTTGGAGAAGTGTGTGCAGCTTTTGAAATGACCCTAGGATATAAAAGTATCTGTATTTTATATGAGGGCCCAACAAAGCACTTCCACCACAGAGTGATTTCTTAATAATCAGGAGGGAAAACTGACCCAGTCTGGGAATACCTGTCAGTTTCCTTCCCTGGGCCTCCCAGGGCCAGCCCAATGGGCAGGTGAATGGTGGCAGGAATGAAAACCATACCAATGCCCAACAACCTGGATTTAGGTTTGCTAAATCTTTTGGTTTGTTTGTTTGTGAGACAAGGTCTCGCTCTGTCACCCAGGTTGGAGTGCAGTGGCATGATCTCGGGTCACTGCAGCCTTAACCTCCCAGGCTCAGGTGATCCTCCCATCTCAGCTTCCCCTCCAAAGTAGCTGAAGTACAGGAATGTGCCACCATGCCTGGCTAATTTTTCTATTTTTTGTAGAGACGGGGTTTCACCATGTTGCCCAGGCTGATCTCAAACTCCTGGACTCAGGTGATCTGCCTGCCTTGGCCTCCGAAAATGTGGGGATTACAGGCATGAGCCTCTATGCCCGGTCTTTCTGTTTGCCAAATCTTATCTGTGTACTGTATTGCTGAGTAGCCAACTTTCTGACAGCAGTAACTAACTACAAGTCATTAGCATAGTATCTTGGAAAGCCACCTAGATACTTAGTGGCTGGTTGATTTCCTCTACCTTCTTCCATTGTGGAGAGATATCAGTGAAAGAGATATATTCTGAATTTGAATCTGCTCTCCTTGCCAGTCACACTTCTGCTAGTTACCTGTATATGTCATATTATATATTATAGAATATGTGTGTGTGTGTGTGTGTGTGTGTGTGTGTGTGTTGAAAAACTAGACCCTTAGCCCAAGTGATGAACAATACTTTTCTTGGAAGGGAGGCAGACTTGCAGAATAAAGAATATGCTCAGAACCAGTTTCCAGTATATCATTTAGCAAATCTCACAGTCATATTACAATGATCCATGACAAGGGCTAGAACTGGGATGCATATCACATAATTAGATCTAATGACTCCCTAGCAAAATTATTTTCATCTAAATTTATAGACTCTGTTAGTCTAAAAGTTTTAGTACTCAGTTACAGAAGGCTTCCACCCATGAATACAGTGATTTCATGGAATTGGATACTAAGAATGCCATCTGGCCATTTTGAACTCCTCATGCTATTCAATCAACCAGCAAAAAAAGGGTACTACATGGTTGGCTGGGGCATTTAATCCTGCCAAGGAGACATGGTGTTGTATTAAGCGGTGAGTGTGAAGAATTATGAATGAAGCACAGGTGTTCCTCTGGACACTTCTTAGCTCAGCCATGCTGAACATGAGATGCTAATGGGCAGGACCACCAAGGGCTCATGTCTTCAGGAAGGAAGGGTTGAATCATCTCACTAGGCAAGCATCCCAGATCACCTTGTGTGCTGCTGAAAGCCTAGGGAACAGAGACAGTATAGGGGACTGGATTTATATGATTCGTTATAGCCTTTAGACCAGTTGCAGTAAAAGGGTTATGGCCTCCCCGATATTTATTTTTATATAGGTTGCATTGCTTCAAAAGTTTCAAAATATTGACACAGAATCAAGAGAAAACCAAGGCAGAAATAGATGTTACCCATAAAACCTGGACCCAGAACTAGGTGCATTTGCTGAGGTTTGGTTGGGGTTCAGGTGGAGTGTGGTATAAATGAGTTTTCAGCATACAAGAGTGTGCCACAGTATCTTGATGAGAACTTTATTTTGAAAGATGATTATAAGAAGAGGTGAAGATGAGGATATGGGGTTGCCAAGCAGGTGTACTATATGGACCTTGGCCAATTTTGGCTTCCCAGAATTCAATGCCTTTCTCATTTAGAGTCATCCCAGAAGTGAGGCACACATTCCTACTCACAATGGAGAAGCTGAAATGGGGGAGATATTTCTCTTCCCAGATCGCTAGAGGTAGAAGCAGTGCACACATGAACTGTGATCAGCCAATCATCCACTATCACCCAATCATCCACTATCACCCAAGATTCTCAATCTTAAGAGGGCATGACCAAGAAAGAATAGTTAGTGACCATTTGCAGTAGGTGCAATGGTACAGCTGAGTGCACACTGATGTGGTCATGGGCACTGAGGCCCAGCAGAACACTGCAGGGGCAGTGTTCTGTGGTTTGGGTTCCAGAATGCGTGATCAGGTCATGCTCTCTTTCAGCAGTTCAGACTCTCTTGGCCCCTGGCTGTGTTATGACTCAGTGTTCTAGATTTCCCTGTCATTCTGCACACTAGTAAGGATCCTTGCAGTGAATCCTACATCTAGTTTAGTAGGCCACACTTAAGTCTGTTGTTCACGATCAATGTTCCTACAAGTGGTTTGCACAATGAGAAGGCTGGGCACGGCCCTGGAGTGGGTGGGGAAGCGTGGGGAAGACACATTATCATTGGAGAGAAGATGATCAAGGACAGGCCCAGAACGTTGGATATGTCATGTGCAAAAAGCCGATGTCATACGTGATGATGGCAGAATACGGCAGAAGAGGAATATGGTAAACCAGATGTAAAATTATTCAGAAAAGGAGGGGAAGCAATCCACTGGCCACACTGAAATGAATGCAGAGGGACTGTAGAGTAGTTTAGCCAAATCGATTATGTATTAGAGAAGCAGAGATGTTTTACACAAAGTAGACAAGTTAGGATGTAGAACAGGCACCTGAGAGCAAAGAAAAATCAGACCTGGCCGGGTGCAGTGGCTCATGCCTGTAATCCCAACGCTTTGGGAGGCCAAGGAGGGTGGATCACAAGGTCAAGAGTTGAAGACCAGCCTGGCAAATATGGTGAAACCCCATCTCTACTAAAAATACAAAAAAAAAAAAAAAAGCCAGGCATGGTGGCACACACCTATAGTCCCAGCTACTTGGGAGGCTGAGGCAGGAGAATTGTTTGAATCTGATAGGCAGAGGTTGCAGTGAGCTGAGATCACACCACTGCACTCCAGCCTGGGCAACAGAGTAAGACTCTGTCAAAAAAAGAAAGAGAGAGAGAGAGAGTGCAAGAAAGAAAATTCAGACCCAAGTCCTGCCCCTGAGTCTGGGGTGTGGGGGACATGCAGGGTAGGGTGTCCTCTAGGCAGAGCTAGGTTTTAGTTAAGGTGAAGAGGCAGAGCAGTGTTTAGAAAGAAGTGAAAGTATAGGAGAGTTTGTCTACCATGGGACAGATGTTCCATGGAGCATGATGAAGCCTTGCAGGGGAGAGCACAGAGCTGTCCCATCTAGGAGGCAGCACATCCTAGAATGCAGATTGTTGATGTCAGAGAGAACAGGTGACCATCCCGGGCAGATAAGAGGTACACCGTGTTTACATAGCACAAAGTTGTCCAAAGGTTAATCCAATCTTCACATGTACCTACATAAGACGCACTACATGGGTTCCTAAGTAGACTCCTGAGATAGTGACAGGCTTTGAGCTGCAAAGACCCGGCTTCTAGTCCTGCGTCTGTCACTTAGTAGCTGTGTGATCTTAAGCCTTTCATTTTTGTTTACCCATCTATATAATGGGACTAACAAGGCCCATAATGCTGGGTGGTTGTGAGTGTCAGAAAGATTATACATAAAAGTACTTGAGGAAAAAGTTTCATTTGACAATAATTTTAAATGTACAAGTTGCAAGAATAAAAATGGTACAAATAATACACATATACCTTTTTCCCAGATTCACCTATTGTTATTATAATAGTATATATATACTGTTATTTTATATATATACTGCTATTATAACTGTATATATTATATCTAGTTATATACATACTGCTATTATACTGTTATACATATGGCAGGTTATAATATATATAACAGTGTATATATATATGTTATATACACTGTTATTAAAATCTACTGTTATAACATTTTATCATATTTGCTTCATTTATCATTTAGTCTCTCCATATTTATATATCTTTAAAAATATTTAAAATATATATGTGTATATAAAATATCTGTATAAAATATTTTTGAACCACTTGAGGGTAAGTTACATATATCATGGTCCTTAATACCTAAACACCTCAGTCTGTATTTCCTAAGAACAAGGTACTCTCCTACACAACTGCAGTGTAGTCATCAACTTCAGAAACTTAACAGGATATGATAGTTTAGTCTACCGTTCATATTCCAATTTTGTCACTTGACCCACTTCTGACCTCCTGGCATCTCCCCTCCTGTACAGATTCCACCTAGGGCCGGGCTGTACACTTAGTTGCAAGTCCCTCACCTCCTTTCTTCTTTTAATCACAACATTTCTGCAGCCTTTCTTTGTCTTATAAACGTGCCTTTGAAAAGTTACACCACAGCAACACAAGTTTAAGGGTAAAAACTAAAAATATAGGTAATCACTAAGGAAAAAAAAATTACCGATAAGCTCAGACCTCCGGTCAGGGAGGTCAACATGGTCCCACTTTCCTGCTGTCCTGGGGAGCACACGAAATGTCAAAATCACCTGTCTTTTGTCTTATTTTCTACTCTGTGGTTCTTTTCCCCCAAAGACAACTTTACCCTGCTCCTTTCCACAATGATGTCTGTCTGTGTGTGTGTGTGTGTGAATCTGTGAATGTGCTTCTGCAACCACAAAGTCCTATACAAGTTCAAAGTACTTTTAGCTACACAATACAGCTAGAAAATGGGACTGTGTGAAATATACATTTCCTGCTGTCGTGTTGCTCATTTCTCTGACTGTCTCTCTTCTTTACTTATTCCTCTTTATTCTATCAGATCAGAGACTCTTTTCGCTGTGTCCCCAGAGCACTGTAATTGTGCCTTATTGAATCACACAGCTATGATGTGTTTATACGTCTGAATCTCTCACCAGATTGAGATGCTGTCGATGCTGGGACTATGCCTTATATCTCGTTTTATCCTTGGTTCCAAGTAAGTCCTTGCTACATAGTAGTCAATTAATAAGGAGATATGGGAGGAATTAATTTGAATCTATTTAAACACGTTTCTGGGGGATGCAATGTTATATCGGAAATGACTCAACGTTGATCTGCAGGTAAACTATTGAGTCTCAGCATCTGTGTAACTTGGGAGAATATTGGCTCATTGACGACATCACACTTGTTCAATTATCTACAAATTATTAAATCCACTTAGGACCATGGCCGACACAATGGTATCTAAGTGAAAACAGAGTAATTAATGGAACAAAATCACATGTAGGAAGAAAATTCAATCTTGTTTAAATTAAAACAGATGAAAAACACTGGTGGAAATTGGAGTACCAGATGGTATCAATACATTATACTAATTTTCTATTCACGTATTCAATTATAGTTTAAATAAAAACTAATATGGCTAATTTATCTCATGGAGTTTGTATACACCATCTGATTTTACATTCCCACAATGTCCAACTTACCCACCGATCTCACACTGAACGATGTTTAGCCAAGCAGGGCATGATCTGCAGGGCATTCTGGGGCAGGATAGAGGGGTGCTGGCTCCTGTGGGCACCAGGAGCAAGGTATCACAGGGCTGGAAGTCAGTAATGAGTTCTGCTTCTCCAAGAATGTGGCTGCAGATACAGTGCAGGATGCCCAGCTGAATTTGAATTTCAGATGAACAAAGAATAATTTTCTCGTACAAATATGTCCCAAATATTGCATGAGACACATACTTAAAAACTATCTACACAGTTTACCAAGTACTTTCCCATGCATTTCTTTACTCTTTGCAATGGATCCACAAACCAGGGCCTCAGATCCAGTGGGAAAGAAGTGGAGGCCCAGAAAGAATGATTTCCAGGTGAAGCTCTGCCATTCCCAGCAGTATTTGAGGACAGGTCAGCATTCAGCAGCAGCCCCAGCCAGGACCTCCCAGGGGACCCAAGAGGGGGTAGGGTGGGGAAGTGGAACCAGGCCCTCTGACCCTATCCTAGCACTGGAAACTGACAAGAGCAAGCTCTCCTTCCAGGCCAGGCCTAGGGAAAGATTAACATCCAGGATGGGGAGAAACCCCTGTTCCCCCCAGCCCTGAGACACTATGCAAAATAAAACTCTGCACCTGCTTTGTGGTGTTAGAATCTACTTTAAAATGGAAGGAGGGAAGGCATATGTGAAAAATTTCAAATTCTTAAGAGATAGCTAGCTTCAAAATCCAACTGAAAATAGAATAATTTTAAAAGATGAGACTTGGTACAAGTTTAAGTGACCTAAATCAGATACCATCCTGCTGTGGTGCCCATAGTGGTGACGGAATCAGAAGCAGAAAATACAGGATTACTCAAAATGGGGCAAGATGTTATTGAGAGCCAGGAAAGAGCACAGATCACAGAGACAAGGGACTAACCATCTCCCCTTATGAAATGCAACATTTTTTTCCTTTTTAAGTAAACTTTCTTTTTCTTTTTATTTACTTATTTTTTTGAGACGGAGTCTCGCTATGTCGCCCAGCTGGAGTGCAATGGCACCATCTTGACTCACTGCAACCTCTGCCTCCCAGGTTAAAGCAATTCTCCTGCCTCAGCCTCCCAAGTAGCTGGGAGTACAGGCATGCGCCACCACGCCCAGTTAATTTTTGTATTTTTAGTAGAGACGGGGTTTCACCATATTGGCCAGGCTGGTGTTGAACTGCTGACCTCAGGTGATCCACTCACCTCGGCCTCCCAAAGTGCTGGGATTACATGTATAAGCCAACACGCCTGGCCTACTTTAAGTTCAGGGGTACATGTGCAGGTTTGTTATATAGGTAAACCCATGCATGTCGTGGGGGTGGTTGTGTAGATTGTCACCCAGGTAGTAAGTCTAGTACCCATTAGTTTGTTTTTTTCTTTATCGTCTCCCTCCTCCTACCCTCCACCCTCCAATAGGCCCCAGTATATGGTTGTCCCCCTTTGTATGTCTATGTGTTCTCATCATTTAGCTCCCAATTTTAAGTTGAAAACACGTGGTACTGGGTTTTCTGTTCCTACATTAGTTTGTTAAGATAATGACCTCCAGCTCTATCCATGTTGCCACAAAGGACAAGGATGTGATCTTGTTCTTTTTTATGGCTGCACAGTATTCCATCATGTGTATGTACCACATTTTCTTTATCCAGTCCACCACTGATGGGCATTTAGGTTGACTCCATCTCTTTGCTATTGTGAATAATGCTGCAATGAACCTACATGTGCATGTGTCTTTATGATAGAACAATTTCTATTCCTCTGGGTATATACCCAGTGATGGGATTGCTGGGTCCAATGGTAGTTTTATTTTTAGGTCTTTGAGGAATCACCACACTGTTTTGCACAATGGTTGAACTAATTTACCATTAGGTTGAACCGCACCTGTTATGTTTTGACTTCTTAATAATGGTCATTCTGACTGATGTGAGATGGTATCTCACTGTGGTTTTGATTAAAATGCAACATTTTCTAAAAAGAGGCCACAGGATTAAGAAGGAAGAACATGGGCTTCCAAGTTAAGCAAACCTGGATTCACAATTTGTCTCTACCACTTAATATCTGTGTATTTCAATGAGGAACATATGGTGGCTGAACATCCTCTTTGGTGAAACTAGGCTATAGAATCTTCCTTGGGAGTGTGCTCATGTCTCAGTTTACCTGAAATGCATCCCCCAAACAAGATGGACCAATACATGGACAGAAGGATAGACAGATTGATCAATATGTGATCACACAAGATGTCAATGGTATAATAAATCTAAGTGGTTGGTATATAGAGTTGGCTGTACAATTCATTTGACTTTTCTTTATATTCCAAAATAATCAAAATACCAGTCTGAGTTGATGTGAGAATTAAATATGATGGTATACAGGTGCTTGAAACTTGGTATCTCAAACTTCTGTATTTTTTCAGCGGCACACAGAAGGGTCTCACGTCACTCATGGAAGGGGTCCGATAACATTTTGTAGGAGTGATGGGACCCAGATCCTTCCATAGTCCCTGTTTCCCACCTAATTCCAGCTCGTATGTTTGTCCTGCATCACAGAAAAAAGTAGAGATACTTACTGGATGGCAAGATAGAGGTTAGCATAAGAGTAGAGAAGCTTATCTCACTTTGGGCAAATCTTCCCTTTGTACGTGTTATTAAACTGGAAAAAAATGAGGTGCCTTAGTATTAACCCAAGAAGAAGCACAAACTGCTAACAGTGATAACTCTAAAAGCAAGGCTGTGTTGATAAATCCCACTGGACAAAGGTTGTACTTAACTAGCTGAGGTCTCTGCTCATTCTTCATTCTACCCCATCTATCCTCCTTAAGGAAATTATGACAAAGAAGTGTTTCCTGTATCTAGTTTGCACTGTGGAGAAAACAAAATATGAATATGAAATGTAATGATTAGTTTCAGTAAAATGTCTATTTTTCCTATTATCAAAATTTTCACTGATTCTTGCAAAATATTATAATCAGTAACATGTTTAATTCCTTAAAGTCTGCAATGCATAGCTTATTTTTAATAAAATGCAGAGCTCCTTGGGGAAACAGCTGATTCTAGGGCAAAAGTAATACAAAATGAGAATCTAGTTAAAAGGACACAGCAGCTACTTTGGAGGAGCTTCCACTAATCAAACATGGAACAATTTGAGCAACAAAATAAATAAGTAGAGTAACCAGTAGAATAAAATAAGAACCCATGAGTCCTCACTGAGATAAATGTGTAAATAAAGTTGCAGAAATAAAACACTTTCTTATGGAAGTATTCCAACTAAATGCAGAGGAAATGATGGAATTAGAATATTTCCATTTGGCAACCACTATAGTAATAATTATTTTAGATAAGAATCATCAAGGATGCTAAAACTAGTGGACAAAAGTATGATGAGAAAGGGCACATGTACCTTGTCTCTAAGTGTCTCCTCACAAGATACCTGATAATTACAAGGTAAACAACAACAACTTTCCCCAGTGGAGAACCCTGAAAGATGTTACCTTAATCTATTCATCAAAGTTAGTAGTACCAATTATCTTAGTGCAGGATGCTTAACAGAATAGCATAGACTGAATGGCTTATAAACAACAGAAATGTATATCTTACAGTTCTGGAGGCTGGGAAGTCCAAGATTAAGGCACCAGCAGATTTGGTGTCTGGTGAGTGCCCACTTCCTGCTTCATAGATGGCACCTTCTTGTTGTGTCCTCACATGGTGGAAGGGTGAGGAAGCTTCCTGGAGTCTCTTTTATGAGGGTACTAATCCCATTCATGAGGGCTCCATCTTCATGACCTAATCAGTTCCTAGAGGACCTACCTCCTAATACCATCACCTTGGAGTTAGGATTTCAACATGTGAATTTGAGGATGGGTACAAATATTCAGTCTATAGCACCAATAATGAGAGAGAGAAATCATCATCATGTGCCTCCTGATATCATGCACTAGGAAGGACACAGACCACTTCCATGATAGTTCCAACAAAACAGCATATGGTGAATCTAAACACAAGGAAGTGTTAGACAAAGCCAAACTGAGGGAAATTCCACAAAATACTTGTATATTTTTCAAAATTGTCGATCATGAAAGATAAAGACTAGAGACCATTTTGGAATAAAGAAACGTAAAGAGATACCATGTATAAATGTAGCGTGTGATTCTGAACTGGATCCTCAAGCAGAAAACCTTGTATTTTGCTATATAGGACATTAGTGGGACAATAGCAGAAGTTTTAATATTTGTAGATTAGCTAATATGGACTCTATCAAAGTTAAGTTTCTGATTTTGATAATCATGTTAGAGAATATTGTTGTTTTTAGGAAATACACACTGAAGTACCTAGAGGTATAGAATATAATTACACTTTTTCTCTAACTGCCCAGAAAAAAAAATTGAATAGATACTAAGACACACACACACAGACACACACATATACACACAGTGAGAATCAAGCAAAGGTGTTAAGATGTTAACACTTCAGGAACCAAGATAAGGGTTATATAGAAAGTCTAAGTACTATTTTTGCAACTTTTCTCGAAGTCTGAAATTATGTCAAAATTTAAAAATAGAAAAAATCTTTTTCACAAAATGTATATATTTGTAAGTTCTTAAATTAGTCAACCTTTAAAAGCACATTTTACATTTGGTTGGTGCAAAAGTAATTGCAGTTTTTGCCATTACTTTTAATATGTTTTAAATTTCCCCAAATTTCTAATTGTTTGTCTCTAAATTGGCAAAAAAAAAAAAAAAAAAAAATCTGAATTTCTCATGACGTCTGAGTTTTTGAGAATTTTACTTTTCTTGCCTTAAAAAAAAATTCTAGAGCATTGATTTTCTCTGATAGATGACCAAAATTCAAACTCAAATTAAAACTCCCATAGAGCTCAAGGTGAGCCCCCTTGTGACATTATGCAACTTACCTGGTGCTGTTGTGAAAGGATTTCACTGCACCTGAGCACTGAAGTTCTAAGCTCCCTCAGTACATCTGTATGCCCCTCTAAAGATTGTGATCTTGTGTTGTGCTTGTTTCACAGACCTTCACTTCATTCCCTACCCGACTCCCTCTACTTGAGGACTTGGAACTTGAGTTTTCATATTGTTTCCACTGAGTCGAGTCTAGCACAGTGTTTAAAATTTGGAATGCTAAAAATGACATTTGTTATGATCCCACATTTTTTAGGTGTCTCTTCACAAAAATATCCCCTTAAATGTCTACATGTCGTGTTTACTCACAGAGCTATTCCTTGAGGAAAGGGCACTTTGATTTACTGAATGCCCACCATGCCAGACTCTGCAAATCTGCCATCTAGTTCAGTCCTTAATATTACCATACGACTGTAGGTATTGATATGCTCACTTGGCAGATGAGAAAATTGAAGTACAAAATGTTTTAAAATTGCTGAAGCTTATACAGCAAATAAGTTGCAGAGCTAGAATTTTAACTCAGACTAGCCTAATGGCAAAGCCCATGTATTTCCCTTTGATTATCATCAGTAACTCTCGATTTCAATCAATTATTCTATTTCACAGTTTAGACAAACAATCCCATTGAACAGGCACCTACTTGTACAGCTGGTCCTTACAGATGCTTCCTTCGGTTCTCCTGCAGATTTGGGGGAGGGGAGATGGAAAATAAAAACATGGTTGTGGAGGAGAAAATTGAAAATGAAGCTCATAACTAGTTGGAATTAACGAATAAAGTGGTTGCTTATTGACATGCTTTCTATGATATCTCCATTGGAAAATAATTTATAGGGATATGTTCTCTCATATTTTATCATTGGAAGGAAGTGAGAGAAAAATTCCAAGAAGGACTGAGAGGCACCTGGGCCTGGATTCATGTTAGGTATCATTCATCAGAACAGCTGGTTTGTCCAAAAATAATGATAGCCCAGGCTGCTGTTTTCCCTTAGCACCTGATACCCCTTCTTTACGTTTAGCAGAAAATAGAAGCTATGATGTTGGGAACTGCACACCTCAGAGCTGCTAGCATGAATGGCAAGGCTTCAGCTCACTCAGTTCCAAGCCCTAATGCTCCTTGCTTCCTTCTGACATGGCCACATACCAGGAAAGGCAAATGCTCCAGGGTCTCCAGGAAGAGTTGGGCCATTCATCCACCAAGAATGAGAGAAGCCACACATACAAAGGGAAGCATGGGAAAATAATAACAAAAAGGAACAGCTAAGAACTAATAGATGTTGACCTGAGAAGTGAGGAAGAAATTGATGCAAGACCTTGGAGGATATTGAAGACAAGGAAAATGCTCCTTGACACCCTGTCATCACATATTCCATGACATAGCCTAGGAAGGTCATTGGCAAACATCTTTGGAGAGCAATCTAGAATTCTCCAAATGACCCACTCACCTTGGGAGAGATTCTCTGTAGCTAAATAGGAGTTTCCTGGTTTCAAGTCTAGGGAGATGAAAGGCTCCTTCATTGGCCAAATAATAGCTAGTGATCACAGGCATTACCATATGGAGGAAACGAACCACCAAACTAAGCCCTGTCAAAATTCATGAGTCTCAAAATTGTAAACTATACAGCTGACCCTTACAACATGGGTTGTAAATGCTCAGGTCTACACTTACATGGATTTTCTTCTGCCTCTGCCACCCCTAAGACAGCAAGACCAACTCTTCTACTTCCTCCCACTCCTCAGCCTACTCAATGTGAAGATGATGAGGATGAAGACTTTTAAAATGATCACTTCCACTTAATGAATAGTAAATATATTTTCTCTTCCTTATGATTTTCTTACTAACATTTTCTTTAGCTTATTTTATTGTAAGAATGTAGTATATAACACATATAACATACAGAATATGTGTTCATTGACATGTTTTCGGTAAGGCTTCTGGTCAACAGTGTGATATTAGTGGTTAAATTTTGAGGGAATCAAAAGTATTCATGGATTTATAACTGAGATGGAGGTTGGTGCTCCTCACCCTCTTATTGTTCAAGGGTCAAGTGTAACAAAATATTTCATTTCTTTGTACTCAAAGCTTCAATTGTTGCTGTCTTAAGCATTCAAATTCGATGATAGTTTGTTACGGATGACAGGAACACTGGGCCTCAGTATCCCCATCTGTAAGATGAAAGGATTGGCCTTCATGCACTCCAAGAGTCCTTACAATCCTAAAGAATCCCTTGATATGCACTTTTTGTTTCTTTTACCTGAGTAATGCAAAAATTTTTGCTAAAGTGACTCTGTGTTATTCCTGCTAGCATATAAATTGCAGCGAGAACTAAATTTTTGGGCTACTGCGTTGGCCCTGAGTGTTTACTATAGAATTGAAATGTTTCACCAGATGGGAGCCTCAGCATAAACCATGTAAGTGGGGTCCACTCTTCCAGCATGCAGGGCACCCTTGCTTATGGTGTTAGACTCTCATTCAGAACTCTGCTAGCTACAACAGTAAAACAAGGAGGCCAAAAGCATC
Source organism: Mandrillus leucophaeus (assembly GCF_000951045.1). Lineage (NCBI taxonomy): Eukaryota > Metazoa > Chordata > Mammalia > Primates > Cercopithecidae > Mandrillus > Mandrillus leucophaeus. The sequence goes on from NW_012101954.1 coordinate 1,669,556, forward strand.
CCCCTCTCTCACTAAGAAACTGGTAGGAGGCAAAGAAGAGCCATTCCAAAAATGTTGAAATGAGAAAATGTACAAACTAGAAAAAAATTCCATAAATAGAAGTATATTTCTCCTACATTCAATTTTCCTTAATAATCTCTTTAAGGACTGTCATTTACAAATTTATCTCAGCCATCTTTGAACCTATTTACATTTTCACCATGTTGAGAGAATGAGCTCCATATCATCTTTACATTTATTTGTCCTAAATTTACCTCCTTTAAGCTAGTTTTAGTAGTCTACCACCTCTTTCTCTCTGTATGACTAGGTTGAGCAAATCCAAAAATCTGAGTTGTGAAACAAAATATACTGAAAATTAGCCATGTCAAATCCTCTGTAAACTGAATTATAATATAAAAATGCATAAAAATTGAATAGGTAGAGTTTTCCCATCCAACAGATACCCATGAAAGTCTCTCAGGAAAATATCACACAAAAGATGAAAGAAGCAAACTTGTTTGTAGCCTAAAGGGTCACCTGGTTATGACTTTAGGTTGTACAGTGGAAAGGACTTACAGACAAGAAAATCTGGGAGGGAGTCATGTTTCATCCCTTGCTCTCTATAACTCTTTGAGAAGTTCCCTGACCACTCCATCACCCTAAGACAACATGATTGCATATGTAAAAGGAGGGCGCCCTCCTGGTTAAGACTGTGGCCCAGGGAGCCAGCTTGCTTGGACTACATTCTATTCTCTCATGGACAGCTGTGTGACTATGGAAAAGGCGCTTCACTTATCTGTGCTTCAGTTGCTTTATCTGTAAAATGTGGAACTAATACTACCTACCGCATGGTGTTTTCATAAGGTTTAAATACATAAAGCTCTTGGAACATGTCTTGGACTTGATGAGTACCATAAAAGTATTAGCTGTTACGATGACAGTCAGATACTAAATAGATATTCATTTTTTTTTTCCTTCTTCTGCAAGTTTAGCAATACAAATGAAGCTCTATTCCATTCTGGTTCCAAAGAGGCTATGCTTGTACCATGCAAATAAAAACTGCTAAGTGCACATAGAGGCTAGTTTGATTGTTGATAAAGTAAATAGCAATAAATGACTTAAAAGTAGAAAAGACTTTGAACAAAAGGAAGAGCTTCCAGACTGCTAAGCTCACTAAGACAAGAGAATCTGATGCATTATTTCCTGGGAGTCTTTAAGAAGAGAGTGCATAATTAGGTGTCCTGGTTGCTATTTAGGAAGTTACCTAACAAGCATATGGTAGCATGTATTTGGAGGAAGAATGGCATCGAATGGCAGCTGGACAAGATGTTTTCTAGGCTGTCCTTCCAACTCATGAATTCTTATAAGGTCCTAAAAATGTAAAGCACATGGCATATTTCTTTTCTTCGTATGTAAAGCTTCATTTCCTTTAGGGTGTCCTTGGTTGGTTTCACTGACCCATTGTTGGAGGGCTAACAGCCACTCACCTGGCAATGCAGGGCCAGTGGCTTGCAAAACACTAGAAGGATCTGAGCACTCTTGCCCAGGGCTGTGGCCAGGGGCTTAGGACCCAAGCCTAGTTACTGAGACCTGTGGACCCTACAGCAAGCAGATGTCAGCCAGTTTTACTCACAGCCCTCAGCGAATGCCATCATGACGAGCCCATATCTCCAAGGCCCACCCTGGAATTCACCTGCTGAAGTTTCTTCAGCTTCCTTTGTCTGTGCTTCAGGGTGTTCTCTGGCTGCCAAGTGTGCTCAGCCTATGCTAGGGGCTGGGGTGAACTTCACCTAACCAGGGAAAGATGTGATGAAAAAACACCCCAACTTCCTTGCCACTGTGTTAATGAACTGAATGTTTGTGCCCCTCTCAAATTTATATGCTGGCTCTCAAATCCCCAGTGTGGCTTTATTTGGAGATGGACACTCCAAGGAAGTAATTAAGGTCAAACGAAGTCATGGGGTGGAAACCTGATCCAAAAGATCAGTCTTCTTATAAGAAGAAAGCAAAGCTGGGTGCAGTGGCTCATGCCTATAATCCCAGCACTTTGGGAGGTTGGAGGATTGCTTGGGAGGTTGGAGGATCACTTGAGGCCAGGAGTTTGAGACCAGCCTGGCCAACAAAGTGAGACCCCTATCTCTACAAAAAATTTAAAAATTAGCCAGGCATGGTGGGTCATGTCTGTAGTCTAAGTTACTTGGAAGGCTGATGGGGAGAATCCCTTAAGCCAGGAGTTGGAGTCTACAGTAAGTTATGATCCTATGATCACACCAGTGCACTCCAGTTTGGGCAACGGAGTGAGACTCTGTCTCTTAAAAAAGACGAAGAAGAGAGCTACAGAGTTCTTGCTCTTTCTCTCTCCATGGGCATGCACCAGGGAAAGGCCAGGTGAGAACACAGTGAGAAGGCAGCTGTCAGCAAGCCAAGACAAGAACCCTCACCAGAAACTGAATTTGCCAGCACCTTGATCATGGAGTTGGCTCTACAACTGTGAAAATACATTCCTGTTCTTAGGAGGAAAGTCTACAGTTTAGGCTTAAGGAGGCCTTGAACGTTATGGAGTATCATTGAAGGCATTATGTGAAGGGCCAAGTGTGTTTGTGGAAAGGAGAAGGGGAAGACCTTCGATAGGGCTCCTGGGCTGAATGCCCACAGGTGTGCCTCAGATTTTCTTTACCAGACATGACATACCACCTTCTCTCACTCTCCGACCTCCTTTGGGTGAGAATGAATTATATAGAACCACATTTCTTCCATGTAGAAACAGCCCAAATCCCGGGTACAGAGTAATTCACTGTATACCAGGGAAGTAAGGGCTCCTGAAGGTCTTTCCAACTCAGGGGTTCTAGAATTATCGTAAGGCTACCCTTCATTTACATATGACATCATAACTCCCTGAAGGGAAGCCTCATGGGCTTACTGAGGGTTGGTTTCTGAAGGTGACGCTTCCAACATGAAATGGTGGTTGGAGTCCCAAGTAGAAGGACTTGTCAGTTGGCATCTATGGAAGGTGGACTCGCCTGCCTCAAGCTTGGCAGTTGGTCCCAATGCCCTGTTGTCATGGCTCTAGATTTACTGTTTTGTGCATGCAAACATAACTTTGTAATAAAGTCAGTGGGTTTACATTATTTAACAGCATGTGTGATGCACTAACTGTTTGTGAGGGAAATGTGAAATCCTGTAACAAGTACCTTCCTCAAGAAAATGGGTGATTTTGATCATCACACGAGGAGCCTGGGCTAATTTCCCTGTCAAGGATATTTTTCCAGAGCATTAATCTAGTATAAATCACTTAAGTCAATCTCCAGAACCACTTTGGTCCTCATAATTTTTATTTGCATAATTCATCAATTAAAAATATTGGAGGAGAAATAAATTTGTTACTGCAGAACACATTCTTTTGACTCTCATAAAATTATATCCTATAAATTTTAGGCTTACCTGGGCTCAGAATGAATTTGCTAGTCCCCTAGATATGCTACAAAGAGGAATCCTCATTTTTCAGGCAGCCCTTTTCTGTAGATACTTTGTAGACTAACAAACCTAGATTTGCATTCTCATTTCATGTATAACCTTGAAAAGTTGTTTCAACTCTCCAAACATTAATTCTCTCATCTAAATATTGGACACACACACACTCTGAGACTTAATTAATGTAATAATATTTACTATTACTAGGGGTTGTTGTAAAAATTAATAAGAAAATGTACTTTGGGAGGCCGCAGCGGGCGGGACATGAGGACAGGTGATCGAGACCATCCTGGCTAACACGGCGAAACTCTGTCTCTGTTAAAAATACAAAAAAAAAAATTAGCCGGGCGTGGTGGCGGGCGCCTGGAGTCCCAGCTACTCCGGAGGCTGAGGCAGGAGAATGGCGTGAACCAGGGAGGCGGAGCTTGCGTGAGCTGAGATCGCGCCACTGCACTCCAGCCTGGGCTACAGAGCGAGACTCTGTCTCAAAAAAGAATAAAATGTATGTAAAGTGTCTAATAAAAATCATCACATAATTGGCACTTTTAGTATGTATCTGTCATTCTTTGTCCATGAAGCATCCATATTCCATTCCTGTCTTTAAGCAATTCCCTACCTTTTTCATCTTGGTGGGAAATAGAAACTGACAATTACAGATAACAACTTTCCCAGGATCCCTTGAAGTGAGGCCGCCACACCCACAAGGTTAGCCAATCAGATACACATACCCTAGGTTTGACCAATCAGATGCATCTGCTTGGACTTGAGCCGAAGGACTGTACTGCACATAAGCAGGACGCTGGAAAATCCTTCCACAGGGCTAAACTGGTAGCAGAAGCACATGGCTTGTTGAGGCACCAGAGACAGCAATGTCAGCTGTAGTATCTGGTGACCAGTGCTCAGTGTAAGTAGTGATGTTCTCACTGGAATAGTTCTAAGCCATTATTGGGGCTGTGGTCCTGGCAACATGACTTTCTGCCCACTTTTCAAACCCAGTTCTCCAATCTTCCTGGTAAAGCTATACGTAAGTCTATCCCTGTTACTTTTAACTGCCGACACAGATATGTGTGGTCTACTTGATTCAGGTGCCTTTCTGTAAACATACCTAAAAGCATGGCTTTAGCCCTAGAGTTTGATAAAGAAAACCAAAATGTAGGTTGAGAATGATGAACCCTTCACCATGAAAATGTTTTTCAAGCAGAAAATTACAAAGGATAAATGACAAACATCATCATTGGTAGTCGAATATCAATCTTTATACTAAGGAATCAATGAATTTCTGGTCATGGTAGCTGAAATGATCTTTAATCTTGACTTGATCTTGGTTCTCTCCACCATTCATCACCTTTTACTTCCCTCTCTGCTTATCGGCTTCAGCATCCATCACCAGCCCACACTCCAATTGATCTGTTTTGTGTGGGGCTGCGCTGAGGCTTAGTTGTTCTTTGTAGCAGGTAGAGCTGATTCATTAATTGCAGGGCATTCTCAAGGGCCGTCGACAGTTGCTCTAAATTCAGTAACTTACACCTGGTCAATTACATTCCTTTTGCTGTAACTTTGTGTATACCTATTCACCTTTGCCCAAACCCATAAAATGTTGAAATTCTGAAATTTATCGTCTATGAAGTGCAAAAGCACCCTGATAAAGATTGCTGCAAAACATCAGCTTAAGCCTGGCAGGCTCGGCCAGGTAGCATATCTCAGGTGGCCCATAAAAGTAAGTGAGTCTTATTATCAATGAGAGTTTGAGGAAACCAATCAGAAGCCCCTGCACAGTCCAGCTGAACTCAGATTTTATTTACCTTTTATGTTTTCAGCTTTAATGTCTTGGCTCCGTGACCTAAACTTTATTTTTATTTGCACGATGTGACACAGTGCATTTATGAACACACATGCACATCCATGCACACACACATATACACACACACATACACATGCTGTCTTATAGATTTTATCAAATCTCTTCCACTTCAAAAAATAACAGTGAATTATAAACTATTTCAGACATACAAAGAGGTACAAAGAGTTATATGGTAAACATCTACATGCCTTACTTTCCTTTTTGCCTTTTCCATGTGATTGTGGATTTAGCCAAACTTTTCCTGGCATTTAAAGCAGGCATTTCACTTAGGAACTTCAGATTAGCTTACTCTATTATTTCCAGCAGGGATTTTATACTATAGCTTAAAAAATCCACTGAAACCTTTGTTGCCTTTCCTAGATAGGGAGACATATTTGAGAAATTCAGAATTCTGATTTAAAACTTAAAGTGAACTTGGAGGTCAATGAATAAACTGGGCTATCTCTACACTTAGTATATATTCATCTATCCAGTAGGTCTATTAATGCCTCTACTCTGGTTTGAATAACAATTGATGCTTTAAAATGGGACTCCAAAACATATTAGCATAAAACAACCATTTTATTATGATCAGGGCACCGGTCATAATAAAATGGGGGCAGTTTATCTCTGTTCTGTGAGATCTGGAACCTTAGCTGAAAAGATGCAGTGGCAGTTGGTGACTCAAATGCTGGGCACCGGAGTTACTTTAAGATGAACTCACTCACATGTTCAGTGATTGATGCCACCTGGGACTACTGACCAGAGCTCTTATGTGTGGCTTCTCCATGTGGCTTGGGCTCCCTCCCAGCATGGCTGTTCCTGGGAAGTCAAGTTTCCTACAGGGTGTTTTAGTGTTCTAGAACTAATGATTTAGTAAACAAGATAGAAGCTGCACCCCCTCTCCTATCCTAACCTAGCCTTAGAACTCATCTCTGCCACATTGGGTTAGTTACAAGTGACTCACAAGATACAAGAAGGAGTGGCAAAGGATTCACAGCATTTTTATTTTCTATTTTGAGACAGGGTCTCACTCTGTCACCCAGGCTGGAGTGCAGTGGCGTGACCACAGCTCATTGCAACCTTGACCTCCCAGGCTCAAGTGATCCTCCCACCTCAGCCTCCCGAGTAGCTGGGACAACAGGTGTATGCCACCACGCATGGTTATTTATTTTATTTTATTTTACTTTATTTTATGTATCCCCCTATGTTGCCCAGACTGGTCTTGAAGTCCTGAGCTCAAGAAATCCTCCTGCCTCAGCCTCCCAAAGTGCTGAGATTACAGGTGGGAGCCACCACGCCCAGCCACAGCATTTTTTTTTTCAACAACAACAATCTTAAATGGTCTCTCTGCAACTTGACCTTTAAACAACTCCCAGCATACCCACACAAGCCACCAAAGGACAGAGAAAGCAGCCCGTCTAGCCACTTACCCTTAAGAGTGGCACACTTTAGTTTCCCTTGCCCAATATTGTCCTTTGGATTTTCCCCATTGCTAACTTGCATCTTATTTGCCTGCACACGTTGGCAAGCCCATTTAGATTGTTGACCCCAAGTCTAAACGCTCTCCCTGGCTCTCACCTGATTCTGCTCATGAAAACAGCCTCCCTGATGAAGTCTGCGTTCTCCCAATTCCAGTGCATCTCTAGCCCTTGAGGTTAAAGGCATGAGGAGTGGGTATAGTGCTTTGGAAATGAAAAGAAGAAAACAGGTTCAGGCCTTGCAAACACTTCTGAAAGCCTTATTCACATAGATTTAAGGTACGCTCCTTCTCATTAAAAGCAATGCGAAGTCTCTAGATTATATCCGGCCAAATGTTTCCATTTTAATAACAAATATTAAGTATTTGTTATTAAATAACTTATATTTAATAACAAATGAAAGAGAGAGAATTCATGAAAGAGAGAGAATTCATGGGTTACATGAGGCAACCAACTACATCAGATTTCTAAATTGAAAAATTATTTATTTTTTCAAATGATTATTTTCTGAGTTCACTTGAAATCAAAGTCTATAGAGCACCCAATCATTTCTAAATAATAGGCTTGGGGATTTTACTGGAGTCAGGACATTGTGTTTCCCATTTATCATTTATGGTGTGTTTGTTTTTCAGAGGAATAAATCAGCCTAGAATCAAATGTTTATATTTATTCTTCAGATACGTCCTGGCTGAACTATCACCAATGTCTGCACTGTAGTGTGGAATTAAACATTTTCTGTTTATCTTGTCTCTTTACACATAAAATTTTTATTCTTTTCAGGGGCCTAACATTAACAAGGGTACTGGTCTTGGGATAAGAAATGAGAATCTACTCAGATCCTCTCCAGAAAATCTGCTTTATAATTCCCTAACGCTACAATTACATGCAACCTGGATTCTTGAAATAAAACACAATTGAATTCAAATGACATCTACATGAGACCCAATAACTCGATTACATTGTTTTAATGTTCTTAATGTGGTCAAAGGCAGCCCGTGGCTTTATCATAAATTAGGCAAGCTTTTGAGGGAAATGCTGAAAAATTGCAAGTCCTCACGTATGGACTGACAACTGAACAATTTGCTTGCTGTGCTTCAGAAAGAGGGGCCAGCTCTGTGAGGTGCTGTCGAAATGACTGAAAACCACCCACTGCGGATTTCTACTTCCCTGTATGAAAATCAGCCTTCTCAGGGATTATCACCACTGATAAGAGGGGAAAATTGCCTTCGCAGTTGATGATTGTGGTTAACTGGTAAGGGAGGCTTCACGTACTGGATCTTGGAAAATTCATAGGGATACAAAGATGCCAAGTGACAGGAGGAGGCTAGGGCAACCTGTGACAAAAGAGAACACAGCCACTTCTTCTACAGCAAGTCCATGTAGAGCACCTATTATGCTTGAAACGCCCTTTCAAAAAAGCACATTTCAGTCAAAAGAATAATGCTCTGACTTCTAAAAGCACCAAATGTTAATTTTCAAGGAACCATGGCTCTTTTCCTTTGATAAGATCAGAAAATAATTGTATGTATCTGTAAAATTGAAGAATGTTTGACCAAAGAAAAAATCTATAATTATTTTTGATTTTTAATATTTCCTCATTTTTGCTTATGTGACTAAATATTGATATAAAAGTTACAATCAGAATGGATATAATAATTTGTAATTCTTGGCTTAACAATATAGTTAGGATATTTTGTCTGCTTTTTTAATATTGTCATTATTAATGAACGTGAAACAGCTTGTCTATTTGAGGTAACTGATAGAAAAATTTGTAAAACTTATGGTTATTTCTAATTGTGGATACTAAAATCTAAAATATGGTCACTGTTTGTAATTGTTTACCATCATGGATAATAGTTAATGAAGTCTTTTTCTTCTACAAAATTCTCAAGATAAAATTCTGGGACGAGAATTATTGAGGCGTAAGGCATGAACCTTATCTGTTGGATCTTCAAACAACTTCTCGCAGATTTTGTGCACAGCACAAGTCCAAGAGATGCAATTCACAAAGCTCCTTTCACCCAAAATCGTATGTTGTGAACAGAACCCTCGGCTTGACCCACCACGACCATGCGTGGCCACCCAGCAACACACCTTGAAATATCAGCCTACTGTTAAGTTGCTTTTTCAAAGATTAACCCAAAGAATTTCAAGGAAGAAAGAGAAAATCCCACTCTCCTGCTTAAGTTGTTGTTTAAGGAGTTAATTAGGGATACAAGGACAGAATATTTAATAGTAATAAATTAATATAGGGCATTTCACTATAAAAACCATGGGTGGTTAACAGTATAATACTTAAGATGCAATTTCTTCAGGAAAATTAGGCACTTGTGAATTCAGTTAGAATTTTCAAATAATAAAAAATAAACATTTCAAGAAAAATTAAAAGAAATAAATAAAGATAAAAGAAGAAACAAATTTAGACAAAGATTTAAAAAACAGTCAAAATGATAAATATCGGCTAGGCACAGTGACTCACACCTGTAATCCCAACACTTTGGGAGGCCAAGGAGGGCAGATCACCTAAGGTCAGGAGTTCAAGATCAGCGTGGCCAACATGGCAAAAATCCATCTCTACAAAAAACACAAAAATTAGCTGTGTGTGGTGGCGGGCGCCTGTAATCCCAGCTGCTTGGGAGGCTGAGGCAGGAGAAACCCTTGAACGCAGGAGGCAGAGGTTGCAGTGAGCCAAGATCACACCACTGCACTCCAACCGGGGACAGAGTGAGACTGTATCTCCAAAAATAAATAAATAAATAAATATAAAAAGATAACTATCATGACAATATCCCTAAAAGCGCTAATAAAGTAGACTGATTGTTGATAAATCTAACAAGCAAGTACAGAAAAATAACAAATGAGCCATATAAAACTGAGAAAGGATAAAAAACCAATATATTACTTTTAATGCCATTACCTTTTTTTTGTTTTTTTTTTTTTGAGACAGAGTCTCGCTCTGTCGCCCAGGCTGGAGTGCAGTGGCCGGATCTCAGTTCACTGCAAGCTCCGCCTCCTGGGTGCACGCCATTCTCCTGCCTGAGCCTCCCGAGTAGCTGGGACTACAGGCGCCCGCCACCTCGCCCGGCTAGTTTTTTTGTATTTTTTTAGTAGAGACGGGGTTTCACCGTGTTAGCCAGGATGATCTCGATCTCCTGACCTCATGATCTGCCCGTCTCGGCCTCCCAAAGTGCTGGGATTACAGGCTTGAGCCACCGCGCCCGGCCTGCCATTACTTTTAATGGCAAAATACCACAATTTTTTGCACCAACCTAATAAAAGTGATTATGAATACTATGTTAATAAATGAAATTAAATTTGAAAACTGTAATGAGTAATATGTCCAATTACAGACCCATAAATTCAAATATTCATGAAGGAAGTAAAGAGTCTAAGCAGACATATGACCAAAAATAAATAAATACAATGACAAAGACATTGGAGTTTACCAGTTTAGAAAAAAACAGAATCTCATTCTTAAATCGTTTCAGACATCCAGTGAATAAATAAACCACTTGTTACATAAATAAATTGATGGCAAAAATAAGATCTGATGATAAAACTCTTCTTGTAAGGCAAATTTTACTGATTCCTAAAGTTGGAGCAGATGCTATAAAAATTTAAACCTGTAATAACTGCAAACTGCTCATTTTATAATATTAATTGGCAAAAGCAGAAATCAAGGTTGTGTATACACTGTGATTTCAATCATGTAAGGAAACCAACACTGCATGTTACAAACAATGAAACTGGGGAGAAAAAAATGTCAGAATATTCAGAGTGGTTCACTCTGGATTTAAGAGAGTGATTTCATTTCTCCCTTTTCTTTGAAGGTTTCCCTATTGCCTCTTTGAATTGGAGGGGCAAGACGGGCTCTCAGAAGGTGAATTGTGTCCCCCACAAAAATTCATATGTTGAAGTTCTAATTCCCAGTACCTCAGAGTGTGACTATATTTGGAGATAGAGTTTTTAAAGAGGCAATTAAGGTAAAATGAGGTCACTAGTGTGAGCCCTAATCTAATGGCAGGTGTCCTTTTAAGAAAAGAAAATGTGGGAAGGATTGTGAAGAAACAAGAAGACAGCCATGTACTAGCCAAGGAGAAAAGCCTGGAATAGATCCTCCTGAGAGGTGAAGGCAGCTGGCCTTCTGGGTCGGGTGGGGACTTGAAGAACTTTTCTGTCTTACAAGAGGTTTGTAAAATGCACCAATTAGTGCTTTGTAAAAACGTACCAGTCAGCACTGTGTGGCTAGCTAGAGGTTTGTAAAATGCACCAATCAGTGCTCTGTAAAAATGCACCAATCAGCACCCTGTAAAATGGACCAATCGGCAGGAAATGGGCAGGGACAAATCAGGGAGTAAAAGCTGGCCACCCCAGCCAGCAGCCTCAGCCAGCAGCCTCAGCCAGCTGGGATGCCCTACCACAGTGGGTAAGCTTTGTTTTTTCACTTTTCATGATAAATCTTGCTGTTGCTCACTCTTTGGGTTCGTGCCACCTTTAAGAGCTGTAACACTTACGGCGAAGGTCTGTAGCTTCATTCTTCAAGTCAGTGAGACCGTGAACCCACCAGCAGGAACAAACTCTGGACACGCTTCCTTCACAGCTCACAGAAGGAACCAAACTGGCTGACACACTTTGATCTTGAACTTTAAGCCTCCAGAACCATGAGAAAAAAAAAAAAATATATATATATATATACACACACACACACACATACACACACACACACACATATATATATGTATATTTTGGTGGTGGTGTTTAAGCCACCCAGTCTGTGGTACTTTGTTAAGGCAGTCTTCACAAATGAACACAAGGTCCTCCCCTTCCTTCTTTCCTTCCCTCCCTCCCTCCCTCCCTCCCTTCCTTCCTTCCTTCCTCCCTTCCTTCCTTCCTTCCTTCCTTCCTTCCTTCTTCCCTCCCTCCCTCCCTTCCTCCCTTCCTCCCTTCCTTCTTTTTCTCCCTCTCCCCTCCTTCCCTTTCTCCCTTTCTCCCTTCCCTTCTCTCCTCTCCCGTCTCTCCCTCCCTCCCTTCCTCCCTTAGTAATCTCATTGGAGAACTTGAAAACAATTTAAAAAGCATGTATTACTTCTACATACAAATTTTCATTACACTACTTGCCCATACCCGTGGGGGCAGTTATTTGAATTTTTGGGAGCTATATTAGTAATGTTATACTCGATATTTGGAACCAACAACTCCAACTAAGGGAAAGCCACTGGACTATGTAGCTATAAGTCAATTCTGTTTTAGTGACTTTGAGCTTTTTTTCATCAAGTAATAAAAATGAAGAGAATGGATGGGCGTCTTTGTGCCAAGAATAGTGTCAGTGGGGATAGAAAAGGAAAGGTCATTACCTCTGCATATAAGTTCCATCTGATCAAAGCTGCATTACTCAGTGATGTCGGGTTTTTATAGCTGTTCTTTTATAGCTATAAAAATATCTCTACTCTTGATATTCCTGAAGGGAAAATAATGCAGTTATTGCCAGGCTGAAACCCTGAAGCACAAAGCATCTTTATCCCCATTGAATCAATTGCCTTTATAATTCAAGTCTTGGTAACGCAAGTATTTTATAAAATACTATAACAGAAAGAAAATTTGGTTATGCATCCAAAGAGAGAACCCTACAAGGATCGAGTAGGCGATTCATACCCTGCAGCATTTCCAGTCCCATCAGGGGACCAGGCAGGTGACTTTCGTACTAGATGTACTGATGTAAACTTCACTTCCACAAAGAAATATGCTTTCTGCCATCATCCCTTCAAGTCTACCTTTTTCTTTTCCCATTTTTCATAAGGACATATTTGCAGATAACTATTTCTCTACTATAAAGAAAAATGCCACTGTGAACAGCTGGCAAGTGGCACTGACCCTAATCTTCATTGAGTAGAGGGTGGCTGAGACTTCACAAACCTGGCAAGCATGTGCTCCCTCCAAAGGGGTATAGCTGCCCGGCCAAAGCTGACTCTGCAGAATATTCATCAGTAGCTAATAAATGAAAGAACATTTTTGATGGCTATGTGAATTCTCCAAGTTTTATAAATGTTGGCTCAAAAATTGTTAAAGTACCTTATTTACCAAATCAATTACTCTTGTGAGTGGGATGCAACCACTGCTAGTGGAATAAACAAAGTTCTGCTCTGGAAGTCAGAAAAATGAAATCCTGGCTCTGTGTGTTACTGTTGTGTGGTCTGAGGCATTACTGGACTGCTTGGCTTTCAGTTTCAGCACTTGCAAAATTTATGTTTTTTTGTGGTTTTTTTTGTTTGTTTTTTATTTGTTTTTTTTGATAAAGCTTCTAGCAGAGGGTCTGATATTTACCAGGTCTTTAATAAATGTTAGGTAATTATAAATACACTCACAAAAATCTATTATCATGAGATGATGTATCAATTAGATGAGGCAGATAAAGCAATGGACAAAATTCAGTACCCATTCTGAACAAAGAACTTATGTTAAATACAGAGACACTTTCATAATAGGGTTACTACTTATACCCAAAGTAATTTAAACCTCATGAAAGATGCTTTCTTGAAATTTCATTTAATGTTTTCCACTGTAACCTATATCTTATTCTTAGTTAACCTACCTAAGATCTAAGACAGAAAAAGCTTGAGAAGATTTCCACTCCCCAGGTGGGCAATCAAAGGCTACATGATTTCCCTAAGATCCCACAGTGAGTCACAGAACGCAGGCAGCATTAGATCTCAGTTTTAGTCCACAAGATGAGTGAGCAAAAATATTTCCAACACAACATTTTAAAATGTCTTCCTTGGGTGCCTGATTACTTCAATTATTCCAGGATGATCTGGTGATATCTGGTGACTTAGTATGGATTCCAAAATGCCATCCTAAACTCAATAGGTGGATGTCCTTTATCTTTGGATTCAAGGAAGGAACAAAATACCCAAGAAGCAAAGGGGACTTGAAATGCAGAAGAGTTCAAGAAGGTAGCGGAGTAGTATTTGCCAGTTTCCAGTGTGTAAATTCTCCTACCATGGCCGATTTCAAGCTACCCCTGTGGTGTCAACCAGACTGCCAATTTTTTGAAACTTTGGTAATCAGCTCTTTCATGCCACTTGAAGTAGGCTCCAGCACAACACCAGCTCTGCCTGTCTTCATTTCTGTGAATTACCACCTGAAAACGTGGCTTTGATGATCACATACTTGAAATAATACTCTTGTTTTTGTTGTTGCTTTTTCAATTTATTTTTAATTGCCCCAAATTATTTTTTCCCAGTACCACTCATATGTAAAATGCAAGTAATTTGCTTTTTGGCTGTGATATGGGTATAAATCCTGCCATATGAAAGAAGAGAACATCTTATGGCTATACCCTTTCAAGCATCTCTCCTCCAGCTCTTTTGGCGTAATGCCTGATGGAAGGGAACAGCTCATAAGCAGGGACTGGGAAATATGGTAATATTTTGACTTATAAATGTTTGTGAACATTTCTGTCTGTCAGGATTAAACTAATAAAATGTCCTAAGATTCCTCTAGTCAAGAAGTTGTATTACCTTAGGATACAAAAGAACCTCCAAACACCATGATGACTAAAATAAGAGGACAGGGGGAAACCCCGGTGACCCTGACAATAAGAACAAAATCAATATATCATATTTTTGTGGCCTTTTATATTACAAAGCACTTTTACACACATTCTCAGAGTTCTGGATATTGCATTTTAAGAGGACATTGATAAATGGGAGAACATCCAGAGGAGACCACTAACAATAAGAAATACTTACACTGCAGGATTGTGTACAGTGGGGCATGGACTCTACCAGTGGTTTTACCTGTTCAATCTTATTTAATTCTTTCAACTCTCCCGTGATCTTATAGAGGAGGAAAACAATAATCGGAGATTATGATTAGTAATTTGTCTTATGTCATGCATTTGATGAATGATGAAGCTGATATTTAAAACCAAGGAGTCTGATTCCAAAAGTTGTTCTCTTAACTACTAGATAGTATTCAAACCATATTTTGCCTGACATAGAGATTAACCAGTGAAATGCTAAATGTTTCAAGTTCTCGAAAGCTACTCATCTAGATTGAGGAATTACATCTATGAGTGTCCCCAGAGGAAGGCACTAAGACCAGAGTGTAGAAAATGTGCTAAAATGCTGATGTGGAGACAAAATAGGCTCATCTTTCTCTAGCAGAAGCCTAAAATGGAAGGAACCATCTTGGGAAATCATGATTTTCTCATCATTAAATGACTCCCAAAGACTGGATTATAGGTTTGGGGTACTTCTAGGAAGAATATGGACTAAGAAGTGTAGTTTGGATTAGATAACCTTCCTATGCTGTCCAGTGCAGTAGCCACTATCCACGTGTGGCTATTTAAATTTAATTAACACTGAGCAAAAATTAAAATTCAGCTCCTCGGTCATCCTAGTCATGCTTCATGTGCTGAATAGCCATCTATGACTAGTGACTATTGAGTTGGTGGACGTGTTGGGTGTGCAGATGTATAGAACATTTCCAATATTGCAGAAAGTCCTATTGCACAGTGTGGTTCTAAACTATAAAATCTGCCTTTTAGGATTCTCTGTGATTTTGAGAAACGCAGGATGAGTAATAATTCTAATTTTATAAATGAGAAAATTGAGGTTGGAAACTTTTTTCCTAGCTTAAGTGTTAACACTTCATGACCCTCTGATGCCTACACACACCTTGCTCCCCACCACCAAACACCTGTTTCCACTGCTGCAGCCGCTGGGCTGTGGGTGTTCAGGCAGATTCTCTTAATTATTTCCAGTGCTTCTTTTTTGTGGCCAAAGGAGAACCTGGTAATGTGCTGTTTGGTGTGTAGATAATTATCAGTTATCCGTGACTCCCCTTTCATTTGCCCACAGAGCATTTCCTGAGATCTTTGAAAGCAACTGGGCCACAATGCTTTGTGGGCAAAGAGAGGAATTATAGCGGCTGGGAGGAAAATAAATTGTGATGTCAGCTTGATTACAGTGTTGGTTACTGCTCAGTCAAAACTTTGTGATAAAGAGCCTTTCCACAGGAAATTCATTTACAGATACCATCTACCATCTAGCACGGCACCTCCTGCTGACCACCTCAGCAGCAAAGGGAGTGCTGCAGGAGTACCTGTGGTCAGCTTGGTGTTGGCATTAGGGCAGATCCCTATGGAAGGTACAAGCCTTGCAGGACTTCCTCAATCCAACAGAATTGAAATGTATTCATCTCAACATTCAGGCAACTAATTTAAGGGGAAAAGCATTCAAGACCTGAGGTGCCTACTCAATAAATCCACACTAATCTATTATTGACTGGCTGACTTTCTAGTGGGTTCTGACCTTTATTTATGTGTCTTAACAATAAATCAGAAATAGTCACCATGGGGTGGTGCATGCTTTAATTTTGGATAACGTTCAAGAAGAAACACTTGTGGAGCCTTCTCTATGCCAAATAGTAAGCTAGGTATTTCTACAATACCTTATCCCACTTAATTTGCATATCATCAACACAAGAAAGGTATTTTCCTCATCCTGATTTTATAAATGAGGAGACTGTAGTGTAATGAGCAGTAGAGCTGGAAGTTAACCTCGAGTCTTCAGATTAGAACTCTAGGGCTTTTTCTACTAACACATAGCTACCGCTTAGAAGAAAGGTGGCATAAGATTTTGATTTGAATATCCTATTCCTGGACTCCCAGGATATCTCACTGTATCTCATCAATGCCTCACTAACTTATTGCCTCCCTATGCCCCCAGATAATGTCATCAGTAACAATATTACTCAAATGCTACCAATATATAAGTTGGTCATTCTTTCTTTTTGTTTGCATATGACACTTCCCCTACCTAAAAATGTGTCCTCCCTTCCCTCGTAACTCTGTATTAATCCCTGAATTTCAAGATCATTTTAGTAATCCTATCACTTCAAGACAGCCACTTGGGGCTGGGCCAGGTGGCTCACGGTTGTAATCCCAGCACTTCAAGAGACCGAGGCGGGTGGATTGCTTAAGGTCAGGAATTTGAGACCAGTCTGGCTAAGATGGTGAAACCCCATCTCTACAAAAATACAAAAATTAGCTGGGTGTGGTGGCGCACACCTGTAATCCTAGCTTCTTGGGAGGCTGAGGCAGGAGAATGGCTTGAACCCGGGAAGTGGAGGTTGCAGTGAGCCGAGATTGTGCCACTGCACTGCAGCCTGGGGGACAGAGTGAGACTTCATCTCAAAAACGAAAAAAAAAAAAAAAGAAAAGAAAAGAAAAGAAAGGAAAGCCACCTGGAGAATGCTGACAATCATGAGTTATGCAGGACCCCCGAATGGACCAACTTTTCCTTTAAAACTCATTTATAATGCTTCTATATCATTAATTAGTTTTCATGGCCCAGGTGTTTTAATGTGTGCATCTTACATACTTTAATTGTGTATCTCTTTTGAGGAAGAAAGCTATCCTTCATTGCTGGTGCTTCTTTCCTATAGTATGCTCACATTTTTTATCAAGAGAACATCCAGTATTTGAATTTAGAATCAGAGCTCAAGTTGTCTAAATGGGTTGGTTCCTTTTTTGGTTTGAACTCTAAGGCTTTTTTATTCTGCTGGGGTTTTTTTTGTTTTCTGTTTGTTTGTTTGTTTGTTTTTAAGCCACCTATCTAGTTTAGTCCTCTCACACAGTAATGAATTAGAATTCATACTGCTTATTATATTAGATATTTCTTTCCTTAATACCCGTAATGATTCTTGGCCACTAAGACACACATCAAGTCAACAACTTGATGTATACATTATATCAACGATGCTTTATTCCTGTCATCTGAATTATTATCAGAGACAAAGTAATTGGGGAAGCCCTGAAAAGCAATAATTACCACAAACCATTATAATAGTTTATTGAATTTGATGAATAATATTACTTTGACCTCATATCACATTTATCTTTCAAGTAGTTGATGTACCTCATAGTAATAACTAAATACCTAGAATTTACTGTCACTCAGTGTATGGAGACCATGGAGGCATCAAGGAATGACTTGAATCTGGACATAATTAGTTCTGGACATAATTAATAGTAACACCTGAGATATCCAGAAGAGTAAGGAATAATCCACTTTGAATGAGAGAAACTTAAGAAATTGAAGACTATCCTTCTAAGTCATGAGGGCTTTTTAAATTTTAATTCATTCTAAAATAACCTTTCTATTTTCTGCCTAAGAAAATAGGGTGGCTTGTAAGAAAATTTAAAATTTATTCTTGTCTCCTGAGTGAGGGTGATTGTTAGGAACATTAAGGAAGACCCACATAGGTAAGATATGTATAGTTCCAAAGGGCCTGGGCTTTGAAGTCAAGCAGACCTGGATTTAAATCCTCTTTTTATTATTTAGGATGCTTTGGGGTGCAAGTGATGCAAAATCCTCAACTCAAGTGCCTTACGCAGCAAAGAAACTATGATTTCATAGCAAGAGGTTGGGAGTAGGGTGGTTTCAGAGTCAGTCCATTTTTCACATCAGGAAGTCATCACAAGAAAGACCCAGATTCTTTCTTGTTTCTTTGCCACTCTTAGTGCTTTGAATTTGTCCTCAGGCTATGGTTGGACAGTAGAGCAATGGCATATATCATTGCCAGCTACAGCAACATCCAGTAAAAGAAGGGACCGTCCCTTCTTTGGGTCTCTTTTGGGGAGGGACACAACCTTTCCCAGAAACTTCAGAGCAGCCATCTGTTCATATCCCCTCATGTAGAATTGGGTCACACCCATACCCCTGAGCCAATCACCGACAGGGGGCTAGAGGCATCAGGATTGCTTTAGGGCAATTAGGATTCATCTGCTGGAACTGAGGCACATGGCCCCACAGAGGAGGGCGGGCAGGAAGGGGCTGTAGCAAGAGGAAGGAAGGGACGGGTAGCAAGGAAACGTAGCTCACTAGCTGCAAGACCTTGGGCGCATTCATTGACATCTTTAAATCTTAATTTCTAAATCAGAAACATGGAAATAATACCTACACTATACCTCATAGAAGTGTGAGAATTAGATCAAGTGACCTTTTCGCAGTGCCTGACACACAGGAAGGTTGGTAGATTGTTTTGTTTTAGGAAACTCCAGACTCTGCTTCTCGGTTAATGCTGCTTCTGTCTGGTCTTTTGTGAAGAAACATACCATTCCCAGTCATGTGCGTGTGTGTGTGTGTAGAATATACCCATGGTTCACATGGGAGAGAATTTCTTTTACTTAGCAAACACCTTCGGAATCTGGAGGAACCTGCACTTATTTGAAGGTAATCAAAAAATTTTCTCTCTAGATGTCTGTGTAATTATGTATTTAATACTACATTTCAAATCAGAATTGGTTGATTGAGATAAATGGAGATAAGCAGAAGGAACATTCAACAAAGATTTCATGTTCAAGTCATTATGCAAAGTACTGGGACAAAGGTGAGGCACAGCAAAAGCGAAAGAAATGTGGAGGAATGGTAAATTTGTATAAAGCAATAGAATAGTGAGCAATAACATAGAAAATGCCGTGTGACAACACAATTGGCAAGCTTTGAGTGTTAAGCCGGAAATTTGGGACTTTATATTCTTAGCATGGGGCAGGGGACAGAGCAGAACCGTGAAATATTTTCATTAGAGATGAAACATGAAGAAAACATTCTTACAGAAGCTAACCTGGCAGTGGTATAAAAGAACAATTGGAAAGTGTATAAAGTACTTCCATCAAGCCAGTTAGGAGAATTTAAGTCAGGTTAGTTAGTCTCAAAAGACAAACCACCTTCAAACTCTCATGACATAAACAAACAAGCAAATGTTTATTTCTCACTCATCTGACCTGTTTGTTTCCAGGAAACAGGGAACTCTGTTCTTTATGTTCACACAGAGATCCAGCCTGGTGGATAGTGCCAACACCGTAAATGGTGACGATTACCATGACAAAGGGAAAGAAAGCTCTAGGGGGTATCACACCAGCAATTAAATGCCTTGGCATGAAGCAACATACAGTGGTGTGGTGGGGCCAGCTTATGCCAGCTCACAAAAGCCAATTGTGTGCATCTCTTCCCAACTCCACATCCAAGTCTGTCATGTTGATAGTTCTAAATCGGCCAGGCTGGGAACATTTACACTAAAGAAACTGGCAAGCACTACAAATCATGGTTCACTCTTCCTCCCACTCCTCCCCACCAAAAAAAGATACCTAGTAGTTAAACTTTTACCAACACGCCTCCGGATTCACTTCACTTTCACTCAGGACTCATTGGCCAGAACTAGGCATGTAGCTCAACCCTGATACAAAAGGATCAAGAAGTTCAATCCTGCTATTGCCTCAAAGGGAGAGAGCCACAAATATTTAGTGAACACTAATGACAACCACAGGTTAATGCCAGAGCTTAGGTGTTTATTCATTTATACATTCATTCAACAATCACATCTAGAGCACTTTAGACTTTAATCTGGGAACAATAAAAAAGAGAAGCAGAAGAGTTTTAAGCACGGATGGGATGCCAGTTATCAACTTATTGCCTCTCAACTCCTAATCTACCCTCCATTGACTGGCTTGAGAGACTGGAGATGGATCCTGTAAACATTTTCTTCTGCTAGTAGAGGCCGCAGGACGGACACTGAAGAAGGAAAGGGCTTATTCCTGGTTCCAGTGAGATTTCTCTGTTTTTTGATCCTATAGTACTCCTCTGGTATGAGAGATGCTAGTATCAGTGGCACTCATGTCCAGGAAGTTTCAGAGGCACCCTGAAGGGTAACTTCTTAGCAAGTGTCATGGAAGCCTCAGTCAGTTTCCCAGCATGTACAGCAGCAGCCCCCCTCCAGGTGGCTTCCTGGTGGCTCTTCAGTGAGTCCTACTGATGCTGCAGTTTCCCGATGAGTTCAACAGCATGCCCCACGGGCAGCTTCCTCGCAAGTTTTTCCTGCCTGCCAGGAAAATATTTCAAGTCATTTCTGGTACCTGGCAGTACCAGAACAGGAGACTTCCAGCTTGCCAGCCTCACCCCATAGCTCTCTGCCTGCTAACCTCCACCTCCCAACTGTGGAACAGCTCTGGTTAAGGCCACTTTATGACCACGAGGGATGTGGCACATGAGAATAAATCACCACCATGGAGATGAATGGAGAGCAGATAAATGATGTCTTCATAGGTTCACTGGAAGGTGAAGGAAATGTCTAGAGAAATTGAAAGTGAGGTGACGTCATTGATAATGGAGTAACAGCCAGGATTCAACAGGATTGGGATTAGGGTGAGCCCACCAAGACCAAGTCATGCTACTGCATGGTTAGATCCTGTTTTTATTTAAAATGTTGATATTTTGCTCATTTTGATGTATTTTACATTAATTTTCATTTTTTAAAACATAGTACATTAAAATAGTATTTATCTCGATTACCGATATTTTGTTGTTGTTGTTGGCACCTACTTAAATTTTGCATGCTTCCCTCACCCTTGTCCTGGCTCTGGCAGCAGTGTCAGAGGGTCTAAGAGAGTTTGGGAAACAAGGGGGGTGGGAGGCAGGCAGAGTGGGCTGCCAGATCCCAGGCCAGAAAATGCAGAACACGGTGAAGACAGCAAGAAGCTTAACTAATAGGTCTGAGGCTAAGTAGTGATGGCAGTCAGAATGCTTTTAAATATGGATGTTAAGGACATAGCAAGAGAAAATGGATAGAATAGAGTGCATATGGCAACTTTTTATATTGGTGATAGAACTAGCAAGCGGGTAATTAAAGATGATCCTCTTCATGAGGAAGACATGGTAATACATGCAGTAGGAAAACAAAAGACTTAAAAGGAATTACAAGGACTAATAGGACCTGGCAATTACTTTGGTGAAGATGTGTGGTGGTAGAAGGCAAATGACAGGGAGGGTCCAGAAATGACTGCATTGATGAACCTGGAGGACATTATACTAATTGAAATAAGCCAGACTTATAAAGACAAACATTGCATGATCTCACTTACATGTGGAATCTAAAAAAGTCAAACTCATAGAAGCAGAGAGTAGAATGGTGGTTACTAGATGCTGGGGGGAGGGGGAAATGGGGAGGTGGTTAAAGGGTACAAAATTTTAGTTGTGTGAGGTCAATTCTGGAGATCTACTATGTATAGCATAGTACCTATAGCTGGCAATACTATACTACATACTTCAGATTGATAAGAGGTTAGATCTTATGCTAAATGTTCTTACTAAAAAGCAACAAGAACAACAACAATAATAATAAAGGGAGTGGGAGAAAACTTTGGGAAGTGATGGATGTAGTTATAGCCATGTTGGTAGTATAGTAATGGTTTCACAAGTGTATAGATTCCCCAAACTCATTGAGATGTATATATTAAATATGTGCAGCTTTTTGTATGTCAATCATATTTCAATACAGGGGTTTAAATAAATAAATAAATAGATTTTTTTATACTTTAAGTTCTAGGGTACATGTGCACAATGTGCAGGTTTGTTACATATGTATACATGTGCCATGTTGGTGTGCTGCACCCATTAACTCGTCATTTACATTAGATATATCTCCTAATGCTATCCCTCTCCACCTCCCCACAATAGGACCTGGTGTGTGATGATCCCCTTCCTGTGTCCAAGTGATCTCATTGTTCAATTTCCACCTATGAGTGAGAACATACGGTATTTGGTTTTCTGTTCTTGTGATAGTTTGCTGAGAATGATGGTTTCCAGCTGCATCCATGTCCCTACAAACGACATTAACTCATCCTTTTTTATGGCTGCATAGTATTCCATGGTGTATATGTGCCACATTTTCTTAATCCAGTCTGTCACTGATGGACATT
>NW_012101954.1:1696956-1732007 GCF_000951045.1 Mandrillus leucophaeus
CCGTCCAGCTTTGTTCCATTGCTGGCGATGAGCTGTGTTCCTTTGGAGGGGGAAATGCGCTCTGATTTTTTGAATTGCCAGCTTTTCTGCATGGCTTTTTCCCCATCTTTGTGGTTTTATCTGCCTTTGGTCTTTGATGATGGTGACGTACTGGTGGGGTTTTGGTGTGGGTGTCCTTTCTGTTTGTTAGTTTTCCTTCAAACAGTCAGACCCCTCAGCTGTAGGTTTATTGAAGTTTGCTTGAGGTCCACCCCAGACCCTGTTTGCCTGGGTATCAGCAGCGGAGGCCGCAGAAGATAGAATATTGCTGAACAGCAAGTGTTGCTGTCTGATTCTTGCTCTGGAAGCTTCGTCTCAGGGGTGTACCCTGCCGTGTGAGGTGTGAGGTGTTGGTCTGCACCTCAGTTGAAAATGCAGAAATCACCCATCTTCTGTGTCACTCACGCTGGGAGCTGGAAGCTGGAGCTGTTCCTATATGGCCATCTTGGGCATGCCTCCATAGATTTTTAAATAACAAATTTAAAAATGACTTCCATTATGGACTAGGACATTAGGAGACTGCTGGTGCATTTAATAGAAATAAGGGTATTAGTAAGAGAGGATCTGCCACGCTGAGTTTGGAGGAAGCAGCCATAGCAAGATGGCTTTTCAGTCTGGGCTTAGTTCCTGTCAGGGTTGAGGCTGGAGATGTGGGTGGTATCCAAGTGGTATTAGTGATGGCAGAGGTCTCTGAGGGCCTGTCTGTAAGATGGCAGAGGTCTTTGCAGACCAGCGCAGAGCAGGTAAGGGGATGCTCAGTGGGAAACAATTGCTTTTGAAGACCCACACTTGGTTCTCTATCCTCCCAAGAGTCAATCCAGGCTTCATAAACACCAACCTGGCCTCAAAAGACACCCTGATTCCTCCTTGGACCTGGACCCAGTATAAAAACTCCCCTTTCCTTCAGAGTTTGATCAGAAGAATTTAGTTTCCCAAAAGCAACTTTTACGGGAGAAAACTAACAACAATCACAAAAATTCCAAAAGCCTAACAATAAGATGTTTTCAGACTATACTCTGCTCATTGAAACTGAAATGTAATTAGACTATATACAAATCAGGCACCTGTAGTCCTGCCCCACCAAGCTCAGATTCATCTTCCTTGACATATGCACACCTATGTCTCTAGCCTGCTTGTTTCATCTTAAGGCTTGGTAAAGCTGTTTATACCAGTTGGAGAAGTGATGGCTCCTCTCCAGTTCTAAAATAGCATCTTAAGGTCTCAGTGGTGGCACGCACAGAGATATACCATGAGAAGAAAATTAATGATCCCTCACCAACGCCTGAAAAACCTTGGTTGAAATATTTCAGAAATCTGCAAAAGAAAATATTTTTCCCTAGCTATTTTTGTGTGTTTTCCACAATGAGAGTGTATTACATTTTCC
This sequence comes from Mandrillus leucophaeus, assembly GCF_000951045.1. Taxonomy (NCBI): domain Eukaryota; kingdom Metazoa; phylum Chordata; class Mammalia; order Primates; family Cercopithecidae; genus Mandrillus; species Mandrillus leucophaeus. The sequence goes on from NW_012101954.1 coordinate 1,698,380, forward strand.
ATGGATAAAAAATGAATTGCACTTAAAAGTAATTAGAAAACCACAGAGCTTAGAGATTTAGCTAATACAAAACAGAATAGTCAAGTTATTGTGTGTAGAAAATAGCATTTTTGCTTCTGCAGAGGAGTTGGACATTTTCTATAGGTAGTCCAGGGTACGTTTGAGAGAAGTCTATGAATTCTTGTATTACTGGGTACATACACCATTAGAGAGACTTGAGGAAAGCTTTTACTGATTAAATATTTACCAATAAAGGCTTGACAGCAACCTAACCACCTCTTAAGCATTCAAATAAGTGGTGAAAGTGTCCCAGAGGAGAGAAACACAGGGAAATTATATAAGACAGAATTTCTAGCAACTCCTTTAATACATGCTTTATGACCTCTGGAAAGCTAAGAGAATATCTGGTTTGTAATATATTTCACACCTTTATCTTTCAAAGGCTGTACTTAGAAAATCCTCCACATTGATTGGTATTGCATAACTAATTTCATAGTTTTGGAAAACCAAAGAGTTGCCTCAAAATGAAGAAAAAAGCCGGGAATTCCAAGGTGACCTGACAAGGAACCTCTTGGCATGCCTTGATCCTTTTTCCACCCAACCAACATGCATGCATTGAGATACATATACTCGGGTAAGCAACATACTTAGTGCCATGGAGGCTGTGAAAATGACTAAGTCACCCTGAAAGTGACTTGCATTTTAGTAGGAAAGATAAGATAGGAACACAAAGAACTAGAGCAACACCAGGGAGCCTGTGACAGGTGCCCCAGATCTTCAAAGATGGTGCTGTGAGTAGGGAATAATCATGTTTTACTGGGAAAGCCAGAAAAAGTTTCGATTCAGAATTAGTTGAAGCATCTGAATTTGGGTAAAGTATTTCCTTCAGCGCGCTTGTATGGCAGGCAGGGAGGGACATCTAGGCAGGAGAAAGAAGATAAACAAGAATCAAATTCAGGTTTTGGAAGGACCTGGAGATTATATAATTATCATAGCCTTCTTCGAGAAAAGTAACATCAAAGTATTTTTTAAATTGATAGGGCCCTTCCACATCCATGAGTGGCCCTAAAGCTTAAGTTTCCTGAGCCTCATGGATCCTCCATTCTAGAGATCAGGCTGCAGAATCAAGCAGACTGAGTCCAAGTTGGTTTCGTCACTTGCGATGAGCATTCATTTCTTCAAATAATATCTACTTCATATAATACCTACTTGTAAAGTTAGATATAGCAACCTGATTCTTCTGCTAAGGAACTATTTCTCCCTTACTCTCAGACAAATTGCCTGAGCCCGACTCTCACTTCATGGGTGGGTTATATGGTTTGGCTCATGAAATAACTGTAATCTATTGGGCATATGACCTGAACCAGGTCAAACTGAATCAATCTTCCAAGATACTGCTGTAGCCAACAATACTGCCTTGTCCACTGGGGTGCTAAAGGAGTAGAATGTAAGCCTAGAGCAACTGATGGAATTTGAAGCCAACAGAGAGAACTGCAGAGGCTAAAGACAGAGAAAGTAGTTTAACAGTACATCTGAGCTGTGCTTGCACCAGTTAAAGAGAGTTTCTGTTGTTTCCAGTCACTAGGGCCCTAATACACTACAGTGATGGCAATCCTGTGATGTTGAATTACCCAGCAAATATCTAACCATTTGTTGATCACCTGCTATGTGCAAGGCAGGGCCTTCTGTGCCAGTCTCTGCTAGGAACACAGAGATGAGGTTCTGCTTTCATAGAATGTTTGGGTGCTGCTTGACCATATGGAATGGCTGGCTTTAAGTCTGTCCATCCATACTTTCCCCTATTCCATCATAGCACTCTTTGAGAAAAGCAATAGCAAAGTGTTTTTAAAATTGGTAAGTCCCTTCCACATACATTAGTGACCCTAAAGCTACTCACATATATGTCAGCTATCCCCTTCACATACGTGACAGTTATGCCTGAAAGACAAACTGACCCACCATTTTGCTGAAAAAAACTGACTTTATTGATAACATTGGTCAAACAGAGATGTGATTGATGCTTTCATATGTAAATTTAGGATTGTGTAGATTATTTTTTTGTGTCTTATCAACAATTTCCAGCCATAACTCTACCTCTAATTTTCATCAAGTGCTGGAATATAAGTGAGCAAGTGACATGATTTTTGGCATAGCTTTAAGTACACCATAATTTATTTATCTAAAGTCAATTATTGGCAAACTTTTATGCTATAGTTATGATTTGTAACATATTCCTTGTGGCAAACTAGCAACTGATCAATCTCACCAATGTTCTTGAGCACCAGCACTGAGAACCATCAATGTGTAGATGACACCAAATTCCAGATCACACTGTGTATCTGATTCCTGCCCCAGAGAGGGAGCTGAACACAGAACCTTTTGTTCAGCACAGTACCCTTATCACCTAGCAGAGTGTTTGTCACTCAATGAACGTTTATTGAATTTAACTGAACCCCACCTCTTATAACAGTTGCAACTGCACGCTCTGCTTTATCAAAGCAAATAGTATAGCAGTTCTAAGCTAAATCCTCCCTGTTATTTCTTCTGCTCGGAAAACTCATGTAGAGCAAATCATATCCCTACCACTGACAAAAAATACTTACAGCTCACAGCAAAGATGGTAAATTTTTGACCTAGTAGTTTTGAAACTTAACTGTACACTAAAATCACCCAAGGAGCTTTTAAAAATCCTAATGCTCAAGTTGCACCCTGGACCAATTGACTGAGAATTCCTGCATGAGACCCTGGTGTCAGCATATTGTTAAAGCCTCTCAGGTGATTCAGATGATTCCAATATGTAGCCAAGGTTGAGAATCAGTATAGTAGAGCAACAATTATATGGTTTTGGCACTATTTCTGTAATTATCTCACCTTATTATTTGTCATCTATGTTCTCTTAGTGCAGACCAGCCCTGAAATATAATGGTTTTATAATACTAGTAACAAAATATTAGCTATCTGATACCATCTTCATTGTGGAATGGTTAAAATCTCAGCTGCCTCTCTTAAGATCCAAGAGGGAGGAATAATAGGCAACTTCTGGGGTTTGTTCCCTTCCCAACTTCCTTCTTTGAGAACTCTCTGGACTGTACCCACTCATGGAAATGGACTACTGAAGCCATGATTATACTCTATGACCCTGCTCCCCACACTCCTAAAACCAACATACCCTGTCCTCTTACCATCGCTTAGAGGATCTTAAACCTGAGGATGCATTGGAGTCATCTGGAGGGCTTCTGATAACAGATTCCTTGGTCCCACCTCCAGAGTCTCTGTTTCAATAAGACTAAAATAGGGCTGAGAATTCGCATTTCTGGCACTCTGCAGGTGTCGCTGATGCTGCTGTTCTGGAAACTACCCTTGAAGAAATATTGCCATTGCCTATAGACCTAACCCAGTTTGGGTCGATGATGTCTCTCTCCCGACTCAGATGAAAACTCTGCAGATTGGCATAGCCATTTCCCAGGGCTACCATAACAAAGGACTACAAACTGAGTGGCTTAAAACAACAGAGATTTATCCTATCACACTTGCAAAAGCCAGAAATTCAAAATCAATATGTCAGCAAGGTCTTACTCTCTCTGAAAGCTGAAGAAGTTCGTTTCTTGCCTCTTTTAGCTTCTGGCTTTTGCTGGCAATCTTTAGCGTTCCTCGACTTGTAAGAGCATCACTCCCTCTCCACTTGTGTCACCACATGACCTGGGAGTCAGAGTCTCTTCTCTTCTTATAATGGATGAAAGGTCTACCCTATTTCAGCATGACCTCATCTTAAATAATTACATCTGCAGCAAACTTATTTCCAAAAAAGTTCGTATCTGAGACATTTGGGGTTAGGGTTTCAACATATATTTTTGGGTTGACACAATTCGACCCATAACAACAGGTATATCAAAAATTTCTGGGGCTCCTAAATTCCATCATATGCCCACAAGAGTGGAGGATCCTGTCTGCAGAAAGAGAAGGCTGTGCACAAGTGCAGAGAGGAAGCAGAGAGCTGGAGCTTGTCATGCTGGGGGAAGACAATGGACAGAGCAACTTTCTTGATTCCATATGTGCTCCTGCCCCTAATCACAAGCCGTGCTGCAGTTCTCACCCTCAGTTTCCATGAGTTATAGTGTTCCTTTGATTCAAAAAGTCTCCCTTTTTGAATTAATCCATTCTTATTGAGCTTCTATTACTTGCAACCAAAAGAGTAGGTCTAAGATAGGGTATGTCTCCCCTGTACTCTAACAGGCCATGACTGACTTCTTCCACTCCAGGCATTTGCTATTTCTCCAGTTATTGCAGATACTTAACCTGCTATTTCTGTTCTTGTTGCATTTTCCTGAAATGGAGAAATAGCCTTCGTTTGGCCATTATAGATTCTGGGGAGTCTACAGAGTGCTTGACATCTCAGCTTTTGAAATACGTTTAATGACATTTTTTTCTTGCTTTCAACTGGCTTTTTGAAATTCCAGCCTCTTTCTGTGGTGTAGCCTCCCCGGAGCTGGGTGGCTGGGACATGGGAGAACACACCGGGCTGCTTTCTAAGTGTTCTCTCTGTTATGACTACTATACAGTGCTTGGAGACTATGTGGACTCAACTTTCTCTCCACTCAAGTACCTTCAGTATTCAAGATCCATCCTGGAGGGTGAAGGAGTGGCATCATCTCTGACTTTGGGGGACTCTTAGTTCTGGCTGTTGGAAAGGACTTGTGCTGGGTATTTTATACTTGCCTCTCAGGTCTACTGTCTACACTTCTTCGTGTTGCACTGGGCTTTAGGAGTTCGACCCACATGGACTGCATGCATGGGCTCCCTTCCCCTCTGGCTCCTGAGTAGGCTTGACCAAGAGGGTGCACTGACAGGATATTGGATGAAGGGAGGGAGGAGAGAGAGACTAGGGTGTTCACTTCCCCTGCTCACTTCCTAGGGTTGCCATTGGCTGGCTGCTTCCCTCAGGTGAAGGTGACAGCTCTGAGAGGTGGCCCTTTCTGCAGAGTCCTCTCCGTCACAGAAACTGGTCTCTCCCTTACTTCTCCAAGTCTAGGGATGGTAACAAGACCCAACTATCACCCTAGATATCATATCACCCTTTAAAATCTCCTTATCCCCTGCCCATGTCTGTAAACCCTCTTAAGCTTAAACCATTTGAATGTGTTTCTCTTTCCTGATGGGACCCCAACCCATACAAAGCCTTGACCTTAATGTGACCAGTCACTGCCCCATTAAAGGCTCTGGAAGCCCAGGGAGCCTACTGATTCTTGCTTTATCCATTCACAGGGAATGTCATGCTTGACTAAATTTTTTTTGCTCAGACAGAGACTCCGGGACTCTTGTCATCAGCTTTCTGTTACTTTCTCCTTTTGCATAGTCCAGTGATTTTCAACCTTGAATATAAACCAGAACAACCATAGTTTCTTCTTGTTAATATGAGCCTCTCTTGTCTTTTTTATTATGGTATAATTATTCCAAATCAGAAGCAGTCCCTTGTCTTTTGATTCATACCTTCCTACAACGCCTACTACAGGGCCATGCACACTGTAGATTTAACAAAACATATAAACTTAGTGATTGTGTACTCTAGATGAAGTTCAAAGTAAGATTAAAATTCTTTTTTGGCACACTATTAATAAATGTTTCTCTTATACACTAGTACATACTAAGATGTTTTAGATAAAAGGAGATAGCTACAATTGTTGTTGATGAAATCAGTTTTCAAAATGTCATTCGCTATATTTGTACAAAGATTTCATGAAAATAAAAATTTTATCTCTGAGTGTCCACATGAAAATCAGCTGATGTGGGTACAGACAGATGATATTCATGTGAATAAAACTAAACATAGGTGTTTTCTCTCAAATTTTCTTCTTAGAATTTCAAAAAATTGCTCAAGTTTGTGAATACAAAGTGAAAGAAACAACCATTACATCAGAGTAAGAATGTTTACGACCAAGTCTCCATTTCATAAACCCTCTGTTAAAATTCAATTTCTATAGCCTATGCCTTCGTCATCTCTTAACTGGATTGCTGCAGCAGTGTCTTACCTGGTCAACTCATTTTCTCTTTTCATATATATATTTTTTCCCATTCTTCACATAGCAGCCAGAATGGCCTTTTAAAAATGCATGCCATAACCTCTATTTCTGGCAGTGATTGAGTGACTTGTGCTGGATTAGCTCTCTACCATAAACAACTAGAATACTGAACAAAATAATAAAAATAACTCTTTTCAGATGTTAAATAATAGACAGCACAGGACTCTGATCTTCAAAGGAAAAAAAATGTGAAGCAATCTCCTTCATCACCTTGAATTTTCACCTAGAGGTATTTTCCATACTGACTTTGAGAAGAGAAGCCCCGAATAGAATGCAGTAATCTCATTGACTCAGCAGACAGAGCTCAGAATTTGGGGCTACTGAGGCAGCAAGAATTTGCAGGTCAGGGTATCAAAGAGAAAGGAGCTGTGCAGAGAAAAAGGTCCAAAAACTATCTAGCCATGCCCCTGAGTCTTTAGTCAAATAATAAACTGTGCATATACAGAGTGAGACTCCATGAGACAAGGCAAGAAACTAAGAAGAAAATACAACTAATGGAAAACAGTGACCCAAGCCACTACTGGAGCTTTCACAGGAATGGTAGACATGTGAGTTCCAAAGAGCAAGAGTGAATAAATGTATTGAAAACCTCCAGCACTCAGTAGAAGTCTCAGCAAAACCAGGCGTTAGGGGGAGGGTTAATGTGTCCTAAGCTAAAGGCTATGCTAGTGCTCGACTCACCTTAACAAAGTTTAAAAACAAGCCTTGAAAAAGCTACTCTCTAAATAAATTACTGCCTATGAGACAAGACACAGACTATTACTAAGAAAACAAAATGCAGATACTCAACAATGTAGCATTCATAATGTCTGTCATAAAACAAAAAATTACTAGACTTATGAAGAAGCAGGAATGTGTGATTCATTATCAAGAGAAAAATGAGTTAATAGAAACAGACCCAAATGACAGATAATGGAACTAGCAAACAAGGACTTTAAAACAGGTATTTTAAACATGTTCAGGAATTTGAAAGAAAACATGGATGTAATAAGGGAAGGAACAAATAGAGAATCTCAGTAGAGAAAAGGAAACTATAAAACAGGACAAAAAGAAGATTTTGACCAGAAAAAGACAATACCTGCAATGAAAACAGTGAGATTACAGAAGAAAAGACCAGTGAGTGCATTTGCAGATATAACAGAAACTGTCTGAACAGAAGCACATAGGGGAAAAAAGGCTTAAACACTGAGCAGAGACTCAGTAACCTTTCGGACAGTATCAGGTCCTTAACATACATGTACTCAGGAGGAGAAAAGATAGATATTGAGGGGAAATATAAGAAGATATAATGGCTGAAAGTTTTTCACATTTGATTTAAAAAATAACAAATCCACAGATGCAAGAAGCTCAATAATCTCCAAGCAGGATAACTATAATGAAAGTTATACCAAGGTACCTCATGATCAAATGGCTGAAGACTAGTGATAGAGAATATTAAATGCAACCAGAAAAAAAACTGATACATTACTTAGTGGAGAACAAGGGTAGGAAAACTGTAGATTTTCATTAGAAATCATGCAAAACAGAAAATAATGGAACACTATCCTTAAAGTGCTGAGGAAAACAGTCAATGTCAAATTCTATATTCAGCAAAAAATATCCTTTAAAAATAAAGGTAAGATACAGACATTTGCAAACCAAAAAGAGAGAGAGAGAGTATTTATCACCAGCAGAATGGCACTAAAATAAATGTTAGAGGAAGTTTTACAGGCTGATAGGTGATGTTACTGGAAGGAAACTTGGATCTAAAAGTAATAAGGAGCACAAAAATGATAACTATGTATTTAAATAGAAAATACTTTTCATTCCTTAATTTATTTAAAATTTAATTTTACTTCTTAACTGCTTAAAATGTTTAAAACAAAATAAACAGTAGGTTTTATAACATAAATGAAAGTAAAATGCATGACAATAATGACAAAAGATAGGGAAGAATGAAAGCATACTGTTTCTTATGTTGTGTATGAGTAAAATATTGTTATTTGAAGGTAGTTGTAATCACTGTTCTATAGCCTGCTGCCCATTCTGAGTATAAGTTAGAGAATTACCTAAGTAATAGAAAATAAGTGAAATGTGACAAGTGCCATGACAGAAATGGAAGGGAAATCCTAGGATGGTTCAAAGAGAAAGCCCTTATCTTGTTTTAGGGAATCAGGAAGGGGCTAACAGGAAAAGGATGGCATTGGGTGGTATTCCAGGCCCCAAAAAGAGTATTAATTTACTTATTTAACAAATATCTATTGCATTTGTACCTTGATCCAGTCACTGGGCTGTTCTCTTATAAATAAAAAAGTGGTCCTTCTTTTTGATGAAAGTGTTCACAGCTTGGTAAGATACTCTTATGTGAAAAACAAAAACAAGCAAAAACAGTGCAGTAGTCAGATTGTAGCAGCAGCTGCAGCAGCTCTCCTCTTCCTTGGCTCTTCTTACCATCTCCTTTTCACTTCCAAAAACAAGGCTTCCAGGGTGGTTGCCTTTGATGGCATCACAAGGTGATTAATGACATAAAGGGGTGCAAGTCTTTGATGCCAGAGGAGATGGAGACGCACAAGAAGGAGGTGCTCTTCTCTTTGAGTGAGGACAGGAAGATCATCATCCTGGAGGGGGGCAAGATCCTGGTGGGTGATGTGGGCCAGACTGTCAGTGACCCCATGCCACCTTTTCAAGATGGAACCAGACAAGGACTGTCACTATGCTTTCTATGATGCAGCTCAGGAGACCAAGGAGAGCACGAAGAGGGACCTGGTGTTTATCTTCTGGGCCCTTGAGTCTGCTGAACAACTCCTGTACCCACCAGAGTTTCCTCCTCCCTTGATCTCTGACAGTTCTGACCTTCTCAAACCACTTTAGGTCTTGATTCCTCTTGGGTTGATGCAGATCAGTTTCCCCCAGTCATCCCAGTTTGAGGAAGGGGCTGTGCTTTTTTAATAACACCCTCACTCCCCACCTGTTTCCCCCTTCCCATGCTTCCAACTTCTGAGCACAATAGTGACTCTGTGCTTGTCTGTTTGGTTCTGCATACAAATAGAATGTTGTGAGATGACTCCTCCCCATGCTGGCTAATTCCTCTCCTTGTTCCCCTAGTCATAGCCACTCATGTAAGCAGAACCAGACAGGGACTTTCAATTAAAAAAAAAAAAAAGAGAGACAATTTTTTAAAAAGTGCATGTTCAAGGAAAATTTGTGTAAACTACACAAAGGAAAGTTGAAGAAACTATTGGAAAAGGTAGCTGGGACAATGCCGTGATTGCTTTTGAATGTTAGCCTACATAATCTTCCAGCACAATATTATATAGTAGAACCTCGTTTATGTGAAATAATAAAATGACATTATTAGTCAATCTTATTGAACACTTCCTATGTGTTGAGGAATGCATTAGGCTGTTTCAATGTATTATCTCAAGCCTCGCAACAGTCTTACTTATAAAATAAATAAAACCATTATTAGATGCAGAAATGAGGCTTAAAGGGTAAAGTTGGTAGATGTTAAGATATTTGCATTCATGGATTCCAGCTTGGTTGTGGAGTATTACCCTTTAATGGGTAATATTAATGGGTTCAATTTGTTATTATTTCACTTAGTATTTTTCACCTATGTTCATGAGAGATATTGACAATAATTTTCCTCTCTTATAATGTCCTTGTTAGGCTTGGTATCAAAGTTATGCAGGTTTCATAAACTATGTTATGAATCCCTTCCTCTTTTTCTACTCTGTGGAAGAGTTTGTATAACATTAGGGATCTTTATTCCTTAAATACTTGGAAGAATTTATCTATGCATTTCCCTTTTTTTCCCTTAGATTTTGACCTCTGAAGTCCTGACTGTGTTGGCTACTTTGTGATGTTTTCACACAGTGGTTTTTTATATTTTAACCAGCTTTTATAATTATTAGCAGAAAGATGGTTGGTCTGATACAACTGAGTCATCACAAGGTCATATTTTCAGGGCTACATGTAAATGACACATAGATTATTAACACTGAATAGTTGGAAACATATGCACATTGGTATTAAATCATGAAAAGCCTCAGTTTCCAGAGAATACTAAGCAACTCCTAATAGTTTTTGAGTAAAGACACAGTATGATCCGGGACAGAATTAGGAAAGTAGACGTGGCAATGATGTATGCAGTGAAAGGCAGAAAATACAAGTAAGTGTCCTCCAAAAATGCAGAGAAAAGCAAAGTAGTGTCTGCCTAGGAGAGTGTCAGTTAAAATATAAAATACTTCCTTTAAACCAGTGGTTCTCAAAGTGGGTCCCTGGAACAGCAGCAGAAGCATCACCTGGGAATTTGCTAGAAATGCAGATTCCCGGCCCTGCCCCAGACCCACTAAATCGGAATGTCTGGGGCGAGGCCCAACAACCTGTGCTCTAACAAATCTTCCAGCTGATTCCCGTGCTCACCCAGGTTTGCAGCCCACTACTTTAAACCAAAGTTTAGCCTGCTTCACAGCTAGCAATGACTGTGAGGCCCCAGTTCTGGCCAATGAGACATACGGAGAAGTCTGCTTGGGGGTACTTGTAGGTGAACGTTTGCTTTCCTGATCAAAAGGACAGATGATGCTGGGGCTGCCCATTTTCCTTCTTCCTCCCATGAATGCTGATTGGCATAGTGAGTAAGAGGCAAAAAGCATAAGAACTGAGAAACCCAACAGGTTAAAGATGGCAGGGCAGAGATATATAAGAGTCAGGGTTCTTGATAACATTACTGTGCCCCACACCAGTCTGGACAGTTACAGTCACATAATTAAATGAAGTTATTGTTCAAACCACTGGCAACTCAGTATTCTGCTACTTGTAGTTAAAGGAATTCCTAGTTGACGTCTGTGTCAGTTTATATTTGGCAGCTAGTAGGAGATCATAAGTGATGATTCCACATAATAAAGACAGAAAAGAAATGTGTGGCCTGTTGGTGGCCCAAATTTAACCCATTTCAGAAGAGATTTCTGAAATTAACCCCTTTGAGATCACAGCTTGAAGGAACAGTTTATCTCTTAATAGCTTGAGCAGAAAAAGCAGTTTTGAATGAAGATGTTTTTTCACTGGATGAAGTCACTTCTGCATGCGAACCCAAAAGGCAAGGGGCCACAGTGCCACTTCCTTGGTATTACCATTTGCCTTATCTTCATCCAGAAAGGGTGAGCTCCACTGGGGGGAAAAAGTCCCACCATGAAATTCACACCAGAGATGAGTCTTGTTGCTCTCTCATTCCTATTGTGAGGATACATCACTGAATACTACCTCTTGCTTCCCCAGGACTTTGTGGAACAAGAGAATGGTGCCTGGCAGCTCCCTTGCAATGCAGCTTTACCTCAGTTACCAAACACTCCCTCTCCAAGTGGGCTCCAGGTGAAAGCAGGGACCTCTCTAAGTCTGACATGTGTGGGCGGCATTTATTACTTGTGCATGACAGTGCCCTGTTCTAAAGGAACTGACCTCCAGTACACAAGAAGACTGTAATGGGAAAGAGCAGCTGAGCGGCTTATAAGGAAGTTGCCTGGAGTGTCACCCAAATCCACCTTCTGGCTTCTAATTTCTGCCCTGAGCTGCAGGTACCACTTTGGTTCCCATTCAGGATATTCTGTGAATCCCATATCACCTCCGCAGGGAGCTTTCTGGCACTAACCATCCTGTTGAAAATAATAAACCCTCCTCCAAACTCCAGCATACACGTTCCCCACTCTTTGCTTTATTTTTCAGCATAGTACTTATCACCATCTGGCATGCCACTTGCTTTACTTTGAAGTCAAGTTTTTATTGTTGTTCTTCCTCCACTAAAGTGTAAGATTTACAACAGCAGTAATTGTTGCCTGTTCTTCATTGCTACATCCCCAATATTTGAGAAAGTACCTAGCATGTACTAGATGCTCAATAAATGCTCAAGAATGGATGACTCTAAACTAATTGGCTGACAGGTCTTAACAACGGCATACCCTCTTCCTGGTCTTTGCCATTGTTTCTCTAAGATATTGTTTGTTCTGGAATATTTTTCCCCAAAGCTCTAAATTCTGCACACATATCTACCTATTACTGTCTAGCTATCCCTAGTTATCTATCCAAGAGAAATGAAAACACACATCCACACAAAATTATTACATGAGTGTTCATAGCAGCATTATTGATAATAGTTCAAAAATGAAATCAACACAAATGTCCATCCACTGATGAATGGGAAAATAAAAGATGGCATATCTGTGTGATGGAATATTAGTTGGCAATAAAAAGGAATGCAATGCTGATACATGCCACAACACGGATGAATCTTGAAAACATTATGCTATATGAAAGAAGCCAGTCACAAAAGGCCGCACACTATTCAATTCCATTTAATGAAATGTTCAGAATAGGCATCTTCAGGAATAGAAAGCAAGAGAGTGGTTTCCTAGGGGTAGGAGTGAAGAAGGTGGGGAATGAGGAGTCACTGCTCATGTATAAGAGGTTTCTTTTGAGGTGATGAAACTGTTGTAAAATTAGATTATAGTGATAACTGCATAATATTATAAATATACTTTAAAACCATGCAATTCTATGCTTTAAATGGTATGGAATTTTATGGTATGTAAATTACATGTCAACAAAGCTGTTAACATTTTTTTTGAAAGATTCTATAAAGATTTCACTCCTGCTAATTAAAGTAGTTCATTTCTCTTTACCTTTCTTCTTTTTTCTTCCCTCCCCAACCTTCTGTTGGTCTGCTGCACCAATTCAATTCCTTCCCTTCCATTTTATCAAATACGATATTTTTTGTTAATAAGTAATATATGAGCACAGTGTAAAAATTATAATAAACAGTGTAAAATCAGAAATAAATGCTTCCCACTGCTCTATAAACTGCTGTCCCACTCTCTAAATGTAACTGCTGTCAACGGTTTCTCATGGATCGCTTTAGAAATTGTTTACACATTCATAGCCCATGTCCATATGGTGCCTATATTTTTACACAAATTGGACCACATGCTATTCTGCATTTCATTTGTCTCCTTTAGTGCTGTATTTTGGAGATCTTTTCATGTTTGCATATATAGACCAATCACATCTATTTAGTAGCAGCATGGCATTCATTGACTCTTTGTGCCATACTTATATCACTGATTCTCTATTAAGAGATATTTAGGTTGTCTTCAAATGTGGATAGGTTTTGTTTTATATGTTTTACTATTACAAACCATACTACAATGAATATCTTTGTGTATTTCTGTGTAATTACAAGGAAGCATTCATAGGTTAAAAACCATGTGTTTTTGAATGTTGATAAATGTGACTAGATTGCCCTGAAAAATAGTGTCTCCTGTGTAATCCCATTGTTGGGGGATGAGAGAGCCAGTATGTATTCCAAAAGCTACCTTGGCTTAGAACAAGTTCCACCCTCTCTGACTACAACCTTGACCACACCCAACACATTGCCCAGGCTGAAGTCTTGTATGGACGCTGTCATGATGTGTTTTGGACTCAGCAACTCACCCTCTCCATAGGAAGAGTCTTGTTCTGCTCTGTTCTCTGCAGTTTTCCTTCCTGGCAGCCAGGTCTCCATGACTTGTGCCAGAGACACAATCGATATGCAAGTGGCCCTGTCCAAGCAAAGGCCATGTCAGCTCATGTTCTGATTTTGTGATTCTCTCACGGATGGTCCCAGCTCTTCCTTTGCATATTCCTGCTTAACCTTGAGGAAAGTCACTTAACTTCTGACAACTCCTGCATCAACTTAAGCAGCTGGTGGGGATGATAGTGGCAGAAGGTAATGTGAGCCACGTGTGAGGTTTTGAGCATTTGTGTATGGAGGGGTTCAGAGGAGCATAGAGATGGGAATAATACTAAATGGCTATTTTCGAGTTTATAGGAAACCAATAAAAAGATGGCTAGAATAATATTGTAGAGCAGCAACCCCCAACCAGTTCATGGAAGACAATTTTTTTTTCATGGACCAGGGGTGGGGTTGTGGGAGGGGTGTACAGTTTCAGAATGAAACTGTCCCATCTCAGATCATCAGGGAGCATGCAACCTGGATCCCTCACGTGCACAGTTCACAATAGGGTTCATGCTCATGTGAGAATCTAATATTGCTGCTGATCTAATGGGAGGCGGAGCTCAGGAGGTAATGTTCACTGGCCTGCTGCTCACCTCCTGCCGTGCAGCCTGGTTTTTAGCAGGCCAAGGACGGGTACTGGTCTGCGGCCCAGAGGTTGGGGACCCCGTCTTTGATTCTCTTGCAGATGCTCTGATATAACTAAAGGAGGTGTGATTTCAGCTGTGACGCAAGTTGTTCCTTTTTTTCTGCATACCTTTTAAAAATGTTTTTGATTAACACTGTATATATTTAAGGAGTACAACATGACTTTTAAGTGAAACTTATTTTATTTTATAATGCAAGTACATGATGGTTAAGAACACACCAACTTAGACTAATACAGTTTGGTGCCATCGCTCTGATTCTTGCAAAATTGCCAGCAGTTTTAACCACCATTTCTTTCTTGCCCATCAGCAGAAATTTTATGGCAAAAATTCAAACAATATCTTCATGTTATAACAAAAACAATTTTGACCTCACAGAACCCTTAAAAGTCTCCTAGGGACCTCTAGGATCTGGACCACACTTGGAGAATCTCTGCTGTAAACAAATATAGAAACAAAATGCCGCAATGAAAAGGCATTTCAAAACGACTAAAATTCTTTGTGTTTCTTAAGCACCATGAAATAAACATATGATTCACAACAACATTTCTAAAAGTCTACAACATGATTTTTTGATATATATTAAAAATTCTATACACATAATATATTACTATAGTCAAGCAAATTAACATATCTGTCTCCTCATATTTTTTTGTGGATGATGAGAGCACCTGAAATCTACTCTCTTAAAAATGCTGGAAATTTTATATATATACATAATTTATAAATATATAATATATATATGTATATATAAATATATATGTGTTTATATATTTATAAATACATATATATTCATATATGTATTTATATATATGTACACACACACACACATGCCCGTGTGCATGGTTTTATGTATATGTAGTAATATATGTGGTAATATATATATATTCCATATATAAGAAAATATTATTCAGCCATGAAAAGAAGGGAATCCTACCATTTATAACATTGATGAACCTGTTAAGTGTTATAGTGAAATAAGCCAGACACAGAAAGACAAATACGGCACAACTTCACTAATATGTGGAATCTAAAAAAGTGGAATTCCAGGCTGGGCACGGTAACTCACATCTGTAATCCCAGCACTTTTGGAGGCTGAGGAGGGCGGATCACAAGGTCAGGAGACTGAGACCAGCCTGGCTAACATGGTGAAACCCCATCTCTACTAAAAATACAAAAAATTAGTTGGACATGGGGACGGAGTCCCAGCTACATGGGAGGCTGAGGCAGGAGAATGGTTTGATCTCGGGAGGTGGAGCTTGCAGTGAGCCGAGATTGTGCCACTGCACTCCAGCCTGGGTGACAGAGTGAGTCCCGCCCCCCCCCCCAAAAAAGTGGAATTCCTAGAAGCAAACAGTATAAAGGTAGTTACCAGTGGCTTGGGAGACAGACAGGTGGGGGAGTTGGGGAGGTGATGGCCAAAGGGTTCAAAATTGCAGTTATGTAGGATGAATAAGTTTAGAGATTTAAGGTACAGCATTAGGACTATAGTTGATAATTTCATATTGTAGACTGGAAATTTTCTGAGAGGGTTGTTACTCTTAGGAAAAGCCTTCTGTGGAATAGAAAACTCCAAGCGGGACTAAGGCTGACCACACTGACACTGCCAGAATCAGGCCGTTGTCTTATCCTCAGGCTGTTAGAAGTGGCCCTGATTCTATCATCATTCATGTTACCTTCTTCCAGGGTCAGACTTCTAGCCCTGGCTAGAAGTTTAAAGACAGGGAGTATTTTCTCTTCATCTGATGTCACTTCTGGGCAACTGATTGTTAACACTATCAGTTGCCCAGAAGTGACATCAGATGAAGAGAAAATACTCCCTGTCTTTAAACTTTGAATCAAATTAAGCTCCCACCTCCATTCTTAACATGCAGGTTTGAAGATCAGTTCTGACACCAACAAGCTGGGATGGGGTTGGGGTGGAGGGTCTGTGGGTGAGGGACAGCACTTAATTTTGCTAGACATGTGTTTCCTCAGCTGCAAAACAAAAGTTTTGGACTAGGGTGATGACCTCTATAATAGACTGCAATTATCCCCCGTTTTACAGAGGAGAAAACAGAGGCTTAGAGAAATGAAATAAATGGCCTGACACTGCATTTCTAGCGACAGGTCGAACTAGATATCAGTCTCAGGAAAGTCTGACTTTCCTCTGGGCTCCATACCACTGGGATGTGTGGTACCCTGGTGTGGCCATTCCTCAGCCTAGCCTTTACAAATTCCCTTCTTTCCACAGCTGGACCATGTCCAACCCTGCTCTGTGGGCAGAACCCAGTCCTTAAAAGTCCCAGCCCAGTGCTCGAGGACTCAACATAAATTCTCTTGGGTGGCTGGTCCCCCCGACCTAGAATCCAGTGAGGGTCTCAGCACAGTACCCTTCCTCATGTCCCCGGCCTCTGCCATAGCTGCATCCCAGTGATGTACTGAGCAGCTCCACTACATCTCCCAATCCTCACAGCTCCTCCGAACCTCCCAGCTCTCCCAGCAGAAATCTGGATATTGAAATAGTCCCTGTCAGAACTCCTCCACCCCTGTCAGACACCCGACGCCAGCTCCTGTTTCAGTTGCTGCCTTCATACTCACCCTGGCTGCTGTACTGGAGTTCTTCTCAGTGCCTGGAAGGTGGGTCCAACCTCCTTCCCCTCTGGAGTGGGACTGGGTCTGAGCTCGGTTTTCTGTCGTCGGCTGATTTCTGGCACATTTAAATGGTCCCCGTACAAGCGTGTTCTTTTTTTTTGAGACAGAGTCTTGCTGTGTCACCAGGCTGGAGTGCAATTGCATGATCTCGGCGCACTGCAACCTCTGCTTCCTGGGTTCAAGCGATTCTCCTGCCTCAGCCTCTTGAGTAGCTGGGATTACAGGCACGTGCCACCACGCCTGGCTAATGTTTGTATTTTTAGTAGAGATGGGGTTTCACCATGTTGGTCAAACTGGTCTCGAACTCCTGACCTGGGGATCCGCCCTCCTCAGCCTCTCAAAATGCTGGGATTACAGGCATAAGCCACCACTCATGGCCACAAGTGTGTTCTAAGACATGCTGTAATACTGATTCCCACCCCCAACTCCTTCAAAAATAGGAGACAAGAGCCATCATAGGTCTTCCTAGGCCAAAGAACATGCTGCGAGACATCACTCCTCCAAGAACACAGGGATTTGGGGAAGAAAGGACTGGTGAGTATTTCTAAAAGTTCATTTCTGAGGAATTCTGTAAGTAACATTATAAGGAGTTAAATAAAATACTAGCTGGAGTTCTAATGGGTATTTCCATTGACAGACCAAACAGCTGGGAAAAAAAAAAAGATGGGATATGCGTAAAGACTGCCTGGCCTCAGGCAAGCCACACAACCACTTTGGACCACAATTCTCCGTCTCTAAATGCTCGTCTTGACCCCTGCTCTTCCATACCCATAAGCTTATTGTGAAATCAAAGTGGTTTATAAATCCTAAAACAGTGGTTAAAGATGAAGTATTACTGATTCCCTGACATGAACTTGCTATAAAATGAATTCAAAGTCTAGGTAGGACTTACCCTACAAGAATTAGATATCATTCTTTTTGAATTAGCATAATTTTGGTTTGGATTTAGATGGGTCTTAATTGACTCTTGTATGAATATGTTTCCTATCACATGTTTGAAATTCTCTTTCTTTAGATTAAATAGCATTTTGCTTTTTAAAAATAAAACTGAAAAGCATTTTAAGAATAATCACTTTGGTCTTGGTCCTGGTCTATCCATATTTCTGCCTTAAACATTAAAATAGAAAGTATTTGGGGAATAATTAAATTGTATCTGATGGGATATCTCCCCCCAATAAGAGAGGAAATGGAACAGGGAGATTTGAAGCAGGCCTAAGAATATAATACTGTGCTGCTGAGCTACAAAAATCCTGCCTGATTTGTAAATTTGCGTTTCCATGGCAACGCAAGTGTGTAGTTAAATAATCCTCACTCGTCTAGTACTGAATTCCAGCAACTCTTCCTAAACCTTCATCCTATTCTAATCCCACAGCTGTTGCCATGGAAATGATCAGATAAGATTCAGTCCTAGAGGTAGATGGGCCAACGGTGGGAGCTAAGTCCTGGCCTACATATAGCCACTGAAATATTAGGTTTTGTTTTGCTTCCTCCCAATCTGCAAATCACAGAAAGCGGTCGCTTCAAATGAGAGGTTAATTTAGCATGATGTCCTGACAATCAGTCTTGGGGTTTGGGCATGTGGAGTAAATGAGGAAAAGTTAATGCCCAAAAACTGCTGGGGAATGGAAAAAATCAGAAATGCTTTCCTCTAACTCATCTTTGGAAACTTTCTCCAAGAATCCATTACACCAGGGTATTCTCTCAGGAGTCGGGTATCCCAGATGCAATATTCCTAGGCTGGTCCCTGCCCTACCAGGAGGGTAGGTCACACGGGGCCACTCCCCAGGTTTTGACAGCCGAAGAGGTACCTGTTTGTTCGTTCTGCATTGTTCATGAGGAGTTCTGTTTTTCATGGTTGATGGGAGTTTATAGTGTGCCTCCAGGGTTGACTCTGGCTGTGTCAGCAATGGCTTTAGGAGCGACAGAATATTTCGATGCCTCTATCAACATCTTTGTATTGTGTGCATTCTTGCAATCAGATTGTTTGGGAAGACCTAAAATTTAAATCATTGTTTCTAAGCAATATCCGTAGGATATTTTGTTTAAATTTTATAGAAAGAAGCAATACTTTTTCTCTTTGAACAGTGTGATCTCATTTATTGTGAAATCTTTGCAGGATACTTCCCTGAAGGGGAGGGGTTAGGCCAGAGTCCAAAGCAATTTTGCCTTTCTGTGAAGCAGATTCCTCGCAATGTGTGAGCCCTAATATGTCATATGAGAACAAGATACACCTCACAGTAAAATACGAAATCCCAGTAAAATATGGAGGGGACCTTAAAGGGTCTCTGGAAATCCAATGAGCAGTTTTCAGATGAAGACACTGAGGCTGGGGTTTCCAATATCTCACAGTTTAGGACCCATGGGTTTTTCTCTGAACTCCCCTTCATGCTGCCACTGCTTTAGCGAAAGATCCAATAGGTACAGCTATCTTTATTTTTATTCTCCTTTTTCCTGGACAGCTCCAGCAGAGTTCCTATAGTGTAATTCTTATTATTTCCTCTTAGAAGCTTCAATCATACATGCTAGACATGGTTTCATAAATTTTCACATGCCTATAATTTGTTCAATAAACACTTGCTTAGTTAATTTATATATTACATGATTTGAGATATCATTGGGGTGTGATATAGCTTGAATTCATGTCCCCACCCCAATCCAATGTTGAAATGTAATCCCCATGTTGGAGGTGGGTCCTGGTGGGAGCTGATTGAATCGTGGGGGCAGATCCCTCATGAATCGGTTTAGCACCGACCCCCTGGTGCTGTCCTCGCAATAGTGAGTGAACTCTCGCGAGAGCTGGTTGTTCAAAGGTGGATAGCACCGTCTCTCTCTCTCTCTCTCTCGTTGCGCCACATGAGATGCTTGGTCCCCCTTCAACTTCTGCCATGATTGGAAGCTTCCTGAGGCCTCCCCAGAACCGGACGCCTGTATTCTACTTCTTGTACAGCCTGCAGAACCGTGAACCAATTAAACCTCTCTTCTTTGTACATTACCTAGTCTCAAGTATTTCTTTATAGCAATGTGAGAATGCTTTAACACACAGTGTTTGGAGTAAGAAGCTGCTATCAACCTGTTCATATTGACCTTGTTCCATGTGGCTCCTCTCACTATAGTGACAGAGCGATAGAGTGGCAGCTTCTAGGACCTGCTTAGACGTTGTACTCTCTGAGCAAGTTGCATGTTTTAGGTGGTAAAGGTTATGATTTTCAATGACATGAAGTAGAATTTGCTCTTCTCTTGATTTTCATCATTGTAAGTCACGCTGAAGAGAGACAAGAGCTGAATCATTTCTTAAATGAAGAAAAATGAAAAATTAGAACTAGGAGCTTATCTTCTCCCACTGACTTCTGTGACTCTCAGCAGTACTGTGAGGAGGAGGTTGTGCTCTCTCTCTCACAGCAAAAACGCAACTATGTAGCTTAGCGGTCATGCCTCAATAGAATAGAGCCAATGCAGATAACATTCTGATATGCTGTGTGCTATTCTGGTCCCTGCCCTACCCCTTATGTTAATTCAAACTTTGTAGACACTCTGTTCTGTTCTCCTGAAGCTGAAGTCTATCTGACTGAAGAATACTCTTCATGTGAAAAAAAAAAATGTGTACTTGTTACTATGGTGATGAATACTGTCATTTCCACAACGAGGAAAAGTTCTGAAATGGGGGAAATAGTCCTAGACATGACCGTGTTAAGTGCTCATCTTCAAATCCTTCCTTTCCAGATCCAATCAGGCTCCAAATCTCCATTAATGCACTTCTGAATATATCAGAAAAATCACTCTTTCCCAAGCCACCATCATCTTTCTCTTAAAACAACTGTAGTAGCCTGTTAATTAATCTTACAGATCTCTTCTTAGCCCCATTCAAAGCAGGAAACAAAGCAATGCTTTAGAAAACTGAAACCTGATCTTGTCACTGTCTTGTTTATAAACCTTTCAATGCATTTCAACTTTTTAACCTCTGCCCCTTGGAATAAAATCCAAAATCCTCAGCACGACACAGTATGAGTGGTCCATCTCCCGTCTCCCCAGGGCAGCCTGGAGCCACCTCTCCTGCATTCCCCATGCCCCAGTCACCCACCGGGGTCCCCAGTATGCATATAAACAAGGAGTGCTCCTCCTGCCCCTTGCTCTGGCTGACTCTGTTCACCCTTCAACCTAAGCTGAAAAGTTATCTCCCAAAATAAGCTTTTGCTGAGCTCTCAGATTGCAGAGTCTCACTCTTGCAAGCTCTCCCGCGCAATGAGTATGCATCTAAAGGAATTCACCACAACTGTAACCACAGAGCACTGTGTGTAATACTTCATCTGTAGTAGTCTCTTGTAGAATGTAAGTCCTGTGAGGACAAAGACTATGTCTTGTGCACAGATAAGATGCCTAAGAAATAGCTATCAAAATAATGAATGAAAGCCTGTGGCTAAATGGAGAGCAAGAACAGTCACTGGCAATGAGAAGGTCCAGGCAGTTAGAGGCAGGTTATTGGAAAGGTCTCTAATGTCCCAGAATGGACAGGGAACAAGGGACACCTTTGGTTCAAATATTGAGCAGATAGGCCAGGCGCGGTGGCTCACGCTTGTAATCCTAGCACTTTGGGAGTCTGAGGCGAGCAGATTGCCTGAGCTCAGGAGTTTAAGACCAGCCTGAGCAACATGGCAAAACTCCATCTCTACTAAAAATACAAAAAAAGTAGCCAGGTGTGGTGGTATGCACCTATAATCTCAGCTACTTGGGAGGCTGAGGCACAAGATCACTTGAACCCAGGAGGCAGAAGTTGCAGTGAGCTGAGATAGCACCATTGCACCCCAACCTGGGGGACAGAGCGAGACTCTGTCTCAGATAAAAAGATATATTTAGAGAGACAGCAGCTATACGTGCCATACCCTGAACCAGAGGAATGAATCGGGGATGCAAGACAAGTCACAGTTCCTTCTGTCACAGAGCTCACAGTCTTTTGAGAGTGACATTTGCGTAAATGTAAGTCACATCATACATACTTCTAAGTTAAATGAGTTTAATTATATTGATATGGTTTGACTCTGTGTTTCCACCCAAATCTCACATGGAAGTGTAATCCCCATAATCCCCACGTGTCAAAGGCAGGGCCAGGTCGAGGTAATTAAATCATAGTGGTGGTTTCCCCCATGCTGTTCTCGTGATTGTGAGTGAGTTCCCATGAGATCTGATGGTTTTATAAGGGACTGTTCTTCCTTCACTTGGCAATTCTTTTTCTTGCCGGCCTGTGAAGAAGGCACCTTGCTTCCCCTTTGTCTTCCACCATGATTGTAAGTTTCCTGAGGACTCCCCAGCCATGCTGAACTGGAGTCAATTAAACCTCTTTCTTTTCTAAATTACCCAGTCTCGGGTATTTCTTTATAGCAGCGTGAGAACAGACTAATTCCTGTCCTACCCCCAAAAAGACATTCTGCATGTCATGTTTTATACTGCAGGATACAGAATGATTTGGCAGATCTAAATATTCTTTCCCCTCATAAGGCTGGGTTGCTACAAACATCTTTTTCTAGGGAAGCTGATTCTAGTATTTGAAGATGAGTATTTTTTCTTATATCACGGACTCTGAAGTCAAGCCAACTATTTCATCTGGTGCTCAACTGAAGCAAAGATGATTTGTTCCAGGGCTAGAGGGAAAGGAGCTGGAAGCAGCCTTAGGAGAGTGGGGAGCTGAGCTGCCATGCAACCTCAAAAAGGCCTCAGCCGATCCCACCGGAAGTTCGAGAGTTGAGAGGACCCTCCAGAGTTGTCTTGAATTGAGGCAATGGGGCTGGCCATTGAACCCCTACACTGACCAATTATTAATTGTAGGCTGCCTCAGGAATGGGTGTATGCTTGGCTGAGGCAGCTCCCTTACTCTGAGGGCAATTCCTGGGGAGAGATTCAGCTGTGCACAGTCAGAAAGAAGCACTCCAAGCAGTTAGGGGAATGAGTGCCTTTGTCCTGAAGGCAGGACCTGGGTGGCATGTCACAACATCTACTACGTAGAGATAGGCACAGTGTTTTCTAATTTTCCCTCTTTTCTCTCTGCCCTTGTCCATCCCCAGATTTTCTTCTTACTTGAAAGGATTTCCTAGACATAAGCCTATTGGTTGATGGCAATGGTTCAGCTGAACTTCTACAATGCTCTAGCTCATAGAACGTTGAAACCATAGAACACTGGTCTGGGGAGGGGAAGCAAAAGATTTTAGGCACTGCTTGCTTCACATAATTCAATCTACTCCCATCTCCAACTGGTGCTGATGGGTGGGTAAAGGCAACCTGAAATGTCCTGTCCCTCCAAGAAAGAATTAAATATATTCTCTAAGGAGGAGAATATATGGATTATTTTGGCTTTAGGTATAGATAATGGTAAATAAAGATGAGTATAAGGCAGTTTTGTGGCCCTGAGCAGTGCCATGGGGCAAAGTGCTTGCTCTCTTTGGACCCTTCCATTTTGGAAGGAGCTGTTTGTCCTCAGCTGAAGTTTGAGAATGACTGGCAGGGAGACTCCCAGAGCTTCAAGTGGTCACTGAGTTCTTGCCTCAAACCAGGCACAGCTGTAGGCGGGTTTGGCTAGGGAACCACATAACTGAGACATACGCCTGCTACCTTGTCTTTTTCAAGAACCCACATGCTTGGTCGGGCGCGGTGGCTCATGCCTGTAATCCCAGCACTTTGGGAGGCTGAGGCAGGCGGATCAAGAGGTCAGGAGATCGAGACCATCCTGGCTAACATGGTGAAATTCCATCTCTACTAAAAATACAAAAAATTAGCCAGGCGTGGTGGCGGGTGTCTGTAGTCCCCGCTACTCGGGAGGCTGAGGCAGGAGAATGCCATGAACCCGGGAGGCGGAGCTTGCAGTGAGCTGAGATGGTGCCACTGCACTCCAGCCTGGACAGAGCGAGACTCTGTCTCAAAAAAACAAAAACAAAAAAAAGAAAGAAAAGAAAAAAGAACCTACATGCTCCCTAAGTCAGGTTCAAACTACTCATCTCTGTGGCATTGCTTCTAGCAGTGACGGGCTGTCCATCTTGGCCCACTAATTAAACATGTTAGTCCAAGGGCAGTGATTTGTGAACACGTTGTTACATAAACCATCAGTGTGGCCACAGCCCTTTCAACACATATTATATTTTTTAAGGTCTCCGGACTCTTCCACATTCCCTCCCCCTCTCTCTGTTCTTTCTCTCCTAGTTTTGGGGCTGTGGAGTTGTCACAAAGAGAGTGCCTCATTGCATACGAGGGATGAGAAGGTCTACTAGGTTTGTCTTTGCCATCCACCTCTGCACCGTTCTAGCATAACCCCTACCAAGGCCAAAGCAATTAGATGTTCAAACTCTTCCTTTTTAAGCTTTATTACAGAAGTGTTCAAAGCTCTTACATCTTCCCTAAAAAACGGTTAAAAACCTTTATCATATTTCTGGAACTCCTTTCCCGTGGGAACCAGCCTGCCACTGAAATCTCATTCTTTCAAGTCCTGACAGTGCCATATTGGAGTCTGGATGGAATCCAGAATCACAGACACACTTAAAAATTGGGTAAACTTTCTGGAAATAAAGTTAGTTAAGGGATTTTTGTTCTTTTTGATCTCACTAGATGACATCTCTTGTCACTCAGAAGAAGGACAACCTGCGAGCTTCTTTGTGCTTACACATCTTCATTAAAAATTGAAACTTGAGAGCCCAGCTGAAATTTATTTCTTTTATTCTCACTTCTCACCTGCAGTCCCAACTATTCATTTGTTCAGACATGTATTAAGCACCTGCTGTATGTCAGGCTCTGTCTTGGGGGCTGGAAACATGGAGAGGGGAGAGACTCTCTCTGGCTGTTCCATCAAAGAGAGAAAACAGTGGGAGGAGTGGCCCCTGGAGCTGTGCAACTGGAAGGACCACCAGACCTTAAGGACCTCACTGACTACACCTGCACTGCCCAGTATGTAACCCAGCCCTGGCCCCCTGCAGTTATGAGCACTTGAAATGTGACTGATGCAACTGAGGAACTTCATCTGTCATTTTCTTCAATTTCACTTAATTTTAGCTTAAAAGTGAATACTCAATTCCAATATTGGAAAATGTTTACATATGCTTGGAAGAATAGGAATGTGAGTCTCTTTTAAAAAGTCTAAATATTTTGAAATCTAAGTACAGGTCAAGCATTTCCAAGGTAAGTTTAGCATCCTAATCAAGATGTGCTGTAAGCATAAAATACATACTGGATTTTTAAGACTTAATGTAAAAAGGAAAATTTTAAAAGTCTCATTAATAATTTACATATGTATTACATGTTGAAATAATAATACTTTGGATATGTTGGGTCCAATAAATATATTACTAAAGTTAATCACTTGGGACTTTATTTGAACTTTTTAAAAATGTGGCTACTAGAAAATTTAATATTACATATGTGGTACATGTTATATTATTAATTCTCTAGGAGAAGAAATAGATAAGGAAAATGGAAATTAATTTTATCAGGATAAATGTTAGAGAAGTAAGGGAAAAATAGGTGGAGCATATTATATGGGGGATGTATAGAAGCTCACAGGCCTAACAAAGTAGAGAAGAGAGAAAAGAAATGTTCCAATCATACACGCGCAAAGACACAGAAGCAGACATGAGTCTCCCATATCTGGAACGCAAATGAATTGCAATTAAAAAAAAAAAAAGACTGGTGATAAACGCAGAGTCAGAAATGGAAGGACTTTGTACACCAAATTAAGGGTCCTGAGGTTAATCCTAGAGACAGCGAGACACCATTGAGATGCTTTGAGGAAGGCATGGCATGGTCAGAGCTTCATGTAAAATGCTCTCCCTGGTGGTGGCGTGGAGAATGGGTTAGAGCAGGTGAACTGGAGACTTTCTGCACGTGCACAGGCAGCAAGACAGAAATCTGGGGATCCATTGCTACCCGCTGAAGGAAGGGATGTTCCATGAAGGAGGAGAGGAAGGGAGGCAGCAATCCAGATTGCTGCTCATGCTATAGGTAAGTGAAGTCAGCCATAAATAGGAATCTTGAGTAAAAGAAGAAATATTAATGTTCTTGTAACTTCTTTTCTGAAAAAGATTTAGTTCCTCTTAGTACAAACCAAACCTGTGAAAACAATCATGTATATTTAGGAAGTCAAGACTTAGACAACCAGAGAACCATGAAAATATGAGTTTCTGACAAACCAAATCAATTAATGTATCCCCTATGGTATGGGGAAAAAAAAATGCAATTATGAGAAGAGGGAAAAAAAAAACTGCCCATATTGTGAAAACCAATTTTCCAGGATTATGTCCAGCCTCGACATCCCTCTGATCCTGTGTATTTGACTGGTCTGTGTGGTCAAGCCTCGCTTTCATGTTCTTGAACTTGGGACCCTTTGGGCAAATGGCTTTGAATACAAATATTCCAGATCTTCCTTGGGACTCTCTCATTATGTTCTGACTTCATTATTGGTTCTAACCTCATTTCATTACTAACTTACATTTACTTTCCTAGTAGGAGGTCAGAGTTTTAAAAAAAAAATAAATAAGGAAATGTAAATCAGTATATTTCTGTTTTTCCATTAAGCACCTACCACTTCGGAATTGTGTGTCATTCTATGCCTCCTAAGGATGGTTGAATGCATCAGAATTCAAAATATTTAAAGTGCCTCAGGCTTCTTAGAAGAATACTGTTCTGGGAGTAAAAAATAGAAATATACATTAATAAGTACCACAGAAAATGCTCCAAGTTTAATCATCACAAATGGTACCCATTACATGGCAGCGGCATGCACTGGTCTGGGAACAGGAGTCAGGAGGCTGGATCTCCAGTCCTACTGTGCATTTGGCCATTGTGCCAAATGGACCATTCATTGATCGCCCTGAGCTTGCACTCCCTCGTGTGTGAAATTAAAATAATAATATCTGCCCTCTGTACTCCCATAGGGCTGTTGGGAGAAGCGAATAAAATATCCTCCCTAAAACCAATGGAAAAGTAGACACTTTCAGCTGTGCATCACTAGACATGGCCAATTTTTGAGGGTCATGATGGTGATTATGGTGGTGGGTGTCATTGTTGTTTAATCTCTCCAACGCCAGCACAGACCTCAGCATATGGTCTATTATAGGCACTCAATAAATATTGTTGAATGGAGCCATCATTTCCCAGGGGGTTCTTTTCATGACTTTTTTTTTTTAGAAATACTTCTTTCCACCATAAGCTTTTTCTTTCATGAATTCTTAAAGCCATCTTCCTTTGTCTCCATAACATCTTAGCCTCTGATTTTTCAGGGCTGGCTTTCTATGCTAATTTTTCTCCCTGCCCCTCTTTGAAAGCTCCCTTGTGGATCTAAGGTTGCCTCCGATTTGATCTCATCTATGCCTTTCTCTGTTTGCCTAAACTTTGCTTCTCATTCCTCCCAGTTTGAGTTCTAGGAAATCCGTGGCCTCCTTCTTTTTTCACACGCCCACAAATGACTTTGAAAATTTTAGTCCTCACTTAAACACGCCTTGCTGATTTCTCCTGCTTTTTTTTTCCTATAAATCTTTGCCTCGTTGTCAGTGAAATTCTCTATTTTCTTTTTTTATACAGTTCAACCTCCGCACCACTATAATCTTTCTCATCATATGGTTTCTCTTTTGGTTAAACCCACTATTTTGACACAGTTTATAGACCCTTTCCTTCCTCACCTTCAGTGCTTCGGCTTTGATTTAATGCTGGGTTTCACATTGATTGTTTTCTTGGGGGCTAGAACCATTATTGATGCCATGATATTTTATGGTCACAGAATATTTAGTCTCTAAGAACCTCTACAAGCATAATGAATTTTGGAAAGGGCGAGAGAGATAAGACAGGCCACTATTTTAAATACACAATTGGTGTTTCTATAGGAAACTTGAATGGCATCACAATCTATTCTCTGAAGTGTTAATTAGCACTTTGTCTCACTAGACAGATTGCATTTTAGGACTACAGGAGTTTGTATTCTTTCATATCTTTATTCTACTTATTCACTGCTTTGCTCAGCATTATTCCATTGTTCTAGGCCAGCGATGTGAGTGAGCACAGTAAACCAAGGACAAAAAGAGATCATCATGGGAACAGTTAGTTAAATAGTAACTATATTTCTTCAGGCTTCACCAGATAAGCCAGGCACTCTTCTAAACACTTTATGTGTTTTAACTTATGTCATCCTCACAGTGACCCAGTGATGTGGGCACAATTATTATCCCAATATTGTATCCTAATATGAGAAGTTGAGACATTGAATTTACATAACTTGTCCAAGTTACACTGCTAGTGAAACTGCTAGTTCATTGATGAATTTGTACTCACCTTCAAATTGCAGGTCATTCAATACCTCTTAGGAAGATCTTTAATTACCCCAAACAGCATGAGATACACCTTTCTCTATATTTCTATACATATGCTACTTTGTGCTTCTTTATGATAGCAGTTACCATATTGCATTATCATTCTTTCTTTATCGCATTGCTCTCTGTAGACTGTGATTATCTCCAGGGCAGCAACTCTATCATATAGAAGGTATATTATAGACCTTTATATGTAGAGTAAGTGGATTACCATATAACAGATGTCCAGTAAATGTACAGATGATGAATGAAAATATGAATGAACAAATAAATAGGACCAACTCACAATCTAACTTTCAACTATTTTAAATCACCTAATCACAGATGTATCAGTGTTAGAGTTTTAAAAACAGAATCAAAATGAGTAATACAGAATGAGAGAATGAGAGATTTACTATTATGAGAATTAGACCTTAAAAAACTGTGAAAGCTTATTAAGCAGTCTATGTAAAGCTATTTCTTCTATATCTGAGGTTAGAGCTGAAGTCAACAGTGGAATAAATCAGAAAGAAAAGATGGACACGAAACACAGGAAGCGAGGACAAACTGGAACCCATGAGAACGAATCTGGACACACTTTTGTTTCCAACCTCAGTGATCAGGTCATACTGCTGCCTTTTACCAGGGAGTTGTATGTATACCTTGACCAAGATTCAGAGAAGTTGACGAAGGAAATCCTACACAAACTAAAGGAGATGTAGGCTTGGCAGCAGCACTGTGCCAAGATCATGAGCGACAACAGTGCCTAATGATATGACTCTTAACTTCCAAAACTGGGACATATTTCTCTCTTAGTCACCCTAACCAGGGCTCACTGAACACGTAAGGGAATTCCAGAAAATGTAGTTCTAGTTTAGCCAGGTCAATACTGCACAAAGTCACCACAAGAAATATAGTATCAGTGGCCCACCTGAAGTGAGACCTGAGACTTATTTTGAAATTTAAGGTTTCATCTGTTAGTGCCCACCCAAATGAGGAAGAAGAAAATGGAAAAAAGGATCCATAGAATGAGGTCACCAAGATGGCTGTAGTAGATTGTATTATTGGCTCCAATTCCTCAACCCTTTCTGCTTTCACACCTTTAATGGCCTCATTGTGGGCAGGTTGTATTTTCGTGAGCCTTGGCTTTGGGCTTGGCCATGACATTTATATTGGCCAATAACACAGCCAATGGTTTCGAGCCTAGTCCTTAAGAGGATGCACATGTTTCTCCCACCTTCTGGCTCTTTTGCCATCTCTAGGAGGACATGCTCAGGACAGGCTGCTGGTCCTAGGAGCAGTATCAGAAGCACATGGAGCAGAGCCACACCAGCCCCGTTGCAGATCCATGAGCAATGACAATTCATGGTTGTTTTAAGCTCTGTGCTTTGGAGTTGTTTGTTACACAACAATAGTTAATACAACTCAAAGCAGACAGAGGAAGGGACTAGTTGGAGGCCTCGCTCTGAACAGCCGAAGTTTAGCATCTGCAGAAGTATCAATAACAACAGTTCTGTGTCTAAGCCTTTGCAATTGTTTTGGTGCGATGAGCCATGTGGAGTAGGAAGTGCAGTTCTTGGGGGAATGAAAGTGTCTCTGTCGTGGGTCATCTCTAGCCAGCGATGGAACCAAAAGGAGACACATTAATCACTAGCCAGAGCCTGGTTTTCAGGTGTGATTTGCCAGACAGACAGCTGAGACGCTGGTGACTTCATAGCTGCTCCATAAGCAGCTTCTCCTGATGGCTCCCTGTCACCTCCAGGATAAATGTGAAATGCCTCAAAGAATGTGTAAGATTCTTTTGTGGCCTGGCCTCCTCTTACCTTCAGAGACCTCTCTGTAGCCCCTATTATTAATCCTCTTTCACACCATGGAGTTCTCCTTGCCTGGAATGTTCTCACTGTTCTACCTAAAAAGCTACTACTTGTTCTTCAGAAGCTACCACAAATGTGCCATTTTCTCTGCAGATTTCCCACTCTTTAACTACTTCAAGCCCCCTAACCCACCCCTGGACAGAGTTATGGCTCCTCCAAGTACTGTCTTGGCTGCCTCCTCTATTAAATTATGACCTCTTGTAGGCAGGAACTCTACCTCCTTCACTGCTACATCTTGTAACATTTAACCCAGGAGCCTGGCCCTCCCCTGGAAAGGTAAGCAGTAGATCATAGCTATTGAGATTCAGTTGCTAAGATACTTTTCTAGAGGACAAAAGATTTTCTCTACTGAGGCAGATGTTGTTATCAGAAAAGGTGACTTACTAGGGTTTTGTTGATAATCACCGGATGCCAAGGCAGAGATATTGAGTTCTCACTTCTTTTTAGAAAGGAGGTCAGCTGGGAATAAGAGAAGACTCTGAAACTTAAAATATACCTAAAAATCTCAAACATATAAGATGACTAAATTCCTATCTAATGAAAAAAATAGCTTAACAGAACCTTATGTTAAATGGACCACTTAAATAGATGCTGACACGAAATGTGCTTATCAAGGCTTTCACTTGGTTTCAGATCCTTCTCTTTCAAGTATCTATTTTATTCTTTTTCCAGAATTCTGACTCATTTCCCAAACACCACTCCTTAAGCTTTCAACCCTTAAAAAAGCTGAAGCAATATTGTTTTTTTCCTTCCTAAATTGACATTAGAGTAGTCAAAGCAATGTTTTGGCAAGAAAGCGTTAGGGCCGTCTCTTCTTTCAGTTTCGGATTTGGCAGAAGGAAGTGCTGTCTCTCCTTGAGCTTCAGGTTCTTGCTCTTATCTAGGCTTAATCATCTCCCACTTCAAGGGGCAGCCTTACATCATGTGCAGAAGTGTCAATGCTCTGAGCTCTCTGCAAGGCACATTTCCATTTGGTGCTCTAATAGGAACTACCAATAGTGGGCGCCAGAGGGAGACTGTGCAGCAGCAAGAGAGATGAGTAACTTGCTCCTTCGTTTCCCTCGTGTTCTTTCAGACTTGTTACAGTCTCCTTCACCTTGCTATCTTCCCCTCCACAGCAGCAGTTTCCTCCTGTGGCAACAGCTGAAACTAGTTTTTTCACCATTTGCAAAAAGCAGCTGATTGCTCTCCTCCATCCCCATAGAGCCTAGCTGCAACCAAGCAACAAGGCTCCTGAAGGACCTGAGTTTCAATTCACAGGATTCCTCCTCGGAGTTTCTAAGTTTAAAAAACTTAAGATCTTCCCTTTGTTCCTCCAACCCTGGAAGAGGTTGCCACTTCTGCATTTCTGACACCTTGAAACCTTTGTCTTTTTTTTACCCTCACTTAACTAGATAACAATTTTATATCCAGATAATAATTCTTGTTTTTTTTTTTTAATTAAGTTCTGGGGTACATGTGCACGATGTGCAGGTTTGCTACATAGGTGTACACGTGTCATGGTGTTTCGCTTCACCCATCAACCTGTCACCTACATTAGGTATTTCACCCAATGCTATTCCTCCCCTAGCCCCCCACCCCCTGACAATACCCGGTGTGTGATATTCCCCTCCCTGTGTCCATGTGTTCTCATTGTTCAACTCCCACTTATAAGTAAGAACATGCAGTGTTTGGTTTTCTGTTCCTGTGTTAGTTTGCTGAGAATGATGGTTTCCAGCTTTAGCCATGTCCCTGCAAAGGACGTGAACTCATCCTTTTTTATGGCTGCATAGTATTCCATGGTGTATATTCCAAATCATGAGTGAACTCCCATTCACAATTGCTATAAAGAGAATAAAATACTTACGAATACAACTTACAAGGGATGTGAAGGACGTCTTCAAGGAGAACTACAAACCACTGCTCAGCAAAATAAAAGAGGACACAAACAAATGGAAGAACATTCCATGCTCATGGATAGGAAGAATCAATATCATGAAAATGGCCATACTGCCCGAAGTAATTTATAGATTAAATGTTATCCCCATCAAGCTGCCATTGACTTTTTCACAGAATTAGAAATAATTCTTGATGTTAAATTCTCTCTGCTCAAATAACTGGTATGCTTTCTGTCTCCTTGTTGTGCCCTGACTGGCACAGGTTGAAGTCTGAAAACATTTCAGCTGCCTGTTATCTCCCCCATATGGCTTCATATGGTACCAATGTCCTTGTTAGGATCGTCTGATTGGCAGGACCCCTGGGCTTTCCTGGCTGCATCACTCCTCTTGTAGTGTTTTCATGCTCCTCACCCAGTGCCTTAGCTCAAACTGCTCTAAAAATATATCACAGCCTGGATGATTTAAACAACAGAAATGTATTTCTCACACTTCTGGAGGCTGGTACTATAAAATTTGGTTTATTGAGAGGTGAGACCTCTCTTCCTCAAGACTTCCTTACTGTATCCTCACATGGTAGAGAGAAAAAGAGCCAGCAAACTCTCTTTTATCTCTTCTTATAAGAACACTGATTCCATCATGGAGTTTCCACCCTTATGACCTCATCTAAACCTAATTATCTCCCAAAGGCCCCATTTCCAAACACCATCATACTGAGAGTTGGGGCTTCAACATATGACTTTGGAGGTGGTGCATAATTCAGCCCATGGCACTCAGTCACCACTCCAGCCCCCATTCTGCCTCTGGAAGTTCCATGCTGAAGTCCCCAACACCTGCCCTTATATCATAGTTCACACCCTAGGCTTCTGCTCTGGTCTTCCTCAAGATTTTCTAAACTGCTAAGTCTGCTAAGTGTCTGGTTATTGACAACTGTTTCTCATAGGGGAAAAAGTTCTGTTTTGAAGCTTTCCCCAATTTCTGTGGTGTGTTAATACTCCTACTGTGGTCAATTTCACTGAACACAGAATTGGGTAGAGATGTGCAGTAGCAATATATTTATATATTGTAAGATATATTAGTTACATATGTTATATATTAGTTTTGCCTTATAGTTAAAATAGATATATGGAATCTCAAGAGCACAGATGATGGAAAAATGTAGTAAAATAATTAAAAATGGTGAGTTTTGAGTATTTTTCTCTGTTTTTACTAATTTATTTAATTGCATGTTTATTTACTTTGAGTTTTAATGGTTTTGTTTAACAACCAGATCATAGAATTTGTAAAAAAATAACAACCGGCTATTACCAGTTAATAAAAGCAAGTTCACTTCGACCACTGGTTGGAGCTGCACCCTCAAAGTGTCCCCATTCCCTTGTGTATCTATGGAACCCTTGTTCTACACAGAGCAAACACAATGTGAAAACCACATCCCTGGGGTCCAGTGAATCCAGGCTATTATTCTACTTCATCCTATCACCACAGCCACACATCTCAGAAGTAAGTCAGTGATCTCAGGGAGCAGCCATAAGGTATCCAATTGCAGATGCTCCAGAACTCCAGGAATACCAGCTTCTTGCTATTAGAAAGGGATACAGGCATCCCCTCCTGCTTTGCCCAGAAATACCTGCGTTTCCCTTTTGTGAAAATTCATCAGCTGACTTGAGTAAGAAAATAGAGAAGAAGACAAA
>NW_012101954.1:1732429-1746459 GCF_000951045.1 Mandrillus leucophaeus
TTGAGGTCTTGACCCTCTCAGGGACTCAAAACCAGGAATCAGAGTTCAGGGTCAAGTGCATTTCTCTCTTCAGGACCCACTAATATCTGTATCGCCCTCACTTACCATTCCTCATTCCAATCCTTTCCACTTAATAGTTCAGAGGCACCTGCATTTCCCTTAAGGCTGGGAATTTTGGAAATGAAAGCAAAGCAAACTTTCTTCCTGCCTTCCCTGAACCAGTGGATGGTCACTCCTTACCTGTTGAAGAGCAAAGGAGGGAAACTCAAAGAACAAAGCCAGTTGATATTAGTGATGATTTCTACAAATCTCAAATATTATAAATATTAACTCTTCTGATTGTAATGTGAAATCTTACTGAAATTATTGGTGCACTTATAATGAAAGCCTTTGCATTGGGCTCCCCACTGCATCAAATGTCTTACCGTCTTACCTGTAATATTTACATATACTGTTCTATCTCAGGGATCTCTAAGATCAAAATCAAAGTGGCTTCATTAAAATCATCAAAGGTGTTTGAACCACAGCAACTCCATCTTAAATGGGGGCTGGGTAAAATGAGGCTGAGACCTGCTGGGCTGCATTTTTAGGAGGTTAGGCATTCTTAGGATGGGATAGGAGGTCAGCACAAGATACAGGTCACAAACACCCCGCTGATAAAACAGGATGCAGTAAAGAAGCCAGTCAAAACCCACAAAAACCAAGATGATGATGAAAGTGACCTCTGTTGGTCCTCACTCCTCATTATATGCTAATTACAGTGCATCAGCATGCTAAAACACACTCCCACCAAGGCCATTACAGCTTACAAATGCCATAGCAATGTCTGGAAGTGACCCTATATGGTCTAAAAAAGGGAGGAATCTTCAGTTCCGGGAACTCCCCACCCCTTTCCCTGAAAACTTATGAATAATCCATTTCTTGTTTAGCATATAATCAAGAAATAATCATAAGTGTACTCAGTCAAGCAGTCCTTGCCACTGCTCTGCCTATAGAGTAGTCATTCTTTTGCCTCTTCTCTAATAAACTTGCTTTCACTATATTCTGTGGACTTGACCTGAATTCTTTCTTGCACAAGATCCGAGAACCTTTTCCTGGGGTCTGGATTGGGACCCCTTTTCAGTAACAAAATTACAAAATGGAAAAATGTTGGCCAGACTTAATACTTGAATAATAAGATGTCAAGTTATAACCTTGAATTAATTCCAGAAACAAATTAGTTCCTGATAGTCAACTACAATGTTAAATTTGTCTTGCTAATTTGCAGACAAATTAGCAAGTCAGTTCAGGTCTGTTAACAGTTAACATTTTTAAATATTTACCACATGCTAAGCACTGGACTAAGTGCCAATTACCCAGAGAAGCAGTCACCATTTTACACCCATTTTACAGATGAGTATATGAAGGCACCTAATTTAACTTGCTTAAGGTCACAGTTAGTAATGGCAGAGATGGAAATTGAACCCATCCAGTCTGGGTTTACAGCCTCTTCACTTAACCATTGTGCAACACTGACTACATTAGTCTACGCCACTTAACCCTGACTACCAAAAATTTTCTAGAATCTGAAAGCTGCAATAAAAAAAAGCTTGAGACTCTCCCTGCCTCTACTCTCTTTTTGCCTCTCCATATCTGTTTTTACTGCTGATTTCCCACAGCATATTTGATTTTGAAGGTTCAGTCTTCAATTCAGAAAACAATGAAAGTGTTGCCATCTACTTAATGCCTCCCTCAAATCTCTTTTGACTCACAATCTCACACATGAAAGAATCTATGCAGGATGCGTGAGTTTTCCCAAAATAATACCAAGGGTTAATGTCCATGGCGTGCCTACCATGTCTTCAGATGTGTCATATTTTCAACATATGGTAGTCAGTATCATTTGTCACATTACCAACTTTCACTCTCACAACTACACTGAAATATAGGTGTCATTATCATCACATTTATCCATGAGGAAATTGAGGCTCAGTTAAGGTTAATTGCCCTATAAATGTCTCACAGCTAGTAAGTGACGCAGCTGAGATTTGAACTCTTGATGATGCCAGGCTGTGACATAGCTAGCTCCTCACTGTAGTGCTCTGCCTCTTGGAGTAATGATGGAGAGAGTCCCCAGGCACACATTGCGCGAATTATACTTAACTACTTCAGAGCCTTATTATGCATTTTCATCTTCTTAGTGCTTTCTAATTAAAAAGGAGGGGAGTGGTGATCTTTTTGCTCTTTAACTTCTGTTTCCTCTGAGTGGAAAGCAGAGGGCCCCCTGTGAGAGACTTTGCAGAATAGACCTCATTGTATTCCAATCAACTGTTTAAGTGCAGAGTTTTCCTCTGTCCCTTTTTACTGGAGAAAATTAATTAACATCATAGCCACTAATCACTTACCCATGCTTGGTCTTGATTATGAAGAATATGGGAATGCATTTCGTCGCCTGAAAGTCTAAAAGTGCACTTCTATTGTAAAAGGTTTTAATTAATAGGAGTAATAACAATATTAATAATATACTACTACTTAACATCAACTGGGTGCTTACTAAGGGCCAGGTACTCTGTAAAGTGTTTTTTTGTTTTTGTTTTTGTTTTTGTTTTTGTTTTGTTTTTTTGC
Organism: Mandrillus leucophaeus; assembly: GCF_000951045.1. NCBI lineage: Eukaryota > Metazoa > Chordata > Mammalia > Primates > Cercopithecidae > Mandrillus > Mandrillus leucophaeus. Next base: position 1,735,034 of record NW_012101954.1, read on the forward strand.
TTAATCCTCACAAGAACTTTAATTTGAAGCAGACACTATTATTTTTCTCTTTATCTGGACCATAAAAAGTCCAAAGTGAAGTTTACTGTGAAAATGAGAGATCTGAGAGAAAAACCCAGGGTACACAACATGAGGGCTGGCACTGAGCCTCAATGTTGCCATAGCTTCCGTGTCTGAGGCAGTAGGGATAATAAATCAGTTCCTTTTCTATTGTACCAAAATACTCCTTTACTCATGCAGAACTCAAAGTCATGAACTCTAAGAAACTGAAAAAGGACACAGCCATAAACTGAAGTTACTGACCATTTGACTATAACTAAGGAGACCTTTTCCAAACCCTTGAGTTTGGGTAAATGGCAGCTAAGACCAAAGCAAGTCACATTAATCTTCCCAGCAGGTGCCCCTCTGACTGAGACTTAGGCAAAGCAAAGGTTGGTGGCCTTGAGTGGCCAAGTGCAAAGCTGACTGAGTGGTACAAATGATCAGCTCTTCTAGACAAGGCTGGTCCTACATGGTACAGATCCTCCAGGACTGATGCTCGGGTGGGGTGGGAGGAGGAAATTAGACAGGCATTTGGAATCAGGAGGCTCTGCTGAACACTGACATTTATGGGCACACTCGGGTGCCTGGCTGTCTCCTCTACCTTTCCCCACACCCCTTCTTTTTGTCCTTGTATTCTTGATTTCACAAACTGTTTTCTTTCCTCAGAATATTTGTGCATGATCATAAAATACCCTTCCCCAACTCCTGAGACCCTTTTAGCCTCAGCTTTAAAGCTCATTTTTTTCATGGAAACCTTTTCTGACCCCCAGATGAGGTTAGAATCTAGTGTTCCTGTGCCAAGAAATTCTCTTTTATTTCACAGTGTATAGCGCAACTGTGAATATTTATCTGTGGACTTTTTGATTAAATGTCTGCTGTCAGTGCTTGATTGTAAATCCTGCATCTTATTCTGTCTCTAGCCTAGTATGGTGCTGGGCACCTGATGGGCCCTCATAAATAATGATGGTATTTGTGTCCCAGAGCTGTGCTAGCAAAATACCCAAAATGGGGTGGCTTAACACAGCTGAAACTTATTGTCTCATGTTCTGGGGGTTAGAAGTCTGAGATCAAGGTGTTGGCAGGGCCATGCTCCCTCTGATAGGTCTAGAAAAGAATCCTCTCTTGCCTCTTCTACCACTGGCCTTTGCTGGCAATCCTGGTGTTTCTTGGCTTGTGCATCACTCCAGCCACATGGCTAGCTTCTCCCTATGTGTCTTCACACCATCTTCCCTCTGTTCATGTCTGTCTCCGTGTCTAAATTTCCCCCTTATATAAGATGTTTTAGTCACATTTCATTACTATAAAAAGTACCTGAGGCTGGGTAATTTATAAAGAAAAGAGGTTTATTTGGCTCATGGTTCTGCAGCAGCATGTTCTTCTGGTGAGAGTCTCGGAAAGCTTTTGGTCATGGCAGAGGTGATGGGGAAGCAGGCATGTCACATGGCAAGAGAAGGAGCAAGAAGGAGAGGAGGAGGTGCCAGTCTTCTTTAAACAACCAACTCTCATGTGAAATAACTGAGAACTCAGTCATTACAGAGAGGATAGCCCGAAGTCATTCATGAGGAATCTGCCCCCATGACCCAAACACCACTCACTAAGCCCACCTACAATATCGAAGGTTACATTTCAACACGAGATTTGGAAGAAACAAATATCTAAACCATATCATAAGGACAACAGTCATATCAGATTAAGGTTCACCCTGATGGCTTCATTTTAACTTGATTGCCTCTGTAAATAATTTATTTCCAAATAAGGTCATATTCACAGGTACTGGATGTTAGAACTTCACATATATTTTGGGGAGGGGACATAAAACAACCCGTAACAAATGATTAAACTAATAAACTTGTTTGGACATACCTCTTAACCTTTCTCTGCTATAGTTTTTCTCATTTGCAACATGAGAATAATACCTGTTTCAATCCCACATAGATTCATAGATTTCTGAGATGAAAGAAGTCAGTGGCAATAGAATATAACATTCCTCTGCCCACCAGTAAATTTGATTTGACTGACCAACATGTTTTTGAATATTTTAAGTATAGTTAGACCAAATTATAGGCAATATCAGAATAAGTTCCAAACAGCTGGAGAGCAGAAGTTATATAATACACAGAGTTGAGAATGTTTAAGCCCAAATCAGGCATGTGGCATGACAAGTGCAGTTACTGTTGGGGTAATGAAAGTGACTCTACAAGAGGTACTGTTAATAGCAGAGGCTGTTGGTTCAGAAAGACCTGGGTTAGAATCCTGGATCTGTGGCTCACTTTAGCTATGGAAATTTAGTCCCCCTGAGTCTTAGTTTTCCCACCTGTAAAATGGGTTAATAAGCCTTTAATAATCCCTGCCTAAGGTGATAGGAGAGATTGAATGATGTGTTTTTATACATGCTTAGCAGTGTCTAGTACATAATAACCATTCACTAAATGGTAGAATATGTCAGAACCACATATGATATATATTTAGACTGTTCATAATTATGTGGCAAACTAGAAAGAATAAAGGGATGATCTATGGTGGCACCTACCTGTAACAGATCTCTCAGGCCCTCAGCAGCCCCTCGGTGCAACCAGGGGAGAATCATGGGAAACCTTCCTTTCTTCTGTGTTTCTTTCTTCTGCTATCAGCAGACACCCAAGAAAGGCTTAAAAACTAGTAACACAAAATTGTGTCAGTGGTGAATGTCTTTGAGATGGTTTGGCTCTGTGTCTCCATCCAAATCTCATGTTAAATTGTGATCTCCAGTGTTAGAGGTGGAGCCTAGTGGGAGGTGATTGGATCACAGGGGTGGTTTCAAATGATTTAGCACCATCCCCCTAGTGCTGTCTCACGATAGAGTTCTCACAAGATCTGGTTGTTTGAAAGTGTGTAACACTTCACCCTTTGCTCGCTCTCTCTCTCCTGCTGGCCATGTAAATATGTGCCTGCTTCCCCTTTGCCTTCTGTCACGATTGTAAATTTCCTGAGGCCTCCCCAGAAGCAGAAGCCTGTACAGCCTGCAGAACTGTGAGCACAATTAAAGTTCTTTTCCTTATAAATTACCCAGTCTCAGAGAGTTCTTTATAGCAGTGCAATAACAGAGTAATACAGTCCTGAATCTCTTGGAACAGATTATCACATCTGATGAACTGGGGCTTCTTTTTACAAGAAATAAGGGACAAAAAGATGAAAGCAACTCTGCTGAGTGTTCCTAGCTGAATCTCAGATTGTTCTTTGCCATCAGGGAGAGTGAACTGAACCATTGCTTGAGATCAGGAATGTTAAGACATATACTTCAGTGACAAAGGGCATTGTGAGCACAGAGCTCCAGCTGCCCAGGGAGCAGAACTACAGCCAGTATGGCTGAGTGTGTCAGTGCCAAAGTGCTGGCAGTTTGTTAGGCTCCTCAAGGTGTAGGGCTTTCGTTGTGAAAACTAAGTTGGTGTAGCTTTTTGAAGTCTAACAGACCTTGATTCAAATATTGCCAGTCTACATCCTAACAATGGGTAAATTACTTAATATCTGAGTCTCAGTTACTTCAACTGAGAAGTGAGGCTGATTCCTATGTCCTAGGGCAGTTGAGAGAATTTGATGAGACGAGATATGCAAAGTGCCTAGCACAGTGCCTAGATTGAGATAAATAGCTGATAATAGAATCAGTGCCACTGCATGTTAGAGGTAGAATTGAGTACAAGGAGAGACGCACACTCCAGAAACCAGACTCCAATTAAAATAGCCAGGGTTCAAATCCTGGCTCACTTACTTACTATAGGGCCATTTATCCCACTTGGCAGAAATATTGACAGTGATATAAATATTTCTTTATATTTATCCCATTTGGTATAAATATTTACATTGATTATGAAGTGCTGCCCGAGACCTCACTAGGAGCATTATATTATATATGGTATGTGAATCACATTACCTTCCTAAAATTTCAGAACTTCTCAGTTCTGAAATCCATCTGGCCTCAAGGGTCTTAGATAAGGAACTGTAGACCTACATGTAGAACTCACTCCATGGGGCTGGGTGGAGTGTTGGAGTGATCTATGTAGAATAGAGCCCTGCAGCACATAGAAGGGCTCAGAGAGTGTAGGCAAGGGCAACAGGAGAATCTGAATTCTTTTTTTCATGCTTGCTGCATGACCTGGGGTGAACTACATAGCCTTTCTCTTTCCCCTTTGGAAATGAGTATGATGATCATAATACTTACCTCACTTGTTATGAAACGAAATCAGCTGATATATGTAAAGCACTTGGCAAAGTATCTGGTACATATCAGTAAGTGCAAATTCTTGTAATTATTGCATTTTTTGTGTACATGAAAATTTCTCTTTTATAACAGGCATGGCATCACAGCAAAACTCAGGAAACAAGGCAGACCAACTTGTATCGGTATTCCAAGAATTTTACAGAGAATAGAAAGGTTACACGGTATATTAATCCAAACTGACCTTTTGTGCCTTCCTTAATCCGATTAAAGCACTTTTCATTAAAATAATTTTCTTTTTACGTAATGCTACTGATGGATTTTTTTTCTCCTGAAAGTTCTGGTAAGACAAAAGCAAGAGGAAAACCGTTATCTCCTGCTTGTAGCTACACAAGTTATTTCAGATGAACACATGAGGAAGGGGTGATTGAAGGAACACCCAATGAGGATGCTGTGCCACATATTGTTGAAATCAACAACCATTTATTTCTGTTTCCACCCCCTCTGTCCCTCGTGGGGTGGCTATGGAGCTATGTCACTCCAAGAGAACCTGCAGGGAACCTGGTTGGTGAACAATTCCAGCTGCCCCCTGTATTTGCATCTGCCACATTTGCCCTAAGACTACACTTTCCCACACCATTGACTACTGGTGAAATAAGCACAGTAGGGTAGGGGTCCTAGTGCCAGCCTATTCCTGCCTAATGTGGAAATCCTCTAATGGGCAATTTTTGCATGAGGACTCCCCATCAACCTGGTCAGGACGTTCTAGAACTGTGCTGCAGCCTGAGGCTTGCCCCAACCAATCCTTCCTTCCCTCTCTCCTTGTACAAGTGTCTGATCTGCATTGTGGTCTGAAGGCTCTCCCTGCTTGGTTGTGCTTTCTCCCATTTCATCATTTAGAGACAATTCTCCTAGTAAATATCTTGCACATCTAATCCCATCTTGGTGCTTGCTCCTTGAGGGACCCTAATTGACACACCCTGTGTTTATCTCCTAGTTTTCCTTGCCTTGAGGGTTCTGGGTGTTATGTAAGTTTTGCCTCTGAGATGTTCTTGCAAGAGATTTGGAAAGGGAAAGAAAGGGAAGCATCAGTCTCTCCATGGCAGTGGAAGCTGATGACTAGGCTCCAGCAGATACGAGTTTTTGGAACAGCAGATTCCCCATTCCACTGTCCAATTACCAGCCTCAGGGACTTGGGCTGCTGTGACACCGGCAGTATTTTTCTGATGCTTCCTGAACTTTGGACTGTAGCATCAGGGACCTCAGATCAGAGCTGCTGTGGCAGGGTTTTGAAGCCCAGGAGCCACTCCTTAGCTCCTGCTTTCCCAGCTTTTTTAATAATGTCATAAGCACTCATTGTCCTGAGTGGAATTTCCTTCTGCTTAATTCACTGGGGTGATTTGTGTTTCTTGCACTGAATGATGACTGATACAGAATTCAGTTCAGGCCTTAAAAGCAAGCCTTACATCCCCCAAGTTCTTATCATCAGGACTGGGCTGTACAATCTACACGACTACCGGGGAGACCTTATTCCCTAGTCCCCACTCTAGATGTGGCTCCAGAGATTAATGGACAATCAGGAAGTTTTCAGGGGCAGGGGCAGGGGACATGGAGAAGAATGGGTGGAATTTCTCTAAAAGAACAGAGCCAAAGTCTAACCAAGGAACTCACTTGCCTGCCAGGGTAGTGAGTCTTCACAAGGTCTGCCCTGTAATATTTCCTTGGTTCTGGACCAGTGACTGCCATGTGCTCCCCAATCTTCTCCTCTCTTTTTGAATTTTTGCAGTTGCCCTGTTCCTGCTTTACTATTGTATATTGAGTGTGTGTTGAAGGGAGAAGGAAGTGTGCAGATAAATTGTCTTTTTGTATATATAGATTACTGAACCATGAAGAGACAAAGTTAGGCCTGAGAATCTTCACTTTGAGCTTAGTTCAGAAATGAGGCAGTGCTTTAGATGGTCTCCCTTGAAGAAGAGTGGTTGTGCTCTTTGTGTGGGAAGAAGAATACACATGAATGATTGGTGGCCAGGGGGTGAACTGTGTTGGAGACTGATTATTAGGCATAAAAAATCCATTCTCCTCTTCTTATGCATTTTAATCAGTGTCTGATCAGGAAAACACAAACCATGTCAGGTGTTTCAAAGAGAGGGAATTAACACAGGGAAGTGGCTTCAAATATATGGAAGTATTGACAAGACAAACAAGGGAAAATGTAGTAATCAAGAAATTAGCAATATCAGAAAATGGCCCTTCCCCTTGGGGTTAAAGGGACAAAGTAGGAGGTGATGTTACTGTAGCCCAGGAAGCCAGAACCACATGGGCATGTCTCAGGAGAGCCAGGATCATGGAGGGTAGGACTATCGGGCAGGAGGCAGAACCATGGAGGAAATGCAGCTAAAGCAGAGAGGTAGAAAACTACACTGCCTTTCCTTCTGCTCCTGCCCTACAGTCCCCCACCAATGTCTCCTATTGGCCAACCCTACCCCAAACTAAGGAGCAAAGAAGCCTTGAGTATGAGGTTTCCTGTGATATACACCAGGACACAAGCCAGGCACTCTGGCCATAAGGCTAGGCTGCATTTCCCAGCATCCCTTGCAGTTAGCTGCATCGTGTGATTAGGTTATCTTCTTTGGGATGTGAGCAGAGGTGATGCCTAACCCTTCAGAGCCTGGGCCTTACATCAGAGAGTGTGCCCCATCCACATGGTCTTTCTCCTACCCACTGGCTCCCATAGGAGAGATTCAGCATTCCCCAGGCAGAAAATAACAATGCCCTAGGAAAATCGGGGCTTCACATGCAAGCAGCTGTGTTCCCTGAGTGATTATGTGGAGCAGAGCTGACCCACTGATGTGGATAGCTCATCTGGAAACAGGTATGAAAAAGAAATAGACTATGTTCTTTAAGCCACTGTATTGTTGAGTTTCTTGGCTACCACAGCTTAGGTCTTTATCCCAACAGATGTTTTCAGTTTTTCATCCATTTATTCAAGGATTCATTCCAGCTACTAGACCTAGGCACCTAGGCACTTAGGTACTATGGATAAAAATATAAATTAGATGAGTTCTTATTCTCAGGGAGATCACTACCTACTAGAGGAGACTGACAAACATACAATGTTATAGCATAGAGTGCTAAATATTATGAAAGTATAACACACTGCAACTGAAGAGGTGACACAATTTAGGAATATTCTTAAAAGTCAGAGTTGACAGACAGGAGCTGGGAGGTTTACAACAATCACTACCAGTGAACACAATTCTACTATGTGCCAGACCCTATATCAGGTTCTTAAATCCATTGTCTCACTTAACACTTACCTTTTGAGACAGGTGTTAAAACTCCCCATTTTACAGATGAAGAAACTGAGAATCAGAGAGTTTAATTATCTAGGGTTGCAGAATTAATTGCTGAGATTTAAGCCCAAGTTGGCTCTAAAACTGATGATCTTTCCCCATGGTAAGCCATCTCTCTATCCAGTGAGCTTTGATTTTGTGCTACACTTAATAGTGCGCCCACTGGGTAGATGCCTGCTTGTCTGACCTGCCCTAGACATCTATTTAACTCATTGCTCAGGTCCACAAGGAGAAGACAGAAGAAAGTGGGGAGACAAGAGGCTGCTCTTGTTACTTGATTTATTTGCTTTATTTCTAACCAGAATAAGGTGTTCACCACCAGCATGACTGTCCTCCTTGTTTTATACCAGATTTGTCCTAAATGATTTTAGACAATTTCCCAAAAAAAAAAAAAAAAAAAAAGCTAGACTTAAAGGACAAAGATTTGCCACCATGAAGGATATTCAAATTAAACGCTCTGGGCTCTGGTCTCTGGTCACGTTTAACATTTCTATCTCTGAAAGTTTTGGGGCAAAAGAAAGAGCATGGCAACTGCTTTCCACTGGGTCTGAGGACCCCATTTTTAACCATCTGAAAAAGAGACATGTGAACTGGCATTGACTCTGGGACATCTTTCAGTGATCAAAAATATCAATGACAATGCCAACGCTAATATCTCCAAATACTGGATTAATAATCGAACAAAATTGTAGCACCCCTTGTGACTCTCCCCTTCTAAATTTAAAATGATAAAATGAGACTGACTGATCTCAAGAGGAATTTTATTTATGTATCTCCTTGACATTCTAAGAGAGAATGCGAACTGTAGTTAACTGTGGGAAAGGAGCAACATAAGCCTTTTCAAGGTCCAAAGGCCCTTGCTCAGCTTTGAATGATGCTCAGTTGCCAGTCTCTGCCACTTTTGCAAATGATCATTTATTAAATAAGAAGGGACATTTTGAAGACAGCTGAGTCTTTAAAACATGAAAAAGTAACACAGTCTCAGAGCAAGAGAGTTATAAATTATGTCATGTGAACCCAGCCATGGTGTGCCCTGAATGCTTATAGAAAAGTCATTGTGTAACAGTAAATAATGGGTGGATCATAAGGTGTTTTCTTCCAGAGCATTCACAATGCTTCACTTGCTCTTCAGTTCACAAAGCATTACAAAGTATGTGAGTGGTGTAATAAGACCAGTTTGGCAGGGGCGGGGACTAAGACCTGAAGTGATTATGTCCAAGATGACAGAGACAAACACACTTGTGGGTACAGAGCCTATATCTCCTGGGTCAAATACCCATTCTAAATATCAGCTCACCTATCCTTCTTGTTTGGAAAAAACTCAAACTACTTTTCCCTCTTCTCCCACCACAACAGTCACCAACGCAGAAGACATCCATGACCAAATGTTGGGCATAGGGGAATGTTTCTCCCCACCACCAAGTGAGCAATCAGTTTTGCAGTGGATACCAACTGGGCATCCTCCAGTTCAATTCCAACACTATCTATGTGAAGCCAGTGCCAGATCCCACAGGTTGAGGGTCCCCAAAACTCCCCCTGCTTCGAATAGCAGGCACAAGTCCAGGCCTCTGGAACTTCTAACCAACCAGCTTCAAGTTGGGGTTCCCAAAACCTCCTCTTTGGGTTCCATTAGTTTACTAGAGCAGCTTACAAAACTCAAGGAAACACTTACATTTACTGGTTTATTGTAAAGGGTATTACAAAGGATACAGATGGAGAGATGGATAGGACAAGGTATGGGAGAAGGGGCATGGGGCTTCCACACTCTCCCTGGGTATGCCAGCCTCTAAAAACTTCCTTGTGTTCAGCTATCCAGAAGCTCTCTGAATCCAGTCTTCTTGGGTTGTTATGGAGGCTTTATTACACAGGTGTGATTGATTAAACCACTGACCACTGGCAATCAACTTGACCTTCAGCGCCCCCTACCCCAGCCCCCACAGGTTGAGGCATGGGGATAAAAGTCTCAATCTTCTAATCATGCCTCTGTCTTCCCAGCATTTCTGGCAACCAGCGCTATCCTGAAGCTATCTGTGAGCATTAGTATACAAAAAACACTTTGGAGATTCCGAGGATTTTAGCAGTTGTATGCCAGGAAACTGGGAAGAAGAATATATATATATATATTCATATCATACTTCTCTATCAGGCATTTTTGCTAAAATCCAATAGTGCTCAGGGTAACAAATTTAATCAAGATCTTATGCAAACTTGACTGGATATTGAGCTTGCCAATATACATATAAAATAAACTAGCTCACAAAAAGATAAAAAATTCAATCTCCCACCCTCTTTTAGGGCAATCCACAAAAATCAAATAAAATCAAATCTGTATTTTCCCTACTGTCTGGGCTTAGATTATTAGTAAGAATGAACAGATGAATACATCTTGATTAGTTTCATTCTTCTTCATATCCTAAGCATAAGCTAAAAACTGAAGATATTTTAGTCAATGTAAAATCATTTAATTTTTTTCTCAGATCTTGAAAGAGGCTTCCAAGCCTAGTTGAGGGTTTAAGGAAAAAAGATAACTTTGTCCAACTTCTTTGACAAATGAGGCTACATTGAAGATATGGCTCACCAGAGACCTGGAGAAGTCCATTTTGTCACCTCCCTGTGTCACTGGCTCATTGCACAAGTGGTCTTTCAAGGCAATTCCAAACACCATTTTGCAATATCTCACTCTTAGGATTGTCCTAGTTAGCATGTCTGGGGATATCTATTACTTTGGACAATACACATTTCCCCAAATATATGCACTCCCAAAATTAAATAAAAGGGGCATAACAAACAGTAGATTAAGAAGTATTAAGTCAAATAAAGGATATAGGGGAAAACAACAAACCTATGTGTTTTTACTACTCTCATACTCCAACTAATCAATTCCCCAGCAGATGTGAGTAGGGCTTTCCCCACACACCAACCACGCAATTCTGCAGTGGACGCCAGCTGCGTTTCCTCTAATTCAAGTCAATTCTCACACCATCTGCCTGAAGATATCATCGGACCCCACAGGTTGAAGGCTCAGTCCCAGAAGACTGTCTCCCCACTTCAGATACCAATCAAAAGCATAGGTTGTGACCTGTGCTTTTGACCCACTGGTATAAATCAAGGCTCCCATGACCCTCATTTGAGTTTGATTAATTTGCTAGAGAAGCTCACAGATTTCAGGGAAATACTTTATGTTTACCCATTTATTTTAAAGGATATCAAAAAAGATACAGATGAACAGCCAGATGGAAGAGATGCATGAAGCAATGTATGTGGGAAGATGCATGGAGCTTCTGTTCCTTCCTCAGCATATCACCCTCTGGAAACTTCCACATGTGAACATACAGAAGCTCTCTGAACCCAGTGTTTTGTGATTTTATGGAAGTTTCATTACATAAACATAATTGATTACCTCATTGGCCATTGGTGATCAACTCAGCCTTCATTTCTTCTCTCCTCCCTGGGGGTTGGGGGTTGGGGATTGGGGCTGAAAGTCCCAATCCCCTAATCATGCCTTGGTCTTTCTGATGAGCAGTCCCATCCTAAACTACCTACTCTGGCCACCAGTCATCTCATTAGCATGCAAAAGACACACTTATTACTTCAGAGATTTCCAGAGTTTTAGGAGCTGTATGTCAGAAAATGAGTCAAAGACCTATATATTTTACAACGTCACAATTACCCTATTATATATCATTAAGCCAAGAATCTCAAAGTGTTCTGGTTTTCCATGAGTGCATACTTTATGTACATATCTCCATTTCATACACTACCAGAAGAGGCAAGGAAGAGGGCAGGGGGCCTGGAGCTGGGAGGGCAGCAGGTCTCTTCTCCTTTAATCAGCCATCCCT
>NW_012101954.1:1747774-1750193 GCF_000951045.1 Mandrillus leucophaeus
TATAAAATAAACTAGCTCACAAAAAGATAAAAAATTCAATCTCCCACCCTCTTTTAGGGCAATCCACAAAAATCAAATAAAATCAAATCTGTATTTTCCCTACTGTCTGGGCTTAGATTATTAGTAAGAATGAACAGATGAATACATCTTGATTAGTTTCATTCTTCTTCATATCCTAAGCATAAGCTAAAAACTGAAGATATTTTAGTCAATGTAAAATCATTTAATTTTTTTCTCAGATCTTGAAAGAGGCTTCCAAGCCTAGTTGAGGGTTTAAGGAAAAAAGATAACTTTGTCCAGCTTCTTTGACAAATGAGGCTACATTGAAGATATGGCTCACCAGAGACCTGGAGAAGTCCATTTTGTCACCTCCCTGTGTCACTGGCTCATTGCACAAGTGGTCTTTCAAGGCAATTCCAAACACCATTTTGCAATATCTCACTCTTAGGATTGTCCTAGTTAGCATGTCTGGGGATATCTATTACTTTGGACAATACACATTTCCCCAAATATATGCACTCCCAAAATTAAATAAAAGGGGCATAACAAACAGTAGATTAAGAAGTATTAAGTCAAATAAAGGATATAGGGGAAAACAACAAACCTATGTGTTTTTACTACTCTCATACTCCAACTAATCAATTCCCCAGCAGATGTGAGTAGGGCTTTCCCCACACACCAACCACGCAATTCTGCAGTGGACGCCAGCTGCGTTTCCTCTAATTCAAGTCAATTCTCACACCATCTGCCTGAAGATATCATCGGACCCCACAGGTTGAAGGCTCAGTCCCAGAAGACTGTCTCCCCACTTCAGATACCAATCAAAAGCATAGGTTGTGACCTGTGCTTTTGACCCACTGGTATAAATCAAGGCTCCCATGACCCTCATTTGAGTTTGATTAATTTGCTAGAGAAGCTCACAGATTTCAGGGAAATACTTTATGTTTACCCATTTATTTTAAAGGATATCAAAAAAGATACAGATGAACAGCCAGATGGAAGAGATGCATGAAGCAATGTATGTGGGAAGATGCATGGAGCTTCTGTTCCTTCCTCAGCATATCACCCTCTGGAAACTTCCACACGTGAACATACAGAAGCTCTCTGAACCCAGTCTTTTGTGATTTTATGGAAGTTTCATTACATAAACATAATTGATTACATCATTGGCCATTGGTGATCAACTCAGCCTTCATTTCTTCTCTCCTCCCTGGGGGTTGGGGATTGGGGCTGAAAGTCCCAATCCCCTAATCATGCCTTGGTCTTTCTGATGAGCAGTCCCATCCTAAACTACCTACTCTGGCCACCAGTCATCTCATTAGCATGCAAAAGACACACTTATTACTTCAGAGATTTCCAGAGTTTTAGGAGCTGTATGTCAGAAAATGAGTCAAAGACCTATATATTTTACAACGTCACAATTACCCTATTATATATCATTAAGCCAAGAATCTCAAAATGTTCTGGTTTTCCATGAGTGCATACTTTATGTACATATCTCCATTTCATACACTACCAGAAGAGGCAAGGAAGAGGGCAGGGGGCCTGGAGCTGGGAGGGCAGCAGGTCTCTTCTCCTTTAATCAGCCATCCCTGCCTACCTCCCTACCAGTGGGTTATCCTCCAAGTGCCCCTCTCTCCAAAGGAAGAGCTCCTCCATTCCATCACAGCATCTCCACCACCCCCCTTTTCTCCTCTTGTACACCATCACTACCTCCTCCTCTCTTTCCCTTTCTGCCACTCCATTCCTGCAACTCCCCCAACTGGGCCCATGTGCCCTCCAACTCCATCCACATGATGCTTTGGTAAATATTCTGCACTTCCTGGGTTGCCTTCAAGATCCTCCCCTAGATGGTTTCTGCCTGCTCCAGTATCCATCTCATCAACAATGGAAAAACTGAGGCCAAAGCAGCCACAGGACTCTGGAGGCCTGAGCACAGCTATGTCCAAGAGGAAATAACCTCACCATAACTTGTGGACTCCCCTGCTAGGGATGACCAGGAGGCCAGTGTCTATGCTGGTCAGGGTCCTGTCAAACTCAGCTACTTCCCATTCTTTAGAAGTGGAGAGAGCGAACAGGTATGGATTTCCAGTGCATCTTTTTGAGTTTCCATTATTTCTTTGAACTGTTTTTTGATCTTCAGGAAGCCAGTGGGTATTGCCATGTAGGCTGAAGATGGAGAGACCCTGCAGCCCCCAAGGCCTTGCACCACCCTGTTAGCTCTCATGGCCTTTCCCTTTTGTTTGTTTGTTTTTGTTGTTGTTATTTATGGTGGCTTTGTTTTTCTTTCTGAGATAGGGTCTCACTTTGTCACCCAGGCTGGAGTGCAGTGGTGCTATCTCAGCTCACTGCAACCCCCACCTCCCAGGCCCAAGGGATCCCCCTACCTCAGCCTCCCAAGTAGCTGGGACCACAGGCA
>NW_012101954.1:1755533-1758722 GCF_000951045.1 Mandrillus leucophaeus
AAGAGCCAGAACAGTGAGTGAGAACTGGGCTCAGTGAGGATTGGCAGTGGAGACATTAAAGCGATGTTCTTCTTTGGCCATAAACTCTTCTGAACTCTTTATATATATTAAGTCACTTATTCCTCACCAAAAAAAACCCAGCAAGTTTGGTGCCATAATTATTATTCAGTTGAAGAAAGGGAGGCGCAGAGAAATTAAGTAATTTGCCCAACATCACACAGCTAGTAAATGGCATTGTGGTGTCCCAGTCTGCTTCATATTTTTTCAAATTTTTACGAAAATATACAAACTAATTCGAATAATAAGTCAGTGATAACCTATTGCTCACTACTTAGCTCCAGTAATTTTGCCAGATTTTTATCCATATATGTGTGTGTGTGTGTGTGTGTATCTTTTTCCTGAAACATTTAAAGTTTTATAATACTTTACTCCTAAATACTGCAGTACCTATATCCTTAAAATAGGGTGTTCTAAATAACAATATGATTTATTACACGTAAGGCATTGGAAAGTCTCTAACATAATCCAATAGACAGTTTATATGCATATATCCTCCATTACTTAAAAAAAGGTGTAAAGCTTTTAAAAGAACAGAAAAACAATTCACACATTACAGTTTAGCTTCTTTCTTCTTTGTTAGTTTCTTTCTTTCTTTCTTTCTTTCTTTCTTTCTTTCTTTCTTTCTTTCTTTCATTCTTTCTTTCTTTCTTTTCTTTCTTTCTTTCTTTTTTCCTTTCCTTCTTTTCTTTCTTCTTTTGAAATAGAGTCTCATTTTGTTGCTCAGGCTGGAGTGCAGTGGCACAATTATGGTTCACTACATGTTCGACCTCCTGGGATCAGGTGATCCTCCCACCTCAACCTCTACAGTAGCTGGGACTACAGGCAAGCAACAACACGTCCAGCTATTTTTTTTTAAATTTTATTTTGTGTAAAGATGAGGTCTCACTTTGTTGCCCAGGCTGGTCTCAAACTCCTGGGCTTAAGCAATCCTCCCACCTTGGCCTCCTAAAGTACTGGGATTACAGGTGTGAGCCATCACACCTGGCCTTGTTTTTTTAGAGAACAGCCCTTCCACTGCATTTTTTCATGACATCAATTTTTTGAAGAGGCCAGGCCAGTTGACTTCTGAATTGTCTGCAACTTCTCTGAAAAGACTCACACTGGTTCTCAAGTGCATCACATCCACATCTATCCAGAGCTGAGAATGGAACCACTTCTGTCTTCTGCCAAAACCTCCACCCTTCCCCAATATGGCCTTCCCACAGCCCATTGTAGACTATTATGTTTAATGTATACAGACTCTTTGTCTATTTTAACAGCAGCCAGCAGTTTCCTTAATTTGTCTTTGTATACCTGAGTTCTGGCATAAGGCCTGGCACAGGGTGGGCCCTCAGTGGATGATTTGATAAAACAAATGAGCCTAATCTCTCTTTTTAAAATGCTTCAAAGAATTGTACTATAATATATATTCAGAAAATGCATAGATCTTAAGTGAACAGATCTAAGAACTGTTACAAACATGTGCTCTGTAATGGCCTGTACCAGAATAGAAAGCATTTACCAAACTTCCAGAATGCTGCCCCATATCCCTGCCCACCACCCACCCACAAGGTAGCCACTGCCCTGACTTCTGTCATCATAGTTTAATTTTATCTGTTTTTCAATGAATAAATAATGTCATAAATAGACTCTTTAGTGTCTCACTTCTTTCATGCAAAATTTTATCTACAAGAGCCATCTGTGTTGTCCCAGTATTGTTCATAATGCAGAAGTTCATTACTTTTTGCCGCTATGTTAATATCCCACTGTAAAAATTAACCATAATTTATTTCTTGATTTCTGCTTTTTGGGTTATTTTTCCATTTTGAGACTATTAGGAGTAATGCTTCTAGCAACCTTTTGAGTGCCTATCTGTGGTATTATTTCTGGGACTTAGGGACACTGTATATTCTCATTTAGTAAATTTGATCAAACAGGTTTCCAAGGTGGATACTCTAATTTACACCAGCAGAAAGTTTAGGACAGTTCACCTATTCCACATCCTCTCCAACGCTGGGCATTGTTAGGCTTTTTAATTTTACTCATTCTGATGGGTATGTAAATGACATATCATTCTGGTTTGAATTTGTAATTTTCCATTATCACCTTTGCTTATCCTTATCGGCCATCTGTAAATTCTCCTGTGTGAAATACTTGTCCAAGTATTTTGCCTTTGTTGAACATTAGGTTGATAGTGTTTTCCTTACTGATTTAAAGGACTTCTATATATGCTAGACACAAATGTTTTCTTCCTGTGTGGTTTGCCTGCACACTCTCTTAATGGTATCTTAATGACATTTTAAAGTCCTATTTTAAAAATTTTGCCTAACCTAGGGCCATAAGGATATTTTCTCTTTTTGTTCTGGAAGTTTTATTGCTTTACTTTAACATATTTAGATTTGTGACCCATCTGGAATTCATTTTTGCCCCCTGTAGATATCCAGTTATTACAACACCATTTGTTGAAAAGACATTCTGGACTATAGTAGCAATTTTGTCATAAATCAGCAGACCACATATATATGGACCTATTCCTGGACTGCCTATTTTGTTCTTTTGGTATGTTTGGCAATTATTACAATAATATCACTCTGACCTGGCTACTGCAGCTTTATAATAAATCTTCACATTTGGTAGCAAAAGTTCTTCAATTTTGTTCTTCTTCAAGCTCTTCTACAGTATTCTTGGTCCTTTACATATTCACATACATTTTTAAATTGGCTTATCAATTTCCACAGAAATACCTGCTAGGGTTTTAATTAAGATTTCATTGAATTTTTGGTGAAACTAGAGATGATTTAATGTATTTACAGTATTTAATCTTCTAACTCATGAACATTATGTATTTCCTCCATATACTTGGGTCTTTTAGAATCTATATCTGTGATGTTTTATGACTTTATAAGTAAAAGCCTTTATAGGCCTTTCATTAAATTTATTCCCAGTGATTATTTTGTGTTCTATTTTCAATGGTGGTTTTTAAAAAATATCATACTCTAATTGTTTCTACCTAGTATACAGAAATACAATTTATTTTGACAAGCTGAGATTGTATGCCACAATCTTGCTGAATTAAATTACTAATTCTAATGGCTTATTTGTTTACTTTTTGGTAAAAATAAAAAATAAACACATTTTTGCATATATTAT
>NW_012101954.1:1758772-1766363 GCF_000951045.1 Mandrillus leucophaeus
ATTTCTGGGACTTAGGGACACTGTATATTCTCATTTAGTAAATTTGATCAAACAGGTTTCCAAGGTGGATACTCTAATTTACACCAGCAGAAAGTTTAGGACAGTTCACCTATTCCACATCCTCTCCAACGCTGGGCATTGTTAGGCTTTTTAATTTTACTCATTCTGATGGGTATGTAAATGACATATCATTCTGGTTTGAATTTGTAATTTTCCATTATCACCTTTGCTTATACTTATCGGCCATCTGTAAATTCTCCTTTGTGAAATACTTGTCCAAGTATTTTGCCTTTGTTGAACATTAGGTTGATAGTGTTTTCCTTACTGATTTAAAGGACTTCTATATATGCTAGACACAAATGTTTTCTTCCTGTGTGGTTTGCCTTCACACTCTCTTAATGGTATCTTAATGACATTTTAAAGTCCTATTTTAAAAATTTTGCCTAACCTAGGGCCATAAGGATATTTTCTCTTTTTGTTCTGGAAGTTTTATTGCTTTACTTTAACATATTTAGATTTGTGACCCATCTGGAATTCATTTTTGCCCCCTGTAGATATCCAGTTATTACAACACCATTTGTTGAAAAGACATTCTGGACTATAGTAGCAATTTTGTCATAAATCAGCAGACCACATATATATGGACCTATTCCTGGACTGCCTATTTTGTTCTTTTGGTATGTTTGGCAATTATTACAATAATATCACTCTGACCTGGCTACTGCAGCTTTATAATAAATCTTCACATTTGGTAGCAAAAGTTCTTCAATTTTGTTCTTCTTCAAGCTCTTCTACAGTATTCTTGGTCCTTTACATATTCACATACATTTTTAAATTGGCTTATCAATTTCCACAGAAATACCTGCTAGGGTTTTAATTAAGATTTCATTGAATTTTTGGTGAAACTAGAGATGATTTAATGTATTTACAGTATTTAATCTTCTAACTCATGAACATTATGTATTTCCTCCATATACTTGGGTCTTTTAGAATCTATATCTGTGATGTTTTACGACTTTATAAGTAAAAGCCTTTATAGGCCTTTCATTAAATTTATTCCCAGTGATTATTTTGTGTTCTATTTTCAATGGTGGTTTTTAAAAAATATCATACTCTAATTGTTTCTACCTAGTATACAGAAAAACAATTTATTTTGACAAGCTGAGATTGTATGCCACAATCTTGCTGAATTAAATTACTAATTCTAATGGCTTATTTGTTTACTTTTTGGTAAAAATAAAAAATAAACACATTTTTGCATATATTATGTTATCTGCAAATAACAGCTTTATTTCATCCTTCCCAATTTTTGTGCCATTTATTTGCTTGCCTTATTGCACTATATAACACCTTTAGAAAAATGTTGAGTAAAAATAGTGACAGCAGAAATTCATGTCTTACTCCTTATTTGAAGGGGAGAGTTTTTAATATTTCATCATTGAGTATAAAATTAGTCATAGAGTTTTTATCAATAACCTTTATTAGATAAAGGAAATTCCCTGTTATTTCTATTTTGCTTAGCATTTCTATCACCAATCAATGCAAATTATATTACATATCTTAATGCATTCATTGAGATAATCACGATTCCCCCCATATTCTCATTTATCAGTAAATTGTGTCATTCGAGATTCTAATTTTTTTTCTTTTTTCTTTTGGCATTTGGAATTATTTTCAATTGTCAAACCAGCCTTGCATTCTTGGAATAATTCCAACTTGGTTATAATGTATTATCCTTTTAATATGTTACTAGATTCTGGTTGCTCACATTTGGTTAAGGACTTTTGTACCTAAGTTCATGAGGAAGATAAAAAATAATTTTGTTGTAATGTCTTTGTCAGTTTTATTATTAAAGCTGTTTAACCTCATGCCAGGTTAGGAACATGTTGGAAAATGTACATGATTCTTCTTTTTTATGCATGATGCAATTTAGGCTCACTTCTCTACAGTCCTTTTTTCTCTGAGGTCTTGGCTTTACAAATCCTGTCTTAAGAGCCCTAAATTCCAATTTTATGTTTACCTCAGCTGTAAGCCTTTGGTCTCTGTTCTGTGACATACATCTTCAAGCAGCCTGAGGAGAAATGCGGCGGCCACCATAAAGCTCACGTCTATCTGTTCCTCTCCTTTTAGGATCTTGGCCGCTCAAATCTTGGCTGCCTTGCTTGCTCTGTGATACTTTCAACAGCTTTTTAAAATCTCATTTTTTATAGTTGCTCCTGGCAGGCGTAAGTTATTTATCATAACCAGACTAGGAAGTCTAATCTTCATCTTTAAAGTTGACATCAGATTGGACCATCTCTCATTGTTCCTTCCTTGGTAATAGAATATTGGGATAGCAGTACTCACAAGAACGACTTTGTGGTATAAGACAAAGATATGAAGTAGTGATTGCATGAATAGCATCATAGCCAGGCCTGGGCTTGTATTTCAGCTCTGCTACACCTAGCCATGTGAGTTTTGAAAACTTTTCTACACTTCAATACACACATTTTAATATGGAATTACAATAGTATCTACCTCATAGGCTTATTGGGAAGATTAGCTCTAGTGAAACAATATATTTGAAGTAGGTACTCTGTGCCTAAAACAGAGTAATAAAATAAAGTGCTGGCTACCACTAAATTAATTTTTTATTATTTGAACTGATTTCTGATGTGTCTCTTAAACACTTTTTATTAATATTTTACACAAATATAGAAAAGTCTAAAGAGTTTGTGCTTTTTCTTGTGTCTGGCAGATAGTACGCACTCAACTATTCAATATTTGTTAAACAGGCTCAGCATTGAAGGGATTTAACTGCACACATGGCTAGCGATGGTTTATTCAATTCCCTTGATTCCAAAATCATGGTGATTTCCATCAGCAGTATTAAATCACGAACTTATCAGCTGCTCTCCTTTAAACTGGGCACAATCTCAGTCACTGTAATCATTTTGAGACACCATCGACTGTTCTCACCTCCGTCTCAAACAACGTCGGGAAGAAGAAACCTAATGCTTTTTTTTCTTTTCTTTTCTTTTCTTTTCTTTTAAAAGGATCTCGCTCTGTCACCCAGGCTGGAGTGCAGTGGCGCCATCTCGGCTCACTGCAACCTTCGCCTCCTGGGTTTCTGGGTTCAAGCGATTCTCCTGCCTCAACCTCCCAAGTAGCTGGGATTATAGGTGCCTACAACCACACCTGCCTTTTTTTTTTTTTAAGTAGAAGATGGGGTTTTGCCATGTTGGCAGGCTGGTCTCAAACTCCTGACCTCAGGTGATCCACCTGCCTCGGCCTCCCAAAGTGCTAGGATTACAGGCATGAGCCACCACACCTGGTCAAAACCTAACACTTTTAGGGAAAATTATGAAGTCCCTCTATCTCTAAGGAACACAGTTCTTCTAAAAAGAGATAATTTTACTGTGATTTTATACTGTATAGTCTTTAAGAATAAATGTGTTTGGACAATAAGTTTTGTATGCATCCTGGCAATGGAACCCATAGCTGAAAAGAACACTCAAATGGGAGAATTAGCCTCCCTTGCCCACCCAGCTGAGCCTATCCTCACCCTTAGTGCCTGTGAAATATTATTGCCCACCTGGCTGGAGCACAGATATGTCTTGGAACCTGGAGGATAAGACGAGAGGAATCTCTGAGGGTAGAAGATGAGATTTTTTTGTGGAAGGGGTGGGCTTTCCCTAGGCAGGTGATGTTTTGTCACACTTTGAGAGATTGGAAGTGGGATGCGCTGCTGTGCTGAAGACAGAAGGAATACCAGATACCCTGCAGATGGAGAGTCCCTGGGCACAGGGCAGCTCAGGAACTTTACAGGTCTTGGAACATATGATTTAGGAGTCCTTATTAGAAAAAAGAATACAATACTAAAGATACAAAAATCAGCCTCAAAGATGATCATTTATCTAGGATGCAGAAACTACAAAAAATCACAAATTTTTAAAAGTTGACCAACACCACAAATACACAGTAAATAACACTTTGAAGACTTCATTATTTGGCATATTTCTCTTTTTGTTCACAGTTTTTAAATTTTGTTTGTTTGTCCAGTTTCTGGCTAAATATCCTGGGATTTTGTAACATTTCCTATAAAGAAATTAGGAAGGTAGTTCAGTCTCTTCATTAGCATGATAGCGTAAAATTTATTTTTTATTATTGAGAGTTTAGGAAATTTCATTTTGCTTCAAAAAGTATTGTTGGTAATGTCACATGATTTTTTTGAGACTGTTGCAGACACCAGAAAGCTAGTATCTACTTTCTTTCTTTCTTTTTTTTTTTTTTTTGGGGTATGAGCTGTTAGATTTGGAAGAATTTTCCAGGCTAGTATTTGACTTTGTACATTTCATCTCTTGTTCTCCCATTATGGTGCTAGGCTTCACAAGAGACCATTCCTGTGACATCAGGCCATGCTCATTTGTGGGATGATGCTAGGAGACCCAGCATGTGGGGCAGCTATTAGCATGGCTAATCCTCCAATCCGCTCCTATGGGCAGCTTCTAGTGACTATATATGGCAGCAACGGCAATAACACAAAAAATTTACATCGAGACAAACTAAATGTATTCTCAATGCAACTTTCCTCTCACTATTTCACAGATGTCCATGGCCCCTCTATTCCCCCACCCCACCTCTCATGACAATCAGAGGGGATGCTGACAGAGAATAAAATGGAATGGCAATAGAGATGGTCCTTCAACACCTGGAATGAAAATATCCTATTCCTACAAATTGAACAAAAAGCTACAAACACTTGAACACACTTCTAGTTCTCCTCCCAGGGTCACGTAAGGGAGGGGCCCTGAAGCTAAGGCTTTGTTTGCTTCTTGGCAAACACACCTCTACCAGGACATCACCATTTCTGCCTACATCCAGAGTCCAGGTGTATCTTTCCTTGTGTGTGGCGAAGAAGTTCTAAATTCCCTGGGACTTCTTATTTTGCCTTTCTTAGCTTGTCTTTGCCTTCTGGAAACTCCTTCCTCATTCCACAAAGAACCTTACCTGGACCTATGGGTTAGCCTTGTGGAGATGGAGGGGTTAGGGTAGGAAGAGGATGGAGCGTTGTTCCTCCCCATGAGTTCCCAGCCTCCAGGGATAAAGGAGCTTTTCAACCTATCAGGAGAACTAGAGCATGATATTGTCACTAGAACTGACTTTAGTGGAGTCGCCCTAGATCCTTCAGGAGGGTCCCAGAGAGGGCATTAGTGGGGCTAACCTCTACAAAGCTGGGATCTCAGCATGTGGTGGATTTGAAAGATAACAAATGTATCTTCAATTGATGTCCCTTTCCATTGCACCCCCATACAGTAACCCTGAATCTGCCATGTGGCTCTCATGGTGTAGCCAAGAGAAGGAACTCAGAGTCTGATGCCAGTTGGCAAGGCAAGCAAACTGAAGTTATAGTCTCTGTTCTCACAAATTCTGTAACTTTTTTTTTGTTTGGGTCATTGTTATGGATAAAACACAAGTTGAATACTGCTGCCTCAAAATGGCCCCTGGCCAGTGACCCTTTGGCCAGTCTAATCTTGAATACAATTGCTTTCATTGCTAAACAGCGCAGAGGGTTGAGAAGATCAGCTGCTGACTGTACCGCACACTCCCCAGAATTTGGAGATTGGCTGCAGTTCCTGTGAAACTGATTGAGGTCAAGTGAACATGGAAACCGAGGAATTAAGATAACCCAGGCACAAAGGTCTCGAAGAACAATGCACCCCTGTTCTTGATGTTTTTCTGAGGAATTTCCCAGTGCTGCACTGGACTGGGACCAGGTCCTTTCCTTGGTTACAAAGGCCCATTATCACAGGCAAAAGGCAGCATCCATGTGCCTTCCTGGAATTCTATGAAACTAAATACCATGCTGGTGTGGTGTGGTGTGTGTGTGTGTGTGTGTGTGTGTGTGCTTGCCCACATAGGTCAAACATTTGAAAAATGTCTTATGGCCTTATTCAAGGTCACAGTTACTTAGATGTGCCTGCCTGATTCCAAAATGCATAGCTATTCTGTGCCACAGCTGGCTGTCCCATTATAAGAGATTGCTTAGACTGACAGAAAATAATGGTCTTCCAGAACCACTGAGTCATGCAGACTATGTGATGAGTTGAAACAAAATACACTATCATAAGAATGGCTAACTGTTATTAAAGCCTATTGACACAGTGAATGATAGAATATTCACACTAGAAGAGCTCTTACCATGAATCACAGATTCAGCTTCTAGCTACTGAGGATCTACTAGGTGCCATGCATTTTTCCACACACTGAGGATACAGAAATGAATGAGATAGATTATTTTCCCTCAGAAGTTTACATCCTAGGTGGGAAGACAGACAATTAGCAAGCAAATGAACAAGACAATTCTGATAATTATAAGTGCCACAATGGAAATAATGTAGATGTATGGTAAAGGGTCACTGTAAGGGGTGGGAGGGCTTCTTCAGATAGGGCAGTCAGGGGAGGGCTCTGTGCTGACTATCGCTCTTACAGATCCACGGTCCACCTTCCCCGGCTAGCTCTGTGTCCCAGGAGGTGGATCTTCATTCAGTTCTTATGATGCATAAAATCCAATGATATCCAGTGTCAGAGAAAGACAGAGATGCATTATGAAAGCCCTGGTGAACACCAACAGTAGAATCCCTGTGGAGACCCTTAGGGTTTGGAGTGAGACCCCGTGCCTGATACTATATTCCGTTGGGGAACCAGCCACTCAACTGGAAGCAGGGTGTGAAGATGCTCATATCTCATATAAGTGCCCCCAAAAAAGTATCTGTAGTGGAGGAGGATACAATCAAGTGGACAAGATGATACCATAAATGTCAGCCAGTCTCTTTTCCCATCTATGCTAGTGTTTGCTCAGAGGGCCCATGAACAAAGTGGCTCTCATGGCAGAGATGGAGAAAACACATGGGCTCAAAAATATGGACTTCTCCTTACCGAGCCTCATCTGACTAGTGCCCCAGCTGAGAGCCTAAATTCTCAGTAGCATTGAGTCCCTGACATGGTATCTGTTCTTCAGGGCACCTGCCAGTCAAATGACAGTAGATCAATTACACTGGGGTTCCTTACATCATGGGGAGATCAACAATTTTTCACAGCAACAGATACATATTCCAGATACAGATTTACCTTCCCTTCCTGAAGCAATTCTTCCAGCATTGCCATTCACAGATTCACAGAATTTATTTACCCTCATCTTGGTATCCCTCACATAGCTTCTGCCAGCAAAGGAAGTGGGGCAATAAGAACTTATACCCAAGAGACTCTGTTTGATCCTTTTCATGGATTAATCCGCATCTCCACCTCATGATACAGGAACTATTGTGCACCTTTTGTAGCTGTGGAAACTGAGACTTGGAGAGGTTAAAAAAATCTTGTCCCAAATGATCAGCTAGCTTGTAACTAACTAGGACTAAAATCTAGATTTTTCTGGCCAAAAAGTATGTGTTAAAGAAACACTGCATTTATCGGAGAAATGGCTGATCCCAGGGTTGGGAAAGGGAAAACAAGATGAGCCAGAAACATCTTAAAATCCCAGAAAGTAAGGAAGGTAGTACCCGCTTCCCCTCCAATAAAAGGAGGAGGGAAGGAAGGAAAGAAAAAAGGAAGG
>NW_012101954.1:1766543-1778289 GCF_000951045.1 Mandrillus leucophaeus
TGTTCCGCCCTGGAACAAAGCTGGAAGAATTTGAGCGACAAAATAAAAAACATCATATTCGATTGTAACTCAAATAATAAAACAAATATCCATGACCTGTACTGATATAAACAATTGATCAAATAAACAAACATGTGGAGGAGAATAGATACATAAATCTTTCTTACAGAATTCCAAATAATGTTTGTAGATTCTCCCTTTCCCAAGAGGTTGATATTATGCATTCCCTTGTATGGAACAAAGAAAAGGGCACTTCACATCTGTGGTTTCTTCCCCCAAAGCCCTTAACCCCGGTCTAATCAGGAAAAAACATCCAACAAACCCAAATGGAGGGACCTTGTGCAAAATCTCTGACCAGCCCCCTTCATAACTGTCAAGGCCATGGGAACCAAGGAAAGACTGAGAAACTGTCACAGAATTCAGGAGACTTCGGAGACACAACAAATGCAATTTTGGACTGGATCCTGGAACAAGAAAATCCTGACATGTGTAGAAAAACTAGCAAAATAATATTGGTAGTTTAGTTAATAGTACTGAAACAATGTGAATTTCTTTGTTTTAAAAAACATACCATGGTTATGTGTGATGTTAACACTTGAAAAAGCTGGGTGAAAGGTGCATGGGAATTCTCTGTACTGACTGTGCAACTTTTCTGTAAATCTAAAAGTATTACAAAGTAAAAAGTTTAAAAGTTTAAAAAAACACAGAAAACAAAACACTGTATTAGATCACCTTTGAGTCATGGTATTTGACAGAACTTGCCTGGGTATTTTCCATTTGGGAACATTCACTTGTAGGCCATGGAAAATTTGCCTCTCTGCCCAATTAATAGAGAAAATAAGGAAAGAAAAAAAGGAGGCATGTAAGGAGTTGATTAATCCTCCAGTTTTAAAGATTACTCCAAAGAGACTGTACTTTTAACAAACAATTTAATAAACTCAGTGACTCTACCATCAACTATCAGTTCAGTTGTTGAATTTTTCTCTATGTATCCATAAAAACTACAGGTCTTACATCTTATGATGAAATCTCCCACTTCACCAAAAAATAGAGCACCCAGCTTGATGAATAGTCACTGGTATAAATCATTTGAGACAATCAGAAGCTTCATTATGCATTTTCCTGAAAAATTGGCCTCTTTGGTGAATATTTTTAATGTATTTCTCAAATCTGTCTTCACTGCAACACATCAGGCTGGAGAATCAATATAGACAGTAACTGGAGGCAACAAAAAAGGAGATGTAGTAGTAGCTACTGAGAAGTAAAACTGAGGCAGCTGGTCACAAGTCGCACGAGGACTCAGTCTCTTCATTGTAGTTGGCATTTAATAATTGCACATTTATTGAACACCTGCTTCTGAAATGCATAGAAATAACCACCTCCATGTGTCAGGACTAAATGGTCATTATTTTATTAACAACCTTACATAATAGTCATTATTATCCCCACTGTTAGCAGTAAAGTGATTGAGGCTCAGAAGCATTAAGTCACATTGTCAGCTGGGCATCAAATTAGATTTCATTGGCTTCAGACCTCCAGCTTACTCACAGGGAGCAGAGCTTTGCTTACATGGGCAACACAGCACGGAGCCTACACCCCCAGCAAAGCAAATGAGAGCTTGGAGGCAATGACTTAAACAAATCATTTTTTAAAAAACATGGGAGAATCTGTTAAGCAACATTTGGCTGTTAGTTAACTCAAATTGTCCCTGTTTTTTTTTTTTTTTTTTCCTGCAAAGGTATGCTCTGAGCTCCACGTAAACTTGGAAGGAAGAGAGGGTTCTCAACAGAGGAGCCACCTGTTCAAGGTATAAGCCAGGAAAACATCTTTTTAGATTTTTTCCCCTCAAGTCATAAGAAACGTTTTTACTTTTCAAAGGCAGTAACAAAAATGGATCTATGTAATAAGAGAAAACAGTCTCTTGAGCAAAAGCACAAACAGCAGTTTCAGTGCAAAGCTACAGCAGCTTTCCCTCAAGGAAAAAAGGTGCAGGGCTGGGGTGAGTAAGCAGCAGCCTACACGGCAGACAGGATCAGAGTCACAATCCAATGGAGCACACTCCAGAAATAAAAGCAGAACTCCAACAGGCAGAGGGGGAAGACACTGGATGATATGGTTTAGCTGTGTCCCCAAATCTCATCCTGAATTGTAGCTCCCATAATTCCCACGTGTTGTGGGAGGGACCTGGTGGGAGACAATTGAATCATAGGGGCGGTTTCCCCCATACTATTCTCGTGGTAGTGAGTAAGTCTCACGAGATCTGATGATTTTATAAGGTGGTTTCCCCTTTCATTGGACTCTCATTCTCTCTTGCCTGCCACCATGTAAGACGTGCTTTTCATCTTCTGCTACGATTGTGAAGCCTCCCCAGCCACATGGAACTGAGTCCATTAAACCTCTTTTCCTTTATAAATTGCCCAGTCTTGGGTATGTCTTTATCAACAGTGAGTGAAAACAGACTAATACACTGGATGACCAAACTTCAGCTCTATTATAGAAATATGTATATGTATGTATATAGTTTGTATATTTTATACCTATATGTAAATTTATAAATACTAAATATAAAACTATGTTTATATAAATATATAAATTATATCTAAAATATATGAATTCAAAATATAAAATAAGGTATATTGTGCTAAATAACAATTTTAATTTAAAAATGAATCAACAGGCTCATATTTTATTTGTTTAACTGGGAGTTCAGAGATCGTTAATAAGATGAGGGGGCATCCCCAAACTAGATAAGAAAATCCCTCAGAGCAATGGTGAATAATTGGGGTGGAGGGGTTCTGACTCCTTTGAGAATCTGATGAAAGCCATAAAACACTTTCCATGAAAATGAACATATACCCATTGATGCGAGTTTTCTTTCTGGGTGGTCCATGAACCCCTGGTGTTGATCCCTATGGAGAGTCCAAAGGCGGCCTAAACCTTCTCTCATGCTCATTTCCCAAGCAGCAAAAGAGATGGACAAACCATCAAGATTTCTAAAAACCAGTTTATAAATGTTTTGTTGAAGGAGTTCTGAGTTCATCTATTTGTATACATGGGGTTTGATTTCTATGCCTTCCAATTTCCAGATAAAGTTCCAGATACACATGTCCCCAAATAATTGAATTCAGACAGATAATAAAAGAGCAGAACAGGGATCAAGTACTCTTACCCTTTGGTGCATTAGCAAGAGACTCCCAAAGCTTAGAAACTGATGGACATCAAAGACTGAAGAATCTGATCCACAGAGGCATGGCCAGGAGAGCCAGAATGTTGCTGTGTCCCTCTCTGGTGCACATCTGTGGCAGAATTGAAACAGGTGAATGATGGTGTTGGAGCTGTGAGGTCATGGAAGCCATGTGCCAAGCCTAGAGGCTGATCCCAAATAACAGAATGGAGCTGTGTCATGTGCACATTTCACTCTCATTCATTCAATGACATAGCCTAGGGAAATAAACGAAAATGCCCACGTAAGAGCAAGATAAAAGGTAAATAATTGAAACAGTGTAGGCCATCAGGCCATGCCACTCAACAAGCACAGGCCAAATGGCAGCAGACACAACGCTTCTGGCAAAACATAAAGGACAAGCAAGAACATGTGAAGGATGTTAAGGAAGCCACTGACAAGGAAGCAAGCCTGTGGTTCAGTGAGACCAGCAAGTGAGTGTTCAAGGAAGCAAAGTGGAATTGAGGACCTGGCCCACAAAGAAACATTAACCAGCGGTGAACTAGACAAATGTATGAAATCATATGCAAAAGATGGAAATGCCTAGATATTTTCTTTGGTAATTGGTGGGAGAAGTATATTGGGCGAGTACTCTCCCTCATAGAAACGGGCGGCACAATATTCATTCTTGGCAGAAAACTAAAAACATTTTTAACAAGGAAATATGACTGCAGCCTCAGAGTCACTAGCCACTATATTCCTGGATCAGTCTGGTACATACATAGTCAGATTACATATTTGTTGAACGCTCCTAGGTTGTTGTCACTGAGAGATATTAAAGTACTGACTAAAGTGGATCTTATGGTACACCTGACCTTGAGCAAGAGAAATCAAAAAGGGAAAGCATCATCCACATCAAATACTACCTGAGCTCCACAGTTGTCTCGTGCGTGTATGAATTGCACATGGGGGAGATTGTTCCAGACCACACACTGTCTGTCACCACAACTGATTGAACTATTGCAGTGAAAGACTGTGGTCCTAACCCATAAGGAAAAAGTTTATGCCTCAGATAACACTTCGTCTCTCAACACGTCCTTGAAATTACTTACCAAAAAGTCTTCCAAGGGGCTTTGCACTTGTTATCAACAATAAAACCTCAAAGGAAGTCAAATTATCCCAGAAGAGTCAAAGGACATGAGACAGTCATTTCATTGACTTCAAAAACAAGTGAATATTATTGTATTAAATATCAAATGCAAATCACAGGCAGGAGATGATAATGGGGGAAAAATAATTCCTCCTCTTATTGTGACCTACCTTAGAACTGCATTTGTAGATATAATGGTCTATAAAATCCTGTTATTACACCTGCAAAATTGTTAGAAAAAGCTTTCACTCTTATTCATACAGTACTTTACAGTTCCCAATATACCTTAACACATACTGTCTCTTGCCATAGAGTGAACTCAGATGCAGAATATAACAGTGAGGAAACTGAGGTTCAGAAGGTTAAGTGAACTGTCCAGGTTCAGGCTTGAAATGGGGAGAGCTATTTGACCATAATGGTAAGAAATCAAATTTAGCCACTAATAAGACGCTGTTCTGAGCTATAAAAGAGAAGGAACAACTGTTTGGCTTCTATTCTCTTGGAGTAACAGCTTGCAAGTTTTCGAAAGAACAACTTGCTAGTAGGGCATTGGCTCCTCGAACTCCATTATTAATCCAGGATGAATGGATGCCCGGTTTTGTAGGCTTTTCTGGAAATGATATTGGCTCTCTGCTCTTTCCTACATCCCCATCTCCTATTCAGAACTGCTGTTTTGTTGTTTTTCATTGTCTTTCCTTTATTTATTCATTATAAAGCCCCTCCAATTCTAACATCTCAAGCTATTTGAAATACAGGCTGGGCACGGTGGCTCATGCCTATAATCCCAGCACTTTGGGAAGCCGAGGCAAGCGGATCACAAGGTCAGGAGATTGAGACCAGCCTGGCTAACATGGTGAAACCCCATCTTTACTAAAAATACAAAAAATTAGCCGGGCGTGGTGGCAGGCGCCTGTAGTCCCAGCTACTCAGGAGGCTGAGGTGGGAGAATGGCTTGAACATGGGAGGCAGAGCTTGCAGTGAGCTGAGATCATGCCACTGCCCTCCAGCCTGGGGGACAGAGCAAGACTCTGTCTCAAGAAAGAAAAGAAAGAAAAGAAAGAAAGAGAGAAAGAGAGAGAGAAAGAGAGAGAGAGAGAGAGAGAGAAAGAAAGAAAGAAAGAAAGAAAGAAAGAAAGAAAGAAAGAGAGAGAGGGAAAGAAAGAAAGAAAGAAAAAGAAAGAGAAAGGAAGAAAGAAAAAGAAAGAAAGAAAGAAAAAAGAAAAGAAAAGAAAAGAAAAGAAATACAAATGCAGGAGATGCAGGAGGCATTTGTCACATCTGTAAACATGCTGTGTGACTATATCTACCTCTGGAAGACACTGCAAATGCATGTTAGTCTGCAGCGCCTTTGCTCCTGGAATTTTCTCATTATAGAAAACCAAAAATGGCAGAAGATAGCTTATTTTGCCTGCAGTTTAGGCAACCTTTTATCTACCCTAGTATAACAATAATAATGTCTCTGGAACTCAATATTATATTCAAACCCCCAGCTCCCTCATGTAGCTGGTGGGTTCTGAAAACTAGAATAGAGGAATAACTTCAAGTTTAAAGAAGAAAATAAGCACAGATCTCATAAAACAATTCTAACTTCATGAAAGTTATAACTCTAGTCCAGATGTTTCATGCCCAATAGGCCCTCCTCTGCCTTCCAAATTGAAACTAAATCCACTCTAATCTTCAGTACTCAGACAGAGGACAACTTTCTACCTATGAATCCCACTATCAGAGTAAAATATTTTAAAAAATTTCTCATCCACATGATGGAATATTATACACACATGCAAGTGGTGTTTTCAAATCATTCATAATGTCATGGAAAGGAAATAAATAAGATATTAAACCATGTATGTGCTCTAATCTCATTGACATGAAATATGTAATATGTAATATAG
This sequence comes from Mandrillus leucophaeus, assembly GCF_000951045.1. NCBI lineage: Eukaryota > Metazoa > Chordata > Mammalia > Primates > Cercopithecidae > Mandrillus > Mandrillus leucophaeus. Next base: position 1,772,749 of record NW_012101954.1, read on the forward strand.
TTTATAGCTTACAGTTTAAATGGCTGGAAAGAAATACACAAAATATTCATAACAATGATCTCTGCTCTACAATGATGATTGACTTTTGTGTTCTTTATCTTTTCCTTTTTTATGCCTGTCACTTCATTTATTTTATTTAATTAATTTACTTATTTACAGGAGGAGTTGAAACACATTTTAAGAAGACTTTTCCTCTTTTTTCCCCTAAACATGAATCATTCGAGTAAAACCAACTTAACTACAGAAATGTAATAAAGTAAGGAGAGTGGGTGCAGCCCACATGTGTTTAAAGGGCTGTGTGCTCAGGATTGCCTGCCTAGAAGGCAAGCACAAAGACCCTTTAAAGAAGATATTTTTCTCCCCAAACATCTACAAATGTTTCAACTTAGAGCTTAAAATTTTTTTTTGAGGAAAAAAAAAGGTACAAAAGTGGCCGGGTTCGGCAGCTCATGCCTGTAATCCCAGCACTTTGGGATCTGCCAACTTGGGCAGATCACCTGAGGTCAGGAGTTCGAAACCAGCCTGGCCAACATGGCAAAATCCTGTCTCTACTAAAAATACAAAAATCAGACAGGCATGGTGGTGGGTGCCTGTAATCCCAGCTACTTGGGAGGCTGAGGCTGGAGAATCGCTTGAACCCAGGAGGCAGAGGTTGCAGTGAGCTGAGATCATGTCATTGTACTCCTGCCTGGGCAACAAGAGCAAAACTCTGTCCAAAAAAAAAAAAAGAGGGGGAGAAAAATATTAACAACAAAAAACTAAAAAAAAAAAATCCACACAAACCACTCACTCCTAATCACCTTCCTTAGCTGATTATGTTTGTCACAAATTTTACCAAAAGATTAATGAAAATATTGAAAACAATTATTTTCTCACATTACATTTGTAAAGATAATAGAATTTAGGAGTTTCTCAGAAAATAGACCAGAAACTGTCATTAAGTTTCCAGACTAGAAAGTCTGGGACAACAGAGCTGCAGGTGGGGAATGGGAAGCCCAGGAGAAATCAGAAAATATTGGACTGGGGTGTGGTCGGGAGCTGCTCCATAGGAGACATAGCTGCGCGAGAAAGGGGAACACGATGTAATCAGAAAAACCTTAACTCCCCGCTGACATACAGCACTGGCTTTCACAACGATTCCAGCAGTTTGGTTCCAAACTGAGGTAAACACTTCAATGCTTATTCACATACTTTCATTCACATTGTTTTTTCAGACTCAAGTTGCCCAAATTTAATACTTCTGCTAATGTGACTACACATGCCTAAAAAGTGGGGTGAGGTGGGGGGGTGCTTTTAAAATCAGGATGGGAAAAGAGATTTAAAATCATCAAATTAATCCTTTTAGCTCAAAATGAAATGAAGCACAAAATTATTGGTTTCCAATAGGAAATAACCCAAAATCTAAGCATCACTTTCCCTTTCTGCCCTAGTCTCTACCCTACACATAGAGAAGAAATGAGAAACTCAACTTAAGTCCAGTGTGTTTTGTTCTGTTGAAGAGCAGAGCTTCACCCCAGGCCCTGTGGCCAGCCTCTCCTGTCCAGTGGGATGCAGTGCGTGAGATACTTTCGGCTGTAGTAGGATTCCACAAGGCTGGTGGGGTTGAGGATAAGATCTTCAGAATCTTCTTGAGGCTCCCCTGTTAGCTACTCACCCACCATCTTCCTAGTGCTTCTCTCCCCTAGGCAAGAACTCCTGTCAAAACAGCCCCCACTGAGTTGTGGGCTATAAATTATCCTAGGTTCTCTGTCCCACTCTCATTATCTTCAATCTCCCCTTCCTCTCCACTGAACTTGTCATAGGCCCATCTGGGGCTGGTGCTGGACTTCTGAAACATGAACCTCCCCAGCCTTGGCCCTGGCTCTGGCTCACCCACTTCTCTCTGCCTTCAACTTCACGGTCATTGTGTGAGTAACACTTCTTGCTTTTGGGTGTATACTCTGGGTTCCACTGCTAGTCCTGGTTTCTCTTTTGAAAGTCATTGTTGCTACTGTGATTCCAGAGTAGTTGACTCTTCCCAAGCCACTCCCCATGGCAGGAAATGGGAAGGTTCCTCGAGCTCTTCTGCTCCTCTTGGACCCACAAAGTTTTGGTCCTCAGTCTCAATTTGTCAAAGCCCACGTGCTCTTCTTTCCCTCCTCTGTTTCTTCAGTGCACACTTCTGCTTTGCAGGAGTGAGATGCCTGGGAGGAAGGGGATGATTACCTGGGCCAGTCTGTGTTCTGGCAGCTTTTCTGGTTTTGATCCCTTGAGTTTTCTCTGTTTTCTCAGCTGATCCTTCCCTTGAGTGGCTTGAGTCTCGGGAATCCACTGATTCTCTTGATTTACGTCTTTTAAGATCTTTCTCCTTATGTTTTTTAGCATGTTCAATATCAAGGTGAGGATCAATGAGATCTTCTTTATATTTTCCTTTGGCCTTATGGCCAAGTTGCTGGGGAATTCTCATTTCATCATGAGCCAGACCATATTTTTGAATGTGTTGAGGGAAATGTCTAACCTCCTGTGTATCTCTGGGCTTTTCTTGTTTTTAGCTGCATCCTGCTCAGTTTAGGTATTTACTAAAGCATTCATACAATGTCATCCTGAGGAGTGAAAGTGATGCTCCACATCATGGTGAACAAGGGTCACTATCTGCTGGGCAAACAATTCTGAGGGGCTATACTGAGACTGAGCTGACTGTACGTGCTGGAAAATGGGACAAAATTTCTGTTCCTTTTTTTGTTGCTGTGAACTAAATCCTGACAAAGCTTGTGTTCCTGAGCCAGTAACCCACTGGGTCATGGAAGGTCCTCATCAAAAGGTTCCATCCAGACCTTGACCTGTGTCTCTTGAATAATCATAAAGACTTTCCTGCAGACAAGTCTTCTTTGGCTCCCATGTGTTCTTTCTTCTTCTTGTTGTTCTTCTTCTTGTTCTTGTTCTTGTTCTTCTTCTTCTTCTTCATTCCCTTAGGTCTCTGCAATAATCACATATTGCTTGTTTTAGAAAAATATCTTTTTTCAAGCAACCTTTCCTGTATTATAGCAATAATATGTCAATTTGCATTCCTACAACTATCTACTTCAGTGTTCAGCTTACTCTATGCTCAGAATTTACTTTATACAATTTCCTCTAGCCCTCTTCCTTTCCCATTCTATATTCTTCCTAGTCAAGCTCTTCCACTCCCATTGCTTCAGTTACAATCTATATATTTATAACTCCCAAACATATATTGCATATCCCAGACTTCTCCTATGAATGCTAAACCTATGTATCCAGTTGCCTATTTAGTATATATCCACCATGATCACTCACTGGCAATTCAAACTCAGTATATTTAAATCAGAACTCAAAGACCCTTCTCCATACCCAGTCCTCTTTCTGTTTCCTACGTCAGTGAGTGACACTCCTATCTATGCCATTGCATAAGCTAGAAAACTGGTTTAACACCTCCCTATCCAACATACCACATATATCCAATACATTATCAAGTCCTATTGGTTCTCCTTACAAAATATCTCTCAGATCTTTCCACAGTGCTCCATACTCATAGACACTCCACTGGGTGAAGTCTTCGTCCCTCACCTGGATCACTGCAATAGGCTTGAATTGTTTTTGGTTTGTTTGTTTGTTTGTTTTTGTATCCACAGATGATTGCCTTCCTCCCATCATCTTCTCTCCGCCAAATTTATCATTTTGAAAACACTAATTTGACCATAAATTTTTCAAACCTTAAATCTTTCAATAGTTTCTCTTTTGATTTTTAAAATAAAATGTAAAAATCACCAAAATTACAGGACCCCCAGCAATATAACCTCTTTCTTTCTTATCATCCTTATCCTCCCCTTCCCCTTGAGTTTTGCAGCCTTATGCTGTAGGGGAGGAAACCCCACAGATCCTGAATTTGAAAACAAGGCTTTGCTTTTCATAAGAAATGTAGGAGGAAAGAAGACTTCTCACCAGCCATGGGTCGAGGACCACTTCAAGCCCAATTCTTAACACACCAACATGACAGGCTTTATTTTAGATCTGAGCACAACAAATGCTGTTTCCAAGAATTGCCCAGTATCTAGCAAAGGGAGAGAAGGCCGCAGGATGCTCAGGTAGAGAGGGAGGAGCACTGTGCTGCTCACCAGAAAAGAAAAGGTAAGCCTTGTAATAAGCTATCAAACTTCAAAAGGCCCATTGTGTAGAGGCACTGACAACATTTGTCTGAAAGAATTATTTATCCTATAAAGTGTTTAGAATCTATAAGAGAGTGTAATATTTGTCCAGGAAAGTAAAATAGTGAAACTGTACAAGGGAGACACAGTATTTGCCCAGGGCAACAAAACATTAAGGATCTCTTGGCTGATATTTTGATGTGCTGAGCCAGGAACATCTGTTGATCTCAGGGAGGCTGACTTCCTCATCTACAACCACAATAACTTTCATTAAGTACCACAAGGGAGAAAGCGTCTTTATGGTTAGGTCCATTTTGTGCACTGTCTGTGTTCTATTTGGAACACTTTTCTCTTTCTTCTCTTGTTCCTTCTCCATGCTAACTCCTACTCTTCATGGAGATCTCAGCGAAACATAATAGCTTCTTGGATAGCTTCCCTGATTAACTGACCATCAGCTGTTAACTGATTAACCACTTCCTTGATTAGCTGCTTTAGAACTCTCTGTCTTTGACCCACTTACCAGCAATATGATTCAATAATTAAATGACTAATATATGTTAGAATATGCCTATCAGGTTCTTCACTGTAGGTCCCTTTCTCAGTACAGGAACTTACACACTAAAAAAAAATTTCCTGAAAGATATGTTAATTCATTTGTATTATTTAATATTTGTTCATCTATCCTATTAAACTGTAACTCCCTTGACCAGGACTTTGTCATAATTCTCTTTGTCAAAAAGGAGATTGATGATTTAATGTGGTGCTTTGTCCACAGTATACATTCAGTCAGTGTTTTGTACATAACAAAATAAAAAAGAAAGCAAAGCACTTCTTTACTGATGTCCCTGTGTGGTAGAGCAGCAACTTAAATCTTGGCTTCACATACCTTTAAATTATTCAAATTTATTTATGACTTCAAAGAGCTATTGTTTATATGGTTATATCTATGAATATTTTTTCATCTGAGTTAAAACTGTGAAAAACTAAAATATATCTACTTAGCAATTTATTTAGGTAATAACAAACCCATCGCATGTTAGCAAAATCACCATGCATCTGTATGAAAATACATGCATTCGTATGCAAATACAATGAAAATACAAATGCATGATATTTTTGTTGACGTGCAATGGGTTTGTTGTTACCTTAATAAATGGAGATATATTTATTACCTTAATGTATTTGGAAATGCACTTTGGAAATACATTTCCAAAATTAAAACCTTTTTAGTTAGAAAAATGGCATTGTTTTGTGTTTTGTTTTTTTTTTTAATTTATTTTTTTAATTTATTTATTATTATTATACTTTAAGTTGTAGCGTACATGTGCTTAACGTGCAGGTTTGTTACATATGTATACTTGTGCCATGTTGCTGTGCTGCACCCATCAACTCGTCATTT
>NW_012101954.1:1784844-1799018 GCF_000951045.1 Mandrillus leucophaeus
TGTGTCGCTCGCGCTGGGAGTTGGAGACTGGAGCTGTTCCTATTCGGCCATCTTGCTCCGCCCTCCTGTTTTGTGTTTTTAAAAAATATCTTTAATGTCTAGTTTAAAGATGATAACTAGATTCTAAAACCTGCTTCTGCTTTCAACCTGCTGCAAGATGTTGTTCTGTTTGAAGTATATAAAGAAAACTGTCATTACACAATTATGCAGCTGGAAAATAAAGAAATTTTAATAACCTTTTTAAATAATTGTGGATTAAATTGTGGATTATATCCTCCTTTACTACTACACCAAAATTCAACAAGTGGTAATTTCTTAAAGATGAATTGAAATATCAAATCGAAACATTATCAGTGAACTTTTTTCATAATGGTTATGTTAAAATCTGTCAGTTCACTTTGCACTTTGAACAGATATTTAACTCATGCATGCTTTTGTAATGTCATGCAGTGGTCACTTAGAAGATATTAATTCACTGAGTTATACAAATCTTCTAAATGTCATATTTCATTATACAATAAAAAATAAAAAGATTACATTTATTAACATCATCTCATTAGAAAAGCAATTATTGGGAAGCTGCCAAGCTTGCAGTGGCAAATACAAATTTTCCAAAAGTCTAACTTTTACTTGAAATGTTAAATTTTATCATAGGCAACAAAAATTCTCAGTTGTTAGTGATAGACCCAATTTATATGTTTTTAAGAAAGTGTCTTGAGAATATCCAAATCTGCATAACTACAGTTTGTCTATTAGTCATTGTTCCAGATAAAAATGCTGTTTCCTTAAAAAACGAAAATGCTGAGATTTCAGCTTGCAACTCAGACAACTACACAAGTGCTTTTCCCCGGGAAAACCATGATGCTTCAGTATGCGGCAGAAGTGCTTTAGACACTTGACTTTTATCTTGGAGTACTCATGAAATACCAGAGCTCGAGGGGCATTTGCTGGAAATCAATATTCTATCCTCAGCCTCTTTTAACTCTGAGGGAAAACTTATGCTTTCCAGTACCTCTGTCTTCCAAACATCCCATTCAACATACACAAATTATACCTCCAAGCCTGCCAGTTTTATTGTCAACACTAATATCCTTAAGGGCCTAGGTGAGAGAATACAGATGCCAGCCAGGGAAAAACAAAACAAAATCCATTCAAAGTCCAGGTCCTTTCACTGGTGGGTGGAGCGATTGCTTCCATATTAATTCAAAAGCACGTAGAATTAGGAGAAAGAAAGATAAAAGACAACTTCCGGGGCTGTGACTAGCATCAGGGAGGATGATGCTATCATAGCGGAAGGAGAAGTCACAAAGCAACAACTCAGGAAGGAGGCTTGATGACTGCACTGAAACTGGGGATAGTTTTTGACATGTGCGACCGTGTGAAGAGACCACCAAACAGGCTTTGTGTGAGCAACATGGCTGTTTATTTCACCTGGTTGCAGGCAGGCTGAGTCCGAAAAGAGAGTCAGCGAAGGGAGATAAGTGTGGGGCCGTTTTATAGGATTTGGGTAGGTAAAGGAAATTTACAGTCAAAGGGGGGTTTTTCTCTGGCAGGCAGGAGTGGGAGTCACAAGGTGCTCAGTGGGGGAGCTTTCTGAGCCAGGATGAGCCAGGCACAAGATAATGTCATCGCTTAAGGCAAGGATGCGATGGCTTGGCTTGGGCTCAGAGGCCTGACAATTTTCTTCCCATTAACTAAACGCAAAGGTTTCCCGAAACTCACCTACCTCGTTGATGTGGTGGTTTAGCCAAGGAGTGTAAAACCATTGTCATTAGGGAGTAAGGAAGTAGTTCAGGAAGTTCACAATGGAACCACCACCAGGAGACAAGAGACCCCACTTCTAGAAGATTGGAGTATCTCCTAGTCACTCTCCCTCCACTGGTTCCCCTCTCCAATGGGCAACAACTTTAAAAAATACTTGTATACATTTTGAGATCAGGATTTGGAAATATCACAGGCCATTTTGGAATTTTTTTATTCACTATGGATTTTCTATTTATTACATAATTAAGAACATCTTTAAGAGGATAAGCCATGAGAAGGAGGAATATCTTTGTCATGAGAATCTCTTGAAAGATGCTGTTGAAATGAAGATTCTTCAAAGAGAACACTTCTATTACTTTATTTTCAATGAATAAAAGTAGGATGCAACCGCAGCTTTGCATCCTTAAGGAAGCTACTTAACCTTTCTGAGCCTCTGTTTCCTCACTTGTAAAATAAAGATAATAATAGTATTTACCTCCAAAGATTATTGTGAGGATTAAACAAAATATTACACATGCGGTATTTGGCGCTCTGTTTAGCACAAGTAATACATCACAAATAGTGACAGAAGTGACAGTGGTGGTGGCAGTGGCAGCAGCAGAGGTTGTAGTAGTCATGGTGGAGACTGATGGTAGTATAAGCAATGGTGGTTGTGGTGGTGGCCGTGGCAGCAGGAGTGGTGACAATAATGTCAGTGGTTGTGGTGGTGGTGGCAGCAGAGATAGTAGGGTGGTAGCAGGTGGTAGTGGAGATTTTAGTCCTGGGGGTGGGGTGATATGGCAATGGAGGTTGTGGTGGCAATAATGTCAGCAGTGATGGTGGTGATAATTGCTGTGGTGGTGGTGGACTTGGTGGTACTGGAATTGGAAATGGTGATGGTGATGGTGGTGGAATTGTTGGAGATGGATGTGGTGAAGATGAAGGTGGAGGTCGAAGTAGAGGTGGAGGTGGGGGTGGTGGAGATGGAGATGGAGGTGGAGGTGGAGGTGCTAGAGGTGAAAGTGGAGGTGGTGGTGGAGGTAGAGATGGAGGTGGAGGTGGTAGAAGTGGTGCTGGAGGTGGAGGTGGAGGTGGTGGTGATGGTGGAGGTGGTGGAGGTGGAGGCAGTGGAGATGGAGGTTGAGGTGGTGGAGGTGGAGATGGAGGTGGAGGTGAAGGTGAAGGTGGAGGTGGAGGTGGTGGAGATGGAGATGGAGGTGGAGGTGGAGGTGGAGGTGGTGGTGATGAAGGTGGAAGTGGAGGTGGTGGTGGAGACGGTGGTGGTGGAGACGGTGGTGGTGGAGACGGTGGTGGTAGAGACGGTGGTGGTGGAAATGGAGATGGAGGTGGTAGTGGTGCTGGTGGTGATAATGGTAGTGGTGGAAGTGGAGGAGGAAGTGGTAGTGGTGATGGAAGTGGAGGTGTTAGAGGTGGTGGGAGTGGGGATGATGGTGGTGGAGGCAGAGGTGGTTAGAATTGAAGGTGGAGATGGTGGGGGTAACAATGGAGGAGGTGATGGCAGTGGAGGTAGAGACGATGGTGGTGGAGGTGCTGGCGATGGTGCTGGCAGTGATGGTGGTGGAGGGGTGGTGTGGTGGTGATGGTGGAAGTGATAGTGGAGGTGAAGTTGATGGTGGTGGATGTGGAGGTGGTGGAGATGGTGCTGGTCATGGTGACGCTGGCATTGGTGGTAGTGCTGGAGACAACAACGGTAGAGGAGTGGTGATGGTAGAGGCAGTGATGGTGTTGGTGGTAATGATGGTGGTGAAGACAGTAGTGGTAGTAGTGGTAGCAGTGGTGGTGGTGGAGACAGTAGTGGTGGAGGTGGTGGTGGTCACGGGGGCAGCGATGGTAGTGATGGTGGTGGTGGTGGTGGTTGTGGAGATAGTTGTGGTGGAGGTGGTGGTGGTGGTGATGGTGGTGGAGACAGTAGTGATAGTGATGGAGACAGTAGTGATAGTGATGGAGACAGCAGTCGTGGAGGTGGTGATGATGGTGGTGGAAACAGTAGTGCTGGAGGTGGTAGTGGTAGTAATGGTGGTGGTGGGAGCAGTGATGGTGGTGGTATTAGTTCTGGTAGTGGTGGTGATGGGAATGCAGGCTGTGGTGTGATGTTGGCAACTGTGACGGTGATGGTGGTGGTGATGTCTGCTGTGGCAGTGGTGGCAGTAATATGGTGTAGTGGTGGTGGCTACACTGTGTTTAATTATTAAAGCCAGTTGGTTATCACAGAGGGAGTACAACCCTGACTCACTTGGTTATCAGAGTAAGATCAAGTCTTTTCAAAGGCATTGGTGAGAGGAGCTGGAAACCGTCTCCTCATGTGGGACTCACAGGGTTCTAGCTCTGCCGCTTAGGTTATACGTCCTCAGCTCAGGATGCTTCCTGTAGCTGTAGAAAGTCCAGGAAGGCAACTAAAATAACTGATGATGAGACCTGTTCATGGAATGGGCTGAACTTGAAAGAGGGGTAGAAGAATTGATTTAATTATTTTCCCCTTTGTCCCTTCAAACCCAACTTTTTTTCTCATTATGGGATAAAATATTTTATCAGACATGCCCTTCTAATTTTTAATCATTTTTACATAATAAACAAATAGTATCTTTGTTTTGGCATCAAAACGTGGAGTCCAATCTAATAATTACATAATTCCAGTGAGACAAAGCACAATTATCAAAACACTGTGAATTCCTCAACCCACCTCAAGCTGGTTTCAGGCTGGGTGCCTGGCCTCTGCTGTTCCTGGAATGCTGTTTCTGAATGTTCCTGGCAGGGCCAAGATGGGACGGAACAGGGGTAGAGGAAATAGTCTTACATGCTGGTACTGTTGGCATCTGGCTTTGGTCTCTCTTGGATGGAAGGTGGAAGGCACACATTTACTAAGTTTTGCTGTTACAGGCACTTTTGAAGAGTCTTTGCCAACTTGCCACACACTCACACACACAACTCATGCACACACACACATACACACACTCATCCATACACACACTCACATAGACACACACTGCCACACCTGCCACACACACTCATGTACATGCACACTCACATGCACACTCATGCACACACACACAGAGCAAAGCCTCTCTCCTGAGAACAATGCCCCTCTTCTCAGCCGCTGGGTTTCTAATGGCCCACCCCTCTCCTGGGATCACAGTGTCTCTCCAGAACATCTTCTTTGGTCCCTTTCACCAAGTCCACAGCTGCCCCCTGGAGAACACTCACCTTTGTTCTTGATCATCTGATAAGGGTGGCATCGGTCACAGCTGCTTCCTTTTGAATTCTCTTGGCTATAGTAAGACACATTTCTATGTTCCCCAAATGCCAGGGGGCACATGCCAGACTCCCCGGTGGCCCCCTCAAAGGCCTCTCAGTTGACTTGCAGTGAGGCATAAGTTCCCATCCACACTCATATAGGGGACAGGGGATGGAGTACACCACCCTGAAAATGTGTCCAAAGAAACCCTCTTTCTGTCAGCCTCTCCAGCCCTCCTTAAGCCTGAAAACAGATGAAGGGGTAATGCTTGCAGAACTGATTTTCCGATCTCTCAGTATGCTCTGCTAAGGACACGGCAGAACTTGCCACCTACTGTCCTCTTTTAAGGCTTTGAGGCCCTGCTGAAAGCTGCAGACAGAGTGAGTGACATTTTCACATTCTCTTACAATAGGGTTGGAGTGCTGGCAAATAAGAACAGAACAAAACATGATGAACACGCTTGATCTAGGAAGACAAACACAAAGAGAAAATAGTAATAATGAGAAAATACCCTGCATTTGTTGAGCAAAGCTTTTACATGTATTGTTATATAATTTTCAAGGACTGGGAAATGGATATGGAGATCACAGTAATAACCTAGCATTTAGATAATGTGGCAGAGTTTACAAAGAGCTGTCTCCCATATCGACTCATTTGACTCTCATAAGAAGTTGGCTGGGTTCGTGCTATTCATCTCATTTTACAGAGGAAGAATTAGGGTCAGGAGTGGCAAAGGGGGCTAATCTCACAAGCCAACCCATATTAATTGAGCCCTCCTGCCAATCATAGTGCTATTCAAAGTATAGTCCAAGAGCAGAAAACGAAAATAAATACTTGGAAACTCTTTTTTTTTTTTTTTTTTTTTTTTTGAGGTGTAGTCTTGCTCTTTCACCCAGGTTGGAGTGCAGTGATGCGATCTCAGCTCACTGCAACCTCCGCCTCCCTGGTTCAAGTGATTCTCCTGCCTCAGCCTCCTGAGTAGCTGGGACTACAGGCTGGTCTCAAACTCCTGACCTCAAATGATCTGCCTGCCTCAGCCTCCCAAAGTGCTGGGATTACAGATGTGAGCCACTGCACCTTGCTGAAACTCCTTTTTTTTTTTTTTTTGAGGCAGAATCTCGCTCTGTCTCCAGGCTGGAGTGCAGTGGCGCAATCTTGTCTCACTGCAATCTCCGCTCCCAGGTTCAAGCAATTTCCCTGCCTCAGCCTCCTGAGTAGCTGGGACTACAGGCACGGACTACCATGCCTGGCTAATTTTTAAAATTTTGTTTTGTAGACATGGGGGTCTTGCTTTTATGCCCAGGCTGTTCTCAAACTCCTAGCATCAAACAATCCTCCTGCCTTGGCCTCCCAAAATGCTGCTGGGATTACAGACATAAGCTACTGCACCCCACCTAAAAACTCTAAAAGGAATTTAATGTTGCCATGACATCCAAGCATGTGATCAGTAGACTCACTTCACTGAGCACGGTATGGACCAGTTTACATGTTGTCAAACTCATATGGTGAGTCTCACACAGCTTGAGCTCTTTTCTAGTCATGTACAGTAGGACTACATTCTAGTCAGCAACAGATTAGAAATTTAAAAAGAGAAAAAACCAGGCCCTTCATGACAGACAATTTAAGAAACATTTCCCTAGACAGAGCATTGCATTTAAAAAGATCCAAAGTCCAGGAAACAGTGTTGTGGTTGATTAGTGATGTCTGCCCTGAGCAAGGGGGTGGGAGGTGGTGACATGTGCACCACCCTGTGCCTATCAGCTAGGTCATGGTGTCCTATCCTAGTAGAACAACCTCAGATCTTAAAAAGAGACATATATGGGGGAAAGACTAATAAACCTGATTACAGAAACAGCTATTTTCGAAATGCTTTACAAATTTCAAATACACTAGCATGTACTATCTCATTTGAAACTTGGAACAATCCTGTAAAGGAGATGAAGAAGGGATTATTAGTCCCACATTGCAGAGAGGAAGATTGTGAGTCAGACCATTTAAGTTGCTGTCCATAATCACAGAGGTGAGCAGTGGCAAGTGCTGGGCCCAGAACTAACACTTGGTTGCCAGCTGCTTAGTCCAAGTATCCTCACTCCCTATCCAGCTGCCTCCCTGTTGAGGATGAAATAAAGTGATATATGTGAAAGCTCCAAGTAAAAATGAGAATGTCATACGATATCAGTTTTATTATACAGCAGCTTAGATAATTTCATGGATGGCATCCCTACATGGTTTTTAGATTGACATTCCAGAGGACAATCTAGCCTTCCTGATACTAAAAGAGCAATTGCCCCTTTCAAACAAATCTCTGGGCTAGAAAGACACGTAAGTCCAGGATAGCAATTTGTCTCTTCATTTGCTATCCTAGTTCCAGATGTAACTACTGAGTGTTATTATAAATAGGACGGTAAAAATGTCCTGTCCAGCAAGCACCTATTGAGCACTTGCTCTGGGTCAGAGAAAGGCTACACTGCACTAGGCACAAGAAACACAGACATGAATGGGACCAACAGATGCATAGACTCTGAGTCCCTTAGGTGGCCCCTGTTCTCAATTAATATGGTTGGCTTGTGAGATTAGCCCCCTTTGGCACTCCTGACCCTGGTTCTTCCTCTGTAAAATGACATGAAGCACCAACCTAGCCGACTTCTTATGAGAGTCAAATGAGTCGATATGGGAGAAAGCTCTTTGTAAACTGCCACATTAACTGTTCTTGCAATTAACTGTTCTATGTGTAGTAATAAAAAATAGATAAGAGGTCCAGAATTGCTTTCAAGGGAGACTGATTTACTCATGAGTGGAGATGGTGAGTTAAGCAGAGAGGAAAGAGAATTTACAAAGGAGAAGAAACTGCTCACAGCACATGTGGAAGGGTGAATGAGAAGACAATTGGAGAAAGGGCATTCACCCAAAAGGAATAGTACATGCAAAGGCTCAGAGGCTTCAAACCATCTGATGGGTTTGGGCAATATAGATGGTTCTACATATCGCCTGCATGTAACAGGGAAAAAAATCAAGACTGACTTTCACTATGTATTTTTTTTAAAGAAAGTCATCTATTGTTCACATGAATTGCAAACATTTCCCCTACTGAAACTATCCTACTACTTAATCTGTCTTATTTCATCTTTGATAATATAAGGACGCTAACAGAACCTACAGCTCTAGGCTGTTTTGTTAACCATGTAGAGTGCTTAGAACTGTGTTAGCCCATAGTAAATGCTCGGTAAGTGTTTTATTGTTGATGACAGTGGTAGTGGTGGTGATGATGATGATGAAGGTCATGATTTCTACTTTATTTGACTCCTCAACTCAACTGCCACATCTGAGCTTCCACACCCAATATAGAATGAATGTGAAATAATTTGTTTATGCTATGACAGTTTGGCTTATTGCTTTTCTCACATAGGTTCCTTTAAAGTCTGTTATGCTTGGTATCTTTTGGGCTTTGCTGAAAAGAGGCACATCTGAGATGCCTAGAGCTCACAGCAAGGAGACCAGGTTCGCTTGCACAGGCACTGGTGCCCTAGATCAGGTTTAAGCACACTAAAATCCCTGGGACAAATCAACCCTCCATTTGTTTTTGTAAGTAATATTTAGTGGAACTCAGTCCTTTTTATTCACTGATTATTGTCTTTGTTTGCTTTTGTGCTACAATGGCAGAGTTGAGCTGTGACAAAGATCTTATGGCTGACAAAGCCTAAAATATTTACTCTCTGGACTTTGGTTGAAAAAAATTAGCCATCTCTTGCCCTCAGTGATGCCCAGACTCCTGCTACTCACCATTGGCTATACCAGCCATTCCAAAGCTGGTCAAAGTTAGGGCAGGGGTTGGTGCACTGTTGATTAGAGCACATTGGTGTCCTGATCTAATTCTCTTCTCCCAGAAACCTCACAGCAGTGCCAAACACTTCTTGAAAATATGGCCAGTCCTCATGATTCACAGATTCTATATTTGAAAATTCACCTACTTGCTGAAATCTATGTGTAACCTCAAAATCAATATGCGCAGCACTGTCTTGGTCATTCATTGACATGCGCAGAGCTGTGAAAACTTTGAGTCACCCAACGCTCACATGTTCCCAGCTGAAGTTGGACAGGGGGACTCTCTGCCTTCTTGTTTTACTCTCACAATGTAAAACGAGCATCCTTTTTGCAGTCTCTTCAGGGTCATGATTTTCTCAGTTTTGTGCTTTTCGTCCATGGTTTTGCTGTATAAAATGGTCCCCAAGCCCAGTGCTGAAGTGCTGTCTAGCAGCTAAGTGCAGGGTGGCTGTGACACACCTTCTGTGTCTTAGACAAGCTTCCTTCAGTCACACTTGACAGTGCCGTTGACCCTGAGTTCAATGTTAACGAGTCAACAATATATATTAAATGAAGTGTCTTTAAACTGAAACACACATACAGCAAGGCTACGTATTGATTGACAGATGAAATGTGACTGGAGGCTTGCAGTAACCCTAACCCTGTGTTTTTGTCTTGGTTAATTTAGTGTTTGAGTTGAATTTATACAACATAACTACAGCAAATAATGAGAATTGACTATAAGAAAAAAAATGGTTCAGGAAGGCCCAAGGTGTATAATCACCTTGGCAGAGCACTGTGCACAGGGACCTGAGACCTTCCTTAGCAATAAAAGAAGCTCTTTTGTGTCACATTCTGATGGGTGAGAAAAGGTCTCTTGCTCTCTCATCTGCTGACTCCAGGAAGACAGGAGATATTCCACAGTGGTTTGGGCACAGGAAGTCTCCATAACTCATAAAATAAAGGTTTCTGGGAACTGACTGTGGACTTAGGGATATGGTACATGAGCTCTCCTTTCCAGAAAGTTGCTTATGTAGGATTCCAAATGGCTTAAATTCTGATTTCCTGCCTGCCTCTCTCTCTCTTCCCTCCTTCCCCAACCCCTTTTTTTTTTTTTTTTTTGAGACGGAGTTTCACTCTTGTTACCCAGGCTGGAGTGCGATGGTGCGATCTCGGCTCCCCGCAACCTCTGCCTCCCAGGTTCAAGTGATTCTCCTGCCTCAGCCTCCCGAGTAGCTGGGATTACAGGCATGTGCTACCACGCCCATCTAATTTTATATTTTTTTAGTAGAGATGGGGTTTCTCCATGTTGGTTAGGCTGGTCTTGAACTCCTGACCTCAGGTGATCTGCCCACCTTGGCCTCCCAAAGTGCTGGGATTACAGGCGTGAGCCACCACCCCCAACCCCCCTCCACCCCGCCACCTGCCACTTCTTTTTTCTGGAACTCTGGTATAGCTTCTGAAAAACACTTCATTCCTGACTGGCCAGACCTCACCATGTCTTTTCTTCTTCCAAGTACACAGAGGTGTTAAAAGTCCCCCAAATTATTACTTTGTGCTCATCCTAGCTGATGATGGCACCCATCTCTGAGGCCAGTCCTGGGCACTGCCTACCTCAGGGACGCAATCCTGTGTTTGCACAGTTACAAGAGCAAGTTGCCCCTCTTGCCCCTGTGGGGTGGTGTCTTGAACTGAGTAGGAGGGACATTCTGAAGGGCATACAATGAGCTGAAGTGCCTGGTGATGGTGGTGCCAACATCCCTGCGGAGCATCTAACTCAGGCGTTATCCACAAAGCAGCTCTGCAGGCTTGACATGGGGTCGTGATACCCACCACGTGCATTAAAGGAGATGGCATTTATCAGCTTCCTTTAGTGGCACCTCCTTGGATTCCCACTTTCTCTTCTTTCCTTCCCTCCCCTCTTCTTCCTTTCCTTCTCTCTGTCCTCTCTTTATCTTGATCAACTCAAATGGTATTGAATACTAATGAATATCACACCTAGGCCAGCTGATAAGTAAAATTTAGAGACAGGAGTTTGGAGTTTGATGCCTTCTTTGTCACTCACTAATTGCATTAATTTGATTAGCTCATTCATCAAATATTGATTGTTTACTAGGTGCCAGGTGCCATGCTGGGCACTTGGGCTAGGTCAGGCAAGGAGCAGAGTGTAAGTTAGAGAATGAAAGGAGCCATGGAAGAAAGAAAACACAGATGAGCACAATGACCCAAAGGGAGGCCAAAACCGATCTCTGAGACCCCATGTGCTCAAACATAAAATGTGGGTGATGACTCTCGCTCTCCTCGTGAAGGTGAAATGAGACAACACCTGTGAGAGGGCCACATAAATCATCAACCGTACGAGATGAATGTGTGCTGTGTCAGGAAGAATCATCTCATCCATAGGACCCGAAGGTTAAAATACACTCCTCATTTGGAGAGGAAAGTGATAAGGGATGGAAATCCACATTTGTGGGGTGCCTATTCTGTGCCACCTCCCACCCCTCAGGGACCTCCTCTCCCCTCTAAGGTGGGCCTCACTTTCCCAATTTTGAGGATGAGAAAGGCAAGGCTTAAAGTGAAGTAACTTACCCAACGTCAGGTCACAGCACTGGGAGGATGACAGACCCGGACTGAGAATCCATCTTCATCTTTCTGGGGCTTTTTCCTCCAGGGATCTGAGGTATAAACCTGGCTGGGTGACCTCTAAAGTCCCTCCAATTCCAGGAGCACACAACTTCTCAGCAATTACTCTTCCGGGTAAGGATAATTGGATGACCCAAAGAAAAACACATCTCGGAGGGACCTCAGGGGGAAACAGACATCCACAGGCTTGGATCAGATGGTTTGGAGAGGGGCAGAAGTTTTCACTCAAGGGGCTTCCTCCACTGTGAGGGGTCCCAGAGCCCAAGGAGAAAATAGAAGCATGGGGGATTTCACTGGTGCTTCCAAGCCTCCTAATAACAAAATGAGAAGGATGGGGCTGCAGGTGAAGAAGCCTTGCTTCTGACAGCAGGGCAATTATCAGAAGGGAGCAACTCAGGCTTCTTTCTTTAAAGAATGGAGATCTACACGCTCGACTTAAAGTACAAGGTGGCTAAGAAAAAGAAGAAATACACACACACACACACACACACACACACATTCACACAAAGAATTGACAGTTCTGTTAAATATTGCTCACCAAGAAGCTGACCAGGAAGAAGTGTTTATTTCATGCAATTTTCCCAGTGTTTGAAGTTTTGAGATATCAAATCACTTAATATTATAGATAGCATAGTGTTTTTTGGCTGTTATCTCATGTCTGATCCCTGGCAGGTTATGAATAAAGATAGTGTGATTTACATATTTATTAGCTCCTTTCTTCACAAAAATAGCAGCCCCACATCTCCCATAGTCCACAGTCTGCACTGACTGGCAAGGACATTTAAAATAAGACCTTGTCACAAATTCTCATTTTATACTGGTCACAGTGATAGTGTGCATGAAATGATAATAGGGAATACTCCCAAGTCTGTGCCGAATATCAAGTTTAAGTGCAGTGAGGTCATTTGATGAGTCTGTGATCCCTCTATAGAGGTAAGAAAGTCACTGATACCCCTGAACCCCATCTCAGGAACACAGTGGCCTAGATTGGCTTGCAGAACAAAGGTTCCGATTATAACTGCTCTGTCCAGAGGCTGTGGCATCAGTGTCCTTTGCAAAAGGGCCTGTCACCTGGAGTGGACATTAAACAGAGCAGCACTCTTTGCCTGGGGTCTTAATGCCCATGGTGGTTTGTTTGAACTTGAACTCCTCAGCAGAGGTCCAGTCATTCTCCTGGGAATATGGGCTCCTTCAACTGAAAAGCACTGAACACAATTAATCTCCTTGTCTGGTTCCCTTTATCTTGTAGAAACATATGTGTATAGAAAATTTCAACAAGGAGTTCTCCTCTCAGACACAGAAGGACCTGCCATGTATAAATTATTTGGCAAGGAAGTACAGGCATTTTGACTTAAGAAGGGTCTGAGAAGGCAGAGCTGTTCCTCTGGGAGGAGACCCCAGGTGCCTTTTCCTCCCCTAGAGCAGTGATGGTCGCCTGTGGATGGAGAGATGATTGCAGGTAGACACAGGAGAAGAAAATTCTGAATGAATCCAAATTTTTATTTTCTAAGTGCATCTTTGTGTTTAAATAAAATTTCTTGGACCAGCAGGTTTGTGGTGTCAGGAGTCCTTAAATAACTAAGTAATATTTCTAACTATTGACGTTCTTGAGCAATGATTCAAGTATTATGTGAGTGGCGTAGCCTGTAATGGATCCGTATTACTATAGAAAAGGATGTCTCTTTAACACTGTACTACTTGACTGTAAATCCAACAACCCACTGGCCTCTTGCCTACTTCCCTGGGCATGGGAAGAACTGTAAAATCATATGGACGTTTGGCACACAGTTTCTTTGAGAGAGGTATTTATTATCTCTTTTCTAAAAAGCCTGGAAGCAACTTTTTATCTACTCCAGAAGCAGGCATCTTCTAAGAAGTCACACCAAACCTAATTTGAGTCCTTATCTAATGAGAGCATCTTAGGGCTGCTTCAGAGATTTGTTGGAGACTCGTAAATCCTGTTTCTAGGCCATTGGTCCTCTCTGAGCTGTTTTAGGCAGAGATTCATTCATTTACCCAGAGATTCGTTCTCACAAACAGAGAAAAGAATGAGACGCATAATATAAAACTCAAGATTGCTGGGTGATGCTCCACAGGACAGGTACTGATGGGTATGAAAGATCTTTGCTACAGTAAACTATTTGTTTCTTCTTTGCTCCAACTATTGCAAATCTGGAATCTTCCAAACTGAGCTTGACCACCTAAGGTGGGGGGCCTCCCACAAATGTGTGGCTGTTTTAGAAGATGAGATACATTCTTTTGTTATCATTTCCAGGCCTCACATGAGCTGGTGCCCTGTTTTGACCACCTGTCTTTCCCCTTGAGTCATTCAAGTCGGTTTCCAACTCTTCACAGTAACAATGGGGCCTTCCCTTCAGTATTTGACCTCCCGACCAGAATCAATGTGCTTTAATGAGGGACCTCGTATCTCATTTGGCCCATCAAGGGTTTCTCTGAGATATCCAATTACAGCATTCAAAAAGCACAAGGGAAAGAGACCGTTGACAAGCCCCAGGAGATCAAGTGAGGAGCAGGGGTTGCTACAGGAAAAGGTAAAGTTGGGATCGGGAGGCAGGTGGGAATCTGACCCTGAGAAAGCAGTGTCTGGTTGCTTCAATCTCCATACCGCCCTCTCTTCTCCACCTATAACAGAGAGTATTTTCTGTGTCTTTCCTCTCTGTTATCCTCTCAAAATTTTTTACATAAGAAATTTGGAAATTGTGTGTTTGTGTGT
>NW_012101954.1:1799223-1801761 GCF_000951045.1 Mandrillus leucophaeus
GGTTCACGTGATTCTCCTGCCTCAGCCTCCCAAGTAGCTGGAATTACAAGCACCTGCCACCATGCCCGGCTAATTTTTTATGTTTTTGGTAGAGATGGGGTTCCACCATGTTGGCCAGGCTGGTCTCGAACTCCTGACCTCAGGTGATCTACCTGTGTCGGCCTCCCAAAGTGCTGGGATTACAGGTGCAAGCCAATGCACCCAGCCCGGAAACCAGGTTATGTAGCAGTAAGGAAATTCCAGTTCCATTGGCAGCAGACACCTGGGGAGGTGCCTCATGAAGAACATTTCTAGGTTGACAGCTGTATAGCCCAACCTACTGGGAAAGAAAAATGACAAGAGTAAGGAGAGTAACAGCAAGTACTCTACAACAAGAGTACGGAGAGTAACAGTAAGTACTCTACAACAAGAGTAAGGAGATTACTCTTGTAGGTCAACTTCTCCACACCTCAGCTACCTCAGTTCAGGGTAAAGAAACTAACAGAATTTAAACCACAGGGCTGTCATGAAGATTAATTTGTTAATATAAAGTTTTTAAGAGTGTAAGTGCTCAGTAAATGCTAGCATTCATATTATAGAAACACAATATGGAAAAGATATAAATGAGGTCCTGTCTACAGAAGCTTGACATCCAGTGGGAAAGCAGGAGTTAAAATAAACAGATGAAACATAGGGTAATTTCTGCAGAGGAGGTGAATGGATTTCAGAACTCGAGAGCTGGTCTCCCAAGTTTTCTCAAGAATACGAAAAGGCTTCTCAGAGAAGGGGACCTTTGAACTAGAATATCAAAGATGAGCAGCAGGGGGGCTTTCCACAGAGACAAGATATAAGATCTTTTTTATTTTTATTTTTTCAGACCAAGAAAATAGAATGTGCAAAGGCATATAGGCACAAGAGAACAATGGATTTGGGACAAGCCCAGATACTTCAGATCTCGTCTTCTAAGCTTGCTAATTATGAGTCAAACACAAAATAAATCAGCAATATACTTTTTTTTAATTGCCAGAAACTTGAAAATGCAGGCAGACAGAAACCAATTCATATTTCTTAACTACAGAGAGCAGGTGATAACATCAGCCTTCTTGTTTAAAAGAAAGCATCGGATATTTCTACTCCTCAGCTATTATTTAGTTCCGGAGCAATGGTATCACATCAAATATACTCTCTGGAAATTATTCTCATTAAGTAAACAATATACAAGATCTGAAACAAACCCTAAGGCAGTCACGCTCAGGGCCACTAATGTCCAATTTAAAGTCAGAAGTCCAAAAAGTTATTTTTGTTTTATTTTAAAGAGTCCAGTCCGCCAGTTACGTACCCCTCAGTGTGTTGTGATATTATTTCCTACGTTATTTGTGGGGGTTCTCCAGAGAAACAGAAAAAATAGAATGCATGTAGGGAGACATAGGGATTTATTTTAAGGAATTGGCTCACATGATTATGGAGGCTGAGACAAGTCCCAAGATCTGCAGTCAGCAAGCTGGAGACCCAGGAGAGTCAATGATGTAACTTCCAATCTGAGCCCAAAGGCCTGAAAACCAGGAGAGGCCATGGTACAAGTTACAGTCTGAACGCTAGCAAGCTCAAAACCCAGGAAGAGCCAATGCTTCAGTTCAAGCCCAAAGGCAGGAAAAGGCCGAATTCCTTCCTTGAAAGCAATCAGGCAGAAGGTGTTTTCCTTACTCCTGGAGGAAGGAGCTGTCTTTCTATTCTATTCAGGCCTTCAATGCATTGAATGAAACCCACTCTCATGAAGGAGGGCCATCTGCTTTAGTCTACTGATTCAAATGTTAATCTCATCTAGAAACACCCTCACAGACACACTCAGAATAATGTATGACCAAATATCTGGGTACCCTGTGGCCCAATCAAGTTGACACATAAAATTTCCCCACCACACCTAATTAGTTAGTGTGATATATTGATCAGCAGTTGCATTCCATATGGTGGAATTTTTTTCAGAAACTGTTAATTGCAACACTGAAGATAATTATTATACCTCACACTGAATGCATGAGATTTAAAGTTCGGAAAGACATCTCTGGCCTTCAGAAGACCTGATTTGCGTTACCTTAACTTCCTGCATTTCTTATGATTTTACAGTGAAGTCTAACGTGGCAGAAGATTATTAGAAGGGACACAAATATTTGTAATTTATAACACAAAGTTCTGAGTATTTCAATAATGAGAGAGAGAAAAATACTGTGACATCAGAAGACTTGACCTTGCTGAGTTTCCAAGGCAGTATGTGACCATTCTTTATAAAATATATATCATTAAAATCCTGCTCCTGGATAGTGCAGACCTTTACATATGCCTACATGGCACAAACTGAAACAAAGTCTTGGCAATCACTTCTCTGATCTGATTGATGTAAACAGTGAATTCTGTTAATTTCAGGTTGAAGTGATTTTTCTTCTGTCCTGCTTTACCAGTCTCGCTTTGCACATTGATCATATTAATTGGTTAATTTTGAGCTTTTCACTGAGCTCCCTGCTGTTTGAAATCCCCAGGGAGTTTCATTTAAGGAAAAAAAAA
>NW_012101954.1:1803056-1805215 GCF_000951045.1 Mandrillus leucophaeus
ACACACACACACACACACACACACAGAGTGGATAAGAAGGGTCTAACAATTTGTTGACAATGCTCATACACATTAGGTAAAAACAGAAGTCAAAGAGAAGTATAAGCATTCTGATTGCCTAGAAGTTGTTGAAATGACTCGTATAAACTGCTGTCAATGGCCTTCAGGCCCTGCCACTCTTGTGCTCATGTGTGTGTG
Source organism: Mandrillus leucophaeus (assembly GCF_000951045.1). Classification (NCBI taxonomy): domain Eukaryota; kingdom Metazoa; phylum Chordata; class Mammalia; order Primates; family Cercopithecidae; genus Mandrillus; species Mandrillus leucophaeus. The sequence continues at coordinate 1,803,255 of NW_012101954.1, forward strand.
AAAATGGTTCATTAACAAATCCTCTGGTCACATTCAGTGCCACTACACCTGTATATATTGTAGCTCACAAATAGTATTGATGTAGTCACAGTTAGACATGTCTCTATGTGATGCTCTACGTGTGTGTGTTGAAGGGAGGGTATTGGCAGGATTGTCCCTCTCCAAATACAGAAATAGCAAATTCAATGGAAATGATCTGCAACAATTTTTTTTGGAGACAGGTTCTCACTCTGTCACCCAGGCTAGAGTGCAGTGACATGATCTCAGCTCACTGCAACCTCTACGTCCTGGGTTCAAACAATTCTCATGCCTCAGCCTCCCAAGTAGCTGGGATTACAGGCGCGTGCCACCACTTATAGCTAATTTTTGTATTTTTAGTGGAGATGGAGTTTCACCATGTCGGCCAGGCTGGTCTTGAACTCCTGGCCTCAAGCGATCCACCTGCGTTGGCCTCCAAAAATAATTTGTAAATTTATAATACTCATTACTGGCAGAGATCTGGGAGACAGGAGTGCTCATATATTACAGGTCAGAGTGAACTGTAGTACATTATCTTTTTCTTTTTTTCTTTTTCTTTTTCTTTCTTTTCTTTTTCTTTTTTTTTTAGGTAGGATCTTGCTCTCTTGCCCAGGCTGGTGTGCAGTGGCACAAACATGGCTCACTGCAGCCCCAACCTCCCAGATTCAAGCAATTCTCCTACTGCAGCCTCCCAAGTAGCTGGGACCACAGGGACATGCACCATCAAGGTCAGCTAATTTTTTAAAAATTGTTTAGAGACAGAGTCTCACTATGTTGCCCAGGTCAGTCTCAAACTCCTGGCCTCAAGTGATTCTCCCACCTTGGCCTCCCAAAGTGCTGGGATTATAGTCGTGTGCTGCGGTGCCTTGCTCATACAACATTTCTGAAGGATGATTTGACAATATTAATCAAAAGATTTAAAATTGCATATAAACTTTGTTCTATTATTTCCATTTAAAAATTTTTCCTAGGAGAAAAAAAACAAAGATTTAGTTGTAAAGTTCTTCAGTATAGCACTATTTATTATAGGCTTGAAACATCTTTAATGTCCAGCAACAGGGAATTAGTTAAATAAATCATTTCATATTATTGGACACTACCCAACAACTAAAATTATGTTTTGGAAATATATCCACTGACTGTGAAGATGTGCATGAGTTCATGAGTTATTATTATATGTTTCCATTTTGAAAACAACTACACATGCATGCACATGCCCATGCTTTACTTTTGCATAAGGGTTGACTCTGGGTTAATTTTATCTTCTTATTTACCTGAAATTTCTTTCTAGCTCACCTACTTGTGTAAAAATACTATTTTGAAAAATTTGAAACGTTGCATTTTGAAGGAGGCCCATGGGTGTCAAAGAGCTCTTATCAAGGAATTTGGCCTATTCACGCATCAACCCACTCATTCCCAATGCCCCCACAGATCTCATGAACACTTGGCAAAAGCTGTTCTTCTATATTGGTTTTACCTAGCAAACATCCTCACAGTTGATAGTTTACAGCCTCTCGCTTTTGTTAATCTCATTCTCTGACTACTTGAACACGAGTGCCCACAGAAGTCTGCCCCAGCTCCTCTCCCCAATACTTTTACTTTGGAACCCTTCTTTCTTGAACACAATTCTACACTAGCTGCATGGTTTCAAGCACCATCAACTATATGTAAGAGGCTTTCTCCAGCCCACCTGCCACATCCTTCAGAATTCATATTTCAGTAAGTGTGATGTATTACTGCATTATTGAACCATCAGAGTCAATTATCATCTCTTTATACACTTCCCCCACCCAATTATGGGAATGGGATTAAATACAAAATGTAAGTTGTTTGTATTTATGTAAACATATAACTCATGAAAACCTTTGAAAACCACGAAACTCACTTTGGGAATTTGGTATCAAAGAGTTAGTTATACAGACAGAGGAGGCTGAGTGTGGTGG
>NW_012101954.1:1808065-1808961 GCF_000951045.1 Mandrillus leucophaeus
TGAAATGTCTACTGCAAATATCCCCACACAGAACTCTTTTCCCAAAATAGGAAGAGAGGCAAGACTTAAGTAAAATTTTTCTTCCTATGAAATGTGCATTTGATCCCTTCCTTTTGGACCTCATTTAATGCCATAGGACATAGGGTTCACTCTGGCCTCACCTCCTCTTTTTACTCCTGGCCAACTGGTGAAACCCTAAGTCCAGAAGCCGAGGAGCCCCCAACCTAGTCTGAGCTTGAAGAGTCGCCCTCATTGGAGCAGTCACCTCCTAAACTGGATTGATTTTCTTGTAGGTTTATGAAAAGGCTCCTCCAGGGTTGACATGTAAGAGAGGAAGGTTCCCCAAAGAAGCTCTGCTTCTAACTGCATCATATATAGGACTCCCGAAGAAGATTGTTGAGCAGGTGGATCCATGACTACAAAAAGATTCTGGGCAATTATTTTTCAGTCTTCTTCCCCTCACTCCTCATGAATTTTGTTTGGAATTGATTAGTTGATGCTTCTGTATTAATTGAACTAGACTAAGTCAAACTGCAAAAACTCAACCCCTAGATCTCAGTGGCTTATCACAATGGTGGTCTGCTTCTTACTCATACCAACCTAGATGACCAGCATCGATAGGCAGAGAGTTCTCCTCCTTTGGATGCCCAGGGACCCAGGTGGACTGATGCTCCAGCCTGGACTAAGAGTCCAGGTCCTCCATGCCACCATGACAGGACAAGAGAGTGAATGAAGGTCCTGCCCTTTAGCAATTTAAAATCTACACCCCAGAAGTGACAAACACTACTTTTACTCGCAGCTCATTGGCCAGAACAGTCACATGATTCCATCTAATGAAAAGAACTGGGAAGTGCAGGTGCCCAAGAGAAGAATGGGACATTTACCACCCCTGGTAA
>NW_012101954.1:1811970-1827099 GCF_000951045.1 Mandrillus leucophaeus
AAAAAAAAAAAAAAAAAAAAAAAAAAGAGGAACACTACTAAGCAAAATTCCTGGTAAAGGTTTATTTATCCTTACCTGGAGTTTGACAATTTTACATTTTTCCAACATTTGTCTTTTGTATTTTGCAAATATGCAGCTAGATCAAACTCTATGCAAACAAGCTCTTCTGTTTCAGTATCAAAATCTGTGAATATCCTCCGGAAAGTTTCCTCTTGTTAAAATCGTGCTAAGTGTACCATTAAGCCTCATGTATGTGGCAGGTATAAATGGAGAAAACAGAGGCCATTTTATTGAGTTGAAACAAATGCCCACCTTTCCATCAGATCAGCCTTTGTTTTTTTGACCTGTGCTCTTCAGACTCCTGTTTCCTTTGGTGATGGCAACACATCCTTGCCTGTAGGGGCAATTTGCCCTTCATCCTATCAGAATCAATGAGCATCGTTTATTGGTTGAAAAGCAGTAAGTGCAAGGCATTGCCCTGGAAGAAAGAAAAATATGACTGTGCTAAGAATTTTTCAGCACATTCCAAAGTATATCTCAGCAATTCTGTGTTCTGGTGGGGTTAGAGTCCTAAGCAAGGCATCCGTGCAAATACAACATGGCACCCTCTGAGGCCAGGCACATGCCAGCTATTTCAGGACCATGCATGTGCGATGATAAATTATCCTGCTGGGTATGTTATCACACATCATGGTAAATCTGAGAAGCAATCCATCTGGAATGGCTTTAAACTCTGAAATATAAGCTTTCAGAATTAGGCAAAGTGCATTTTCTTTGAGCTAGCTAGTTACGAAAAAAGAATTGGCTGCAACAGACATCAAAGCCACAGAGAGATGTTCGATACACAAGTAGATAATGAGGTGACATAAGATTTGTTACATCAGCTGGTATCTCTAAGCTCCCTCTAAAAGAGTTTCTTATTTATAAATAAAATACAAATGCCCCACCCCAGCCAAAACTTGAATGGGAGCAAGAGGTTAAACCGCTAAGGATAAGATACCTAATGTAATATGACTTGCACTATAAACCCAGTATCCTTTGGGATGAGCAAAGGCCTCTTTAAATATAAAATTACTATTTGTTGCATATAATCTTGATAGAGACATCACCAAATTTATTATGACTTTTCTCAACAAGATGGCTAATCACTACTGAAAGAAGATTCCTTAATTAAATCAGTAACAAATGAAATTCACTTAAAGCTGCATATTTCACACACTTGCTGAGAGAGGCAATACTGAGTGACTATCATGCTGGCTGTTCTGCTGATTGTCAGCAGCAGTCCCTGAGTTCAAGGCTTGTCTTATTTTATCAGCACTAGAGGGACTGAAGAAGGGGAAGTGCATTTGGAAAGGAATGCACCAGACTGACAGTTACGGACAGTGATGCCCTGAACAGCATACAGCCAACCAGAGGCCACAAGCTCTTTTCACTCTGCCATGAGCTTAGGGTTTCATATAGAAGGACACAGATTTGTCGGGGCAGGGTTGATCTCCTGCAGCATAAGATTGCAGCAGGACATAATGAAATAGGATGACGTAGCAGAGAGGATACTGGATTGGAACAAAAGGATGTGATTTTTCTGCTATTTATTTGCTGTGGGACTTTGACAAATACCATGACCTCTCTGATCTGTGGTTCCCTTACCTGAGTAATAGTGGTCATAGTGTATTCATGTATGAGTGTATTAGTCAGCTAGGGCTGCCATAACAAAATGCCACAGACTGAGAATCTATTTTCTCACAGTGCTGGAGGCTAGAGGTTCAAGATTAGGTGTCAGAAAGTTTAGTTTCTTCTGAGGCCGCCCTTCTTGACTTGTAGATGATTGCCTTTCCCCTGTGTTCTCGATAGTCTTTCTCTAGGTAAGCATTCCTTGCATCTTTTGTGTCTTCAAATTTCCTCTTCTTATAAAGACACCAGTCAGAATGAATTAGAGAGGGTCCAATGTCATGCCTCATTTCAGCTTAATCACTTCTGTGAATGTCCTATCTCCAAGTAGAGTTACATGCTGAAGTACTGTAGGTTAGGACTTCAACATATTAATTTGGTTGGGGTGGGGGACACCATTAAGTCCATAACACAGAGTCAGTGTAAGCATGCAATGAGATCATGAGTCTTCAAGTACATGATAGATTGCAAGGTGCTATACAATATGATATATTATCATTTGGAAGGAAATGTCATAACACAACAGCTTCAGACCTGCACCAGAAGTAGCTGATCACGGGAACCATCTTAAAGCCTTCCTGTTGTAAGGTAAAGTGGAAATGGGGAAAGTGCAGAAAAAACATACAAAATATTTTTATGTTTTTTTTTTTTTTGCCATTGATCATGCTTTCCTTTTCATAAGTGTACCTTGATTTCCTTTGGGTCTTTATCTTTCCAAACCCCTACAGTGGGTACTGTGAAAATGACCTGCATTTCCACCATAAACTGAGAGGTCCCTGCGAAGACTTTCCACTAGATCCTTTCTTTTACTCTATACAGCCAAGAGTATAGAGCACGCAACCCAAGCTGGCCAACTGGTTATACTCTCCTAGGACTTTGTTTCCTGTTTAAAGTGACATAAGGATAGAGAAAAACATTGTTGGGTTTTATTTTTTCCATCTGAAGAGTTTCTGATGGTCCAGTGCGTCAGATGGTTCTGCTTCCAAGCCTGTTTTTGTTTGTTTGTTTGTTTGTTTGTTTTTACCGTATTACTAATTCTTCGTGCTTCCTAATATCCTTTACTCAAATTCTCTTTTGCTTAAGTTTGCCAGAGTTTGTGTCTGTTGCTTGCAAACAAAAAGCTATAAGGAAATAAGAGTAGAAGAATGAACAGAAAGAAATTTGTAAGAAAAGAGGAAAAATGAAAGATTGGAAGATAGAAAAGTGAAAGGAAGGAAGAAAGAATGGATGGAAGGGATGAAACGGAAGCGGGGTGGATGAAAAATCAAAGGATCGTGAGGCATAGCAACTCAGATCTTTCTCAAGGGCAATCAGTTCCATGCCCAGAGAAAGTAATATGGTTTTCCTCTAATGCTTAACATATAGAGTTACACCTCAGTGAGAAGATCTTTCTGTTCATGGCAACTAGTGCTACCCTCGTCCACCCAGTTTTCACCTCCCTAAGTAGCCTATGTTTATGAAACCTTATATAGAGTTTAAATTTGCTCCCAGTTATCTACACCCTCAAAATAGGTCTTCTGACAATGCTGCAAATATTCCAAGACTCACCGAGAGAGACGAGGTGAAGATATCACAGAGAAACCTTTCAGGAATGTTCCTCAATGAAATCACTATATTCCAGATTTTTGTCTTCAGCTTTGTCACTCCAGAAACTCAATTTAGCTAGGGGACCCAGAATTCCAGAATTGACAAGGTTAATTCAAACACACTCACAAAAGACTGATCGTAGAATAGGTTTCCAGTCTCTCAATATAAAAGTACTAGGTTAGAATCTGATCTGGCTCCAGACTTAGCCAGAATAACAATGTGATTTTGTGCAAGTTAGTAAACTTCTTCTCTGAGCCTCAGTAATGTCTGTAGTTGACATGAGGGTAGCGTTAGCTATTACCTGTGAAGTGCCTGGAGCATTGTGGCGACCCAGTACATGTTAGTTGCATTCCCTTACCTTCTATGCCAGGTGCTTCTCCTGAAGCTCTTCAGATACTCTTGGCCTCACTGTTCTCATTCCAGCTACTGCTACAGCAACCAGCTCTGCATGGCCCCTGACTAACTTTATGCAGGCACAACCTAGCAGTCACTTCCTGCTGCCTGTGTCTGCTTCTCTCCATCCTTGGCTTTTCTATTGACTTGGAATATACAGGGCTCTGGGGGTGGGGGGCACTGCAAAATCCTTCTTAGTGCCCACCTGTGCACAACCCTGATATGGGGGGGGGGGGGGGGAGGGGCGGGGTTATCACCAAAGGGTGAATCTTTGACTAATGGAAGACAGGACTCAGGATAAACCCTTCCCTCTTTCTCTCCTCCACTGTCCTGAGACATATCTATAAGGCTTCTCAGAGGACTTTACTGTCCCTTTGTGTCTGGGTCCCTTGGCCCCTCAAAATCCAGTAAGCAGTAGCATCTGCTGGTGACTAACTCTGTAAGTTATCCTCATATTGGCTCTGTCTCCTTCTCTGCCTTATTCCCTGAAATGCTTACTCTCTACCTAGTAAGAACACATGAGCCTTTTCTTCTTACTCTGTTTTCTAGGGAATACAAGATAAAATGAACTGTAACCCCCTTTCCCTTTCCAGTCATCAGAATAGCTCCATCGGTCTCTCCATTGTCCAGATCAGGCAAATTTTATGGTGCCCAGCAGGTGAAATTAACAGTTAAGAGTTTGCTGGTATATATATATATACAATGGAATATTATTTAGCTTTGAAAAGAAAGGAAATTTTTGACACATGCTACAACATAGATGAACCTGAGGACATGATGCTAAGTGTAATAAGCCAGTCACAAAAAGATAATGTATAACTCCACTTACATGAGGCACCTAGAGTTGTCAAAGACAGAAAGTAGAATGGTGCTTGCCAGGGTCTGGGGAGAGGAGAAAATGGGGAGCTGTTGTTTAATGGATGCAGAGTTTCAGTTTCTCAAGATGAAAAAAATTCTGTTGTACAACAGTGTAAATATACTTAACACTACTCAACAGAACACTGAAAAATGGTTAAGATAATATAAATAGGGCTGAGTGCAGTGGCTCACACCAGTAATTCCAGCACTTTGAGAGGCCAGGGCAGGTGGATCACCTGAGGTCAGGAGTTCAAGACCAGCCTGGCCAACATGGTAAAACCCCATCTCTACTAAAAATACAAAAATTAGCCAGGCGTGCTGGTGCAGGCCTGTAATCCCAGCTACTTGGGAGGCTGAAGCAGGAGAATTGCTTGCACCCAGAAGACGGAGGTTGCAATGAGCCGAGATGGCGCCATTGCACTCCAGCCTGGGCGACAGAGTGAGACTCCATCTCAAAAACAAACAAACAAAAATAAATATTATATTACAAAGGGAATATCAGAGATGTTAGGGAGAGTTCATGGAGACTCTGCTGCAATAGAGCTCACCTCCAGTGACAGCCATGTTTAATGACTCTGCTTCTGGAAGGTTCTGGGAGACCATTGCCCCCAACCCACTTCATATCTACACTTTTCCTAAAACCCAAGCGGACTCTCTCCTATCTGTGAACACCTTCTTTCTGTAGACATTACATACAATGAGAAAGCAGCAGCTTTCTTTGTTATAATGATCACATTCACGATCTGTCTCCATCTCCTTTCCCTAGTCACCTGGATTTTGTTTCCTCAGCTGTCTAGTTTCTGCAAATGATAGTAATAATAATAGCAGCTAGTGTACCACGTGTCAGGCACCATTCTAAACTTTTTACTTGTATTAGTTCATGTAATTCTGACAACACCATTATATGATCAGTGCTATAAATATCCTCATTTTGTAGGGAAGAAAATCAAAGCACAGAGAGATGATATAATCGGCCCACATAGTTATTAGGTGTCAGTGAGCTCTCATACCAAAGCAGTTGGCTCCAAAACCTGGGTCCTTAATCCCCACATTTTACAATCTAATTCCCATTCTCTATGCTTCTTACTCTAACAATGATCTTATTTCCAAGTTATGAGGACATTTTATGGTTGCTCTTTATGGGTTCTCTACCCCACTCTTCACACCTTGCTCACTCCCCTTTGTTTTGAGGTCAAAACACCTCCAGTTCTTTCCAACGTCTTCTACATGGCATGTCCTCGTGTGTCCATATCTAATTATCTAACAGGAAATCCTATCCCATGCTCTGCGTATGGTGTCCAGTAGGAACATTCCTGCTAGAATCTGTAAACCACACTTTCATAAATACAGTAAAAGATTATGCTAGACTTAGTGTAATTAATTAGACTATCAATATCATCTACGCTATGATTTAGGCCTTGAAAGCCACCTGTTACAGGCTGAATTGTGCATCCTCCCCTTATCCAATTTATATATTCGAATCCTAACCCCAGTACCTCAGATGTGAACTTGTTGGGAAACAGGGTCACTGCAGATGTCACTAGTTAGGATGAGGTCATTTGGGTGGATCCTCATTCAATATGACTAGTGTCCTAATCACAAGGGAAATTTTGGAAACACACAGAGAAAACACCATGTGATAATAAAGGAAGAGATAGGGAGGGATGCTTCCCACAAGCCAATAAATGCCAAAGATTGACAGCAAACCATAAGAAGCTAGGGAAGACGCCTGGAGTGGATTCTTACACACAGCCCTTAGAGGAACCACCCTTGCCCACACCTTGATCTCCAACTTCCAGCCTCCAGAGCTGTAAGACAACCAATTTTGTTGTTTAAGTCACTCTGTGTTACTTGGTCATAGCAGCCCTAGGAAATTAATATATCCCCTAAGATATTTTCTACACGTCAAGTCTTCCCTATCCCGTACTATGCAATTCTTTTTTCTTTTTATACCCAAGGACAGGACTTCATTTATTTTTGTATCTCTATTTAATTTTGGTTCAGAATCTAGCCCATCAAAATCATTCAACATCTTGATTTTGTCATATATTGCATTTACTTCCCTTCCAGGTTTATATCATCTGCAAACTGAATATTTAACTCCTCTGGGGTAGGGACCGTGTCCTCCTCCTCCTGAGATTTATAAAGGGAACAATGAGTCAATGATGCTTAGAATGTTGTTGGCCTCATAGAAAGATACACATTCTTCCAGTTGAATGAATAGTAGTGGTTTTATTATTAATGTCACTAATGTGTTTATGTGGATGGCAGATTTCCCATAGGCCGACCCAAGTCAGTAAGATGGAAAATCTTATCTCTGTCCACTAAAATGACATGGTGGCAGTGTAATAAAAGACCTCTATAGTTATTACAATTACATAAAAAATAACAGAAGCCACTGAAAAAATCAACAAATCAACAATTTCGCTCATGTCTATACCTGCCTTCTTTCTTTCTTTCTTTCTCTTTGGTGGTGTGTGCTTGTTCCAGGTAGCTCTTGCTAGCTACTTAGTTATCTCACAGATTGGCTTGGCTGAATTCAATACAAAGGAAGGTATGGCAGTGCCTTTTGTTTTTTGCATGCTTGTTGTTTTGAAATGCTTGACCTGAAATTTTCTGTTTGGCATGACACAGCTTTTGTGTGTTATTCACATTTTAATTACAAATAAATCTTGCTGTTTGATATTGTGACACATAAAAGAAGCAGCTTAGACTTCATTTTTCTCTCTCCAGCCTGTTGCACCAGTAGCCATATAGCACCTGTTGGCACATGATCTTGCTTCTTAATTTTCGTGGGCTCCCTGAGTGATCTGGAGTCCGTCACTGCACCTCTCTGGGCACCTGGAAAATGAAGAGCTTGGGACGGCTAACTTCTGAGGTCCCTTTTAGCCCTGACATTTTCAGATGTTTTGGGTGGGTGGTTGGAGGCAGGGGGATTTCTCATTATAGATATAAAAATGGAAATTCTCTTCTTCAGAAAAGCAATTCTTGCTAGGAATTTCAAGGGCAACAAAGACAGAATGGGAACAGGTTTAGTAATCATAACTCAAATCTTTCTCAAAACATTTTTCCTAATGTTTGTAAGCAGAAGGTGTCAAAGCATTACATTCACTGGTGTGAATTTTTATTAGATATCAATAGTAAATAATATATAATGGGAGGAAATTTCTATTAAACCTATTTGGGACCTTATGGAGATAAAGCCATTCAATTTGTGCTTGGATTCAATATGGATGCAGCATTAATATTTATCTATGAATAATTCATGGCTATTATTTTTATAGGTGTCTAAAACAATCTATGCCTTTGAAAGACATGTGGGGAATCAGGAGCTTCCCCAAACCTCCAGGGAGCACCGTGGATAATAATTCTTCTGCATGCGTGTAGCCCAACTAGGCTGAGCATTTGTTTGTGATCATTAAAGGCAGATGCAGCCTGGTAGGGAGAGAAGGCAAGGGATCCCAGCAAGATGTCTTGGGGCCAGTGGTGATGGAAGAGCTTAAAGTTCCTGTTAGTGCAGAAACTTAGTTGGGCAAATGTAGAAAATAAACAAAATTAAATTTTGGCTTGCCCCCCACCCCCCCCAAAACGTAACCTCTAAAAATTGGTTTTGAGGAAATTAACATGTTTACCCTGCACTACAGAGTGAATTACAGTGAAACATTGCATATGCAATTTCAATAAAACTGCACCAGCCCAGGGAAATACTAACTTCAGCTTCTTTGTATAGATCTGCTAGCCAAGTCTCAAAGGGCTAAAGTAGGACAAAAAGAAGCCAGTATTTATTAAATATTTGCCACATTTCAAACAGTAGGATAGATTTGATTAATTCACACAAGAATCCTGTGAGACATGAGTCCATTTGTGAGATAATGAAACTGAGGCTAGCAGAGGTTACATATCTCATCCAAACAAGAAATGACAGAATCTGAACTCTCCTTTCTATCCTGCTGCATCATGAATACAGCTGGAGTTTAATATTAGAACAATACTAACAACCCTGAAAACATATTAAGATTCAGTAAAATGCCTATAAACATTTCGAAGATTGGAGCATTTTCCCAATAGCCCCAAGTTGAGGTGTACTTCAACAGGGCAAACTCCTCTCCAACACAGTTCAGAGCAAGATTAACCTGAGATCTGCAGATTTGCTTCAGATGTCAATGAGCCCTCTGGAATTGCATGCAAAATGATGCAAGTGTGTGTGTGTGTGTGTGTGTGTGTGTGTGTGTGTGTGTACTGCTCTCATTTGACTTTCAGAAAGTTCTCAATTTTAAAGAAGGTAAGGAATTAATGGCACAGATTTGTAGAACTATTTTTATGAGCCTCCAGGCTACTGGTGCTTTAATGAACCAGTGAGAAGATGGACAACATGAGCCACAGAGGAGGTGGTTGCTTGAAATTAAGTAATAGCTATTGAGAGAAAATTCAGAAGAAATTCATTGCCAAACTTAAGAGGGAGTTCCAACAAGCATTTTATGGGTCAAATCACATCCACATTCAGATAATTCAGTCCTGAGTGCTAGTTAGGTAGGACCTTGACCCATCAGAGAGAAAGCAGAGGGAAACAACCACGGTGGGGCTTGCATCAGGAAACCACATCATAGAGAGAAAGATTGGGGAACCAGGGATGAAGGGAACACTCAGCCGTTGTGAGTAGGAGTGTAAATTGTTAGGATAACTTTGAAAAGCACTTTTACAATATGTCATAATCTGAAAACATGCATCTTCTACAACTCAGCACTTCTACCTTTTCGTAGAGAAACTCACTCATGTATGCCAGGAGCCATGCAGAAAAAATGTTATTATTGCATTGTGTGTAGTAGCAGAATTGAAAAGAACTTTTTAAGAGCGAAAAAAAGAAATGAAAATCTATATACTTATCAACAGGAGAATTAATTACTAAAAAGGTGTAAAATTTTTATGAAATGGAAAGTAAGCAAAACAAAAAGTAGCTAAAATGAATGAACTAGAGCTACATTTACCTATATGGAAAATTTCAATACAAATTAACAAAATTTTTAAAAATAAAAATAAAGCAAATAACAAAAGGTTACATACAACATGAATCCTTAATATAAAACTTAAAACTGTGCGAACTAAGTTATATATGGTTGATAGACACATGTCTATGTAGTAAAAGCGTGAAAATCTGCATGGGCGCACCTGTAGTTCCAGCTACTTGAGGGGCAGAGGTGGGAGGATCGCTTGGGCAGAGGAGGTTGAGGCTGCAGTCAGCTGTGTTTGTGCCACTGCACTTCAGCCTGGGTGACAGAGCAAGACCTTGTCTCAAAAAAATAAAAAATTAAAACAATTTTTTAAAAAATAAAAATCTGCATGGGAACGATATCCTCAACATTAAGATGGTAGTTATTTTGGGGGACAAAGTGAGAAATGGCTTTAGAGCAGTTACAAAGGGAGCTTCAGCTTTAAATGTGCTGTTTTATTTCTTGATAAAAATCTACAACATATATGGAATCTACAACATATATGGAAAAATAGTATAGTTTAACAAAGCTAGGTTGTAGGTACATAGTTTTATTATTGCTGACATTAGTATTCTTTATACCTATCTCTGTGTGTCAAATATTTTATAAAAATGAAGTACAAAACATGTCATAGGCTCCCTTCACTGGCAGGTTCAGTTTGAGGCTGCACGGGTTTTTTAGAGTCAATCCCTACACCAGCCTGAGACTAAATTAAATGCTGGATCTTTGCGGCTAGCAGCTTGTGCCCCCAGCAGCACCCTAGCATGCCCTTAACCAACCTTTCTTTGCTTTTTACCTGCTTTGTTTTACCTGGGACTCCAGAATCAATGCAGAGAGGAATGCAATGAAATGAAAATCCCCACTGGAATTCTTGTTTCTTTTGAGGACAGGATCCCTTTGAATATTTAGATCCTGTGTGTAATCCCTACACAATATATGGATGAGTGAGTCCTTACAGACTTGATGATGGCATTTCAGGAGGACTCTCCTTACCCGTGGGGGATACATTGCAAGACCCCCAGTGGATGCCAGAAACCAAAGTTAGTACCGAACCATATATATGTGTGTGTGTGTATGTATATGTATATTAATCTTATGTATATTAAACATTCTTCCTATATATACACACCTATAATAAAATTTCATTTATGAATTAGGCACAGTAAGAGAAAAACAATAATAAAATAGAACAATTATAACAACATACTGTAATAAAAGTTATGTGAATGTTTATTTCTGGAATTCTGACCCTGGGAAACTGAAATCTTGAAAATCTGGAAAAGCGAAATCATAGACAAGCGGAGACTACTGTTGTCTCACGGAGAAAACCTTCACATCTTTTTGTTTTCAGAGCGCTGACCAGAGGTTAAATAGGGACAGAGTTTGTCCCTGGTTCCCTGTCCCCCAATTCCTTTCAGCTGCCTTCTTACTCCTCCAAGCAAGAAAACACCCAAACACAGCACTCACTCTGCCCTAGAAGTGCCCGATACCTTCAAAACTGCCCTGCCCTGCACGAAGGTCCTCTCCCCTGACCTGACACCCCACTTGTGCCTGGCCTCTGAGCCAGCGCTTCACATTGCCTGTGCTCCCTTCCCACCCTTGTCCCGTTCAGAGCTCCCCTGCTTACCATCTCCTTGGGGACCTGTGTCCTACCAAGGGGAATATGAGGTGGTGCATTTGCATGTAGTCAGCTGTCTGAGTCTTTAACCCAAAACTGGGACCCAGGGCATTGAAATAGAAGCAGGAAAGATATCTGGGGGCAGGTAGGCTTTTTAGTTTACCCGTATCTAAGGGTTTCCTGAGTTTCCTCCAGAGAAGCTTTAATTTGGGGGAATTCTTTCCTTTGGACCTGGTATCATAGACTTGGCACACACATTGGGAGCCAGTGGATCCTGGTTGAAACTTTGTCTGCTACTTTCTGGCTGGCTGGCCCTAGGCAAATTCCTTAAATATCCTGTATTCTTAAACAAACAGCTTTCCCAGAAGTAAACTAGGGAACTAAATAAGATAAACTGTAAAAGGCTGCATCAGAGCACTGCTCAGCTGATGTTAACTCCTGTATTAGTTATCTATGGCTGCACAACCAATTAGCCCAAATGCAGCAGCTTATAACAGTATGCATTCGTTATCTCACACTTCTTGTAAGTCAGGAATCTGGGTGCAACATTGCTGGATCTTCTGGCTTAGGATCCCACAGGCTACAACCAAGGTATCAACGAGGGTGGGTCATCTTAAGACCCGACTGGGGCCGGATCTGCTTCCAAACTCACTCACGTGGTTGTTAACAGGATTCAAGCTCCTTGTGGGCTATCGGAATGGGGGCCTCATTTCCCCACTGGCTGGTGGATGGAGGCTGTCCTGTGTTCCTTGCCACATGGGCCTCTGCAGCATGGCAGTGGGCTCCATTAAAGTAAGCAAACCAAGAATGCAAAACAGAGAGGGGGAGAGAGAGAGAGGGAGAGAGAGAGAGAAAGAGAGAGAGATGGAAGTCATAATCTTTTATAATCTAGGCTCAGAAGTGACATCCTCTCCCTTTTACCATATGTTACTCATTAGAAGCAAGGAGATCTAGCCCACACTCATGGGGAGGGAACTACACAAGGATATGAGGCCCAGGAGGCAGGGCTCACTGGGGGCCTCGTTTCAAGGCTGCCTACCACTGCTCCTTTACTTGCCCATTGTGACTCATCCTCCCCAAAAGGACACTCTTATACATTGCTCTTTTTTCAAGTTATTTTATTTTCAGTGATTTTGTAATGCATATGCATATCATCATTTAATATTTCTGTAACTTTTCATTCAGATATTTACCGAGAAAGTATAAAGTATTCCCTTATGTGTACCTCTACAGCTTCTTTCCTTTGAGAATTTCTGATACCTTAAGATCAGTGATATAATTCTGCTATTGCCTCCTTTCTTCTAAGCTGGGATCCAGCTAATGAGCCACTGGGGGACCAAGGCTCAAGATCAGTCATGTACGCCCTCCTTTCTGGCCCAGTGACCCCTCACACGGCACGTCTTTGGGCCTGAAGGTCGTTCTATCTGTCCACAAACACAGAATAAGCCACCATCTAGAAACTGCCCTTAATTCACAATGCCATTCTCCCTTTGCTGCCTAGGAAGATGAGCTATGCTGAGTTTCCCTTGCCCAACCCAGGAAGACCGAAGGCAGGTTCTCAGTTCTCTCTGCCTATGTCCATCTCCAGACCAGGAGGGCACAGTCTTCCCTTTCCTCTTGTGTCCTAACACAGTGCCATCAGTCAGGGCCCTGCACAGCCCTGCTGAGACACCCCTGTGGCCATACTTGTTCCAACCTCCAACACATGACAGTATAAATTCGTGATCATCCAGAGCATCATAAACACAGCTCCATCTCAGGAAACTCAGAACGCCAAAGTCTTCTTCTTGTCTCTTTTGTGCAGCTTTGTCCTCTGTCAAAACTTTTGGACCTTCAGAGTGCTTGACGAGCAAAGGAGAAATTGCTTAGACTGGTGTCACTTCATCACTTCCTGCTTGTGTGGCCCCATTCTGCCCCTCTCTGTGCTCTCTGCCCACTGTTCTCTGTTGTCAGCCTCACAACACCCAGGAGAAGTTACAGTCAGTATCAGTGGTTGCCTCCTAGCTCCCTTAGGGTGATTGATGCCTCTCCACTTTCGTTCAAGTTATCCTCAGTATCTCTGATGCTCTTCTTATCTGACTAGCTCTTCTTCCTCCTTTAGAACTCAGCCAGATGCCAGTTTCAGGAAACTACGTCTTATTCTAAGCTCCAGAGTGGCCCTCATGTGACAGAATATAGTGCCACCATATGACTTAATATATTCTATTGAAATGTTTTATTTGCACACTTATCTCCACGTGGGACATTTGCCAAGATGGGTCCAATGCCAATGTTATCGGCTCATGGTTACTGAGCGTTATCTTACATCAACTACCCTGAAAACCTAGGCATTGTTTTTATTTTCACTTTGCACATAAGGAAACCAAGGTGATGTCGCTTGCTGGAGGTCATGAGGTTAAGAAGGAGCAGAAGGAAGTTTCAAATGCAATCTATCAGACCACAAAGTTCATGCACCAAACTATTAGGCTACACTGCCTAGTTCTTCTCTCCTCTACCTCTCAGCCCTCAGCCCTCTGCCGTCTTCCCCATCCTCTTAGCAAGGGGGCCCAGCACTAAGTTGGTGCGTAATCAATGTTTGTCTAATACAACGGAGTTGGACCGTTTTTTACAGAGAAGAAAATTACATTCCTACTGCCTTCATCAGAGCGAGGAAAATGAACAGGACTTTTTATATATCGGGGTTTTAAATAGATTTATTTCATGTTTTCCTAAGTGACTGAATAATCATCGTTCTCATCAATACATGCAGGCACAATCCAAACTGCAGATTAAAAGGCTGTATACTTACAAATGTAATTTGTTATTGAAATATAAACATCTTGTACTTACATGCCTCTAGATTCAGCTCTGAAACACATCAACCAGGCTAAGGTGCATTATTAAAAATTAGGGGGAAAGAATATTAACTACATTTGCAAAATGTACAGTAATTTGTAAGGTGGCTCTTAACTGTTGCTGAGCCAAGGCTGTTCATCTGCCGTTCCTCACTGTCCCTTTAAATACCCCTCTGTCACTTCGGTGGAAGGAGAATGATGTGTATTTCTAATTATAACCAACCAGACACTTCCACACTCTGTTTGGTTCCCTGCAGGTTACACTATTTGCCAATATCTATTTAACTGTAGCAGTAACAGGAAAAACTCCCAAATCCAACCAGCTAAAAATTCTTTGGCTCTCTTCCACTTTAGTGGAATCATACTTTTGCACTTGCGGTCATCTTTATATATGAGAGGAGAGCAAGGCTGGGAGAAAGCTGGTGTTAAAAATAGAGCAAAGTTCCAGACTCTCACTCTCTAGAGCTCATGGAAGATTCTGGCTTCTTATTATTAATGATTAGCGTTGACACCATCCCCCAACCTCAAGAGCATGTTGAGGATCTTCAGGGAACCCCAGCTTTATCTGGGCAGCTGCCAGGGTTGGCATCTATCCGAAGATCCTGTTCTCCTCCTGCCCATCATGTCAAGGTACCATGCAGGGTGAGTCAAGGTGAGTAGCGTATGTGTCCACCCCCTGAGGCCTGCCTGCCACCCTGAAACCTTTGCCACCTCTCCCATAGCCACCACCTCCCTCTTTCCCATGCCTAAGGCTGCCTTGGCCCTGAATACCTCCACAGGCCCCAACATTTGCCACTGAGGGATGGGCTTACCAATCAGCTACATCACTAAATTAAATACTGACAATATGCTACCAATAAGAGAACAACTTCTAGTTACAAAATTCAGCTTTTCTTGATAATGCCCCTGCTTGTGAATCTAACACAAAAGTCTCTCTAGGGATAAAATTCTAGAATAGTTAAGAATGTATTTTTAGGCAGATGAAAGCTTTTTAGAAGATCTTGGATTTGACGGCATCATAAATGGTGCAGGGATGAGCAAGCAAAGGGGAGGGGAACATGGGCTGTGTACTTTCCATGCCAAGCACTGTGCCAGAGTCTAAATTCAGAATGTATCATTTCATTGCTGCTCTCACCCTTTGGGTAGATATGAAAATCTATATTCCTTTTTTTTTTTTTTTTTT
>NW_012101954.1:1827199-1830248 GCF_000951045.1 Mandrillus leucophaeus
CTCCCGAGTAGCTGGGACTACAAGTGCCCGCCACCACGCCTGGCTACTTTTTTTTTTTTTGTATTTTTAATAGAGACGGGGTTTCACCGTGCTAGCCAGGATAGTGTCAATCTCCTGACCTTGTGATCTGCCCACCTCAGCCTCCCAAAGTGCTGGGATTACAGGTGTGAGCCACTGAGCCCGGCCTGAAGATCCATATCCTTGTAGTTGTGGAGACTGAGGCTCAAGGAGATCACATAGCTCTTCTGAGGTCACATGTCAAAATCGAAACTTGAGCCCTGCTCAGGGGATCTCCAAAGTGTTGATTTTCCCTTGACACTATATGGGGACCAGGGACAAGTGTTGGCCTGCGTCAAGTAAAGGTGCAGCTTCTGCACATGGAACCAGGACAAGAGCTGCTCTTCTAGAGAAGGATGCATGGCAAGTTCCAGATTCTCATTATTTGGAGCTCATGGAAGATTCTAGGCTTTTCTTATTAATGTTTAGTACTGACACCATTACCCTCACCTTGAGAGCACAGCAAGGACCTTCACAGCAAGCATCCCAGCTTGATCACAGCTGTCACCAGGGTTGGCATGTATCAGAAAGTGCCTCCAACAGACACCTATAACAGAGTTGGCATCTGCCCAAATCCAGTGCCTAGGTGAGGGACTGTGCCCAGGCAGAGAACTACACAGGAAAGGCCAAGTAACCAGCAGATGCACCAGATGTGCTTGGAGAGTTGCAAGGAAGCAAGAGAAGGGCCCCAGGGAGGGCCGGGGCAGGCCCACAGAAACTGGTTCATGGCTGGAACTCCATCTATTTGGTAACTGGAGGACAGCGCAGAGACCTTAGCAGATAAGTCAGTCATCTGCAGATGAGAGCCTCAGGACTAGGGAGGGATCTACTCTAAGCCTGGCCTGATGCTGAAGTGCTAAGCATATATGCCAAGTCCTGGATAAGGCAGATCCCTGGAGAATATCCCTGGTATCTTAGGTTACCAGATTGAGAGACCTGCAGAGTTGTGGAGAAGTGAGGACACTGACTCTGTCAAGGCCTTGGAGAAAGCTTGAATATGACCACATTTTACAGAAACCAACAAGATGACCAATGCCCTCCACATGCGGTCAGTCAGCACATTACTCAGTCGCCAAAGCCTTTTTTGGGCACATGTGATTCTTTCATTCTACCAAGAGTTGGTGCCACCTGACTATGCAGTGTGTTATGTTCTTCTCTGGGTATACAAAGCCAAAAGCCAGGTTCTGTGCTAGGTATCACAGGAGATAAGTCAGCCAGGCAGACCGAGATTCTCCTTCATGGAGTTTATAATCTAGTAGAGAAGATAGGATGCAAATTAGAACAGTTATAATATCAAGCTATAATATCAAACTAAGAATCCCAGTGGAGGAGCAAAAAAAACAAGCTTTGTATAACAGGAAAGAAAGAAGAGAACTTCTGGTACAGGGAGGAGAAAGCAGGGTGCCTGAGTTGATTTGGTGAGACTTCCAAGAACATGGGAGTTTTGCTGTAAAAATTATGAGGGACTAGAAGGCATGGGCTGTAGGACTGAGCTTCAGGTCTGGGGTGACCCTCCTCTACATGGCATGTGCTCCTTCTGTCCTCTCCAGCTGATCCATTCCAATCCAGAAGTCAATGCTCCTTAGTATCCTTCATGTCTATGCTAGACCTCAAAATGCCATCCCCCACTCTCCCTGCTTTTCCAGTGAAATACACTCTTCTCCTGACAATTGCTGGCCACAGTCCCCTCCACCATGAAGTGGTCCAAGATCAGATCTCTCTATCTTGACATCATTGTTGAATCCCCATCCCGCTGAGCATGCAAGACTGGGTGACTAGAGTTAGCAGGTCTCTCTTTACCAAAGTGTACTTTGTGATATGAAACAGCAATACTCCTGAAACAGGGGATGGAAAACCAATCTGTCCTTCTGATCATATTTGAAAAATACTAGAGAACATTGCGATGATCATGTAGGAAATTGTTATTAAACAGAGTGATCATTTGGGACACCAATAATCCCACCTTGTGTGTCTATTTTCTAAGTATGAATTCTAGAGAGGATTTTTCTTCCACCTTGTGAATCTATGAGTTCTTGGATATGTATTTTCATAGGAACTTTTCCTGAAATTGTGTCTTTAAATTGTAAGAGGACCTTGAGAACAGAGATGTCATTTTTTAACTCATTCTCCCATCTTTGCTACTCTATAAGGCCCTGAATGCTGACCTGGCAACCTAGGGGACATACAAGGGGCTTAGTCTTTGTGGACACTGTTGTCTGACTGAATGTAGGGATGCTTAATGCAAGTCAGCCCTTCTGTGAGGACAAGCTTGCTCAGATCCATTCTGCAAGGCCTCCATGGTCTACCTATTCCAGGTAGTAGAATTCTAAAGCCCTAGGAAATTGCATCCTTTGGCTTAAGTTCTTTCTCCTCAATAGCATGAAGCAGCATAATGTAATAGAAAATGACCCTCAAATCAGGCAAGCTGAGCTCGAAGAGCACCTTTGGTAATGACTAGCTGTGTGGGCAAAGTACTATACTCAAACCTTTTCAAAGCTCTGTTTATCTTCATAATGAGATTAGCCCATTCCAGAAAGATGTGAATATGAAACAAGTCTGGACTGTTGTAGGCCCTCAGTAAATGACAGCTACATACGACATTCCCTCTTTGAATTTCCAAATTTTAATGAAAATCATTTTTACGAATGGAATCTATGCTTTTTATAAACTATTTTGAGTGTACACAATTATATTTCTAACGGGCTGACTGAAGCTCAGACACATCTCCATAAAATATATTTATACACATATTATATATCCAGACCCTATACACTACGTCCCTATATACCTGAGTGTGCAGGGGATGGAAAACCAATCTGTCCTTCTGATCATATTTGAAAAATACTAGAGAACATTGCGATGATCATGTAGGAAACTGTTATTAAACAGAGTGATCATTTGGGACACCAATAATCCCACCTTATGTGTCTATTTTCTAAGTATGAATTCTCGAAAGGATTTTTCTTCTACCTTGTGAATCTCTCTCTCTCTC
>NW_012101954.1:1834833-1837390 GCF_000951045.1 Mandrillus leucophaeus
GCCATGTTGGCCAGGCTGGTCTTGAACTCCTGACCTCAGGTGATCCACCCACCTCGGCCTCCCAAAGTGCTGAGATTACAGGCATGAGCCACTGCATCCAGCCCTATTTACTCTATTCTTAATGATCATCAAGTATTATCTCCTCCACAACCAGCTGCTGAGTCTTTTGACAATGAACAGCAGGTGATTATGTTGACCTGTACCACATCCTTGCATGTATCAGGTTCAGCCTCAAGGCGATGCCTCATCCTGTCACCCCCTCTACACCATTACCACCCTGAGTCACTCTCCATTCTGTGTCTCTCTCCTGGTCTTATTTTGGACTGTTGGAGATCAAAATGAACTGGGACATGGGCGTCCCCAGAAGGCACTGGAAGGTTTGCCAATGAATACCTTATCTAATCAATATGCAATTACCCAAGGGGCTTAACTACTTTAAAACCCTCCTCTGACACCCTGAAACAGTGTGCCTCACCTGCCAGTCCTTGAGAACAATGCTTACCTGTCTGTCTTCTCCTCTTTCCTCCCTGACAGTCATTACTGCTCACTTTCTTTCTTTCTCCCTCTCTTCTTCCCCCTCACTCCCATTAGAAAGCTCACATCAGTCTCTGGAAGGAGTTAATATGCTGGCTGGAAAATCTACTGGCTCAGGTGGATTTCCTCTTCGAGAAATCATCAACCCCGATTAAATCATCAAACAGCTCAATCCTTCCAAACAAAAGTGACTGCTTAATGTTCTACACCTTTGATTAGCCTTTTCCTCAACACCCTCTGGTTTACCACAGTCATCAAAAAAAAATTAAGGAAGGAGCCTCCAGCCTCTGAAGTGTATTCCTGGGGGAATCATCCTTTATTGATATTACTATTAGCCACCTGCCAGGCCTTGAGGGATTTTCAGAAAACATCTTCCTCTGTGTCTACAGAAGGGCACTGGGGGGTCACTGGCAGCCCCTGCTGTCCCAGCAGGCTCCACAGCTATTGGTCCTGGCCAGACAGGACACTTGCACTTGAAACAGAATCCTGTGCTCAGAGAATATTCCTGTGCTCCCCCAGTATCTTTCAGTTGCCAAGCCATTAGGTGGTCCTGGTGCTGAAAATGGAGCTGGTATTTTTAGTTCTATTCTCTTCTTTGTTTCTGTTGATTTTCAGGAAGAAAAAGCAGGATTGTTGACTTTACACCATCATCTTCACTGTGGCCTGAATGTTTGTGCTCCCCCCGCTTCCCTCCACCCCAGGAAAGTCATGTTGATATCTAATCTCCAACACAATGGTATTAAGAGGTGGGGGGCTTCTGAGAGGTGATTAAGTCATGGGGGTGCTTAATGCCCTTATTAAAAGGCCCCATGATGTATATGTACCACATTTAATCCCTTATCCTCAGCAAATTAACACAGGAACAGAAATCAAACACCACGTGCTCTCACTTATAAGTGGGAACTGAACAATGAGAACACATGGACACAGGGAAGGGAACATCATACACTGTGGCCTGTTGATGTGTGGGGGGAGGGAGAGCATCAGGGTAAATAGTTAATGCATGCAGGGCTTATTACCTATGTGATGGGTTGATAGGTGCAGCAAGCCACCATGGCACACATTTAGCTATGTAACAAACCCACACGTCCTGCACAGTACCTGGAAACTTAAAAAAAAAAAAAAAAAAAAAAGCCTCCAGGGAGCTTGTTCTCCCACTTCTGCCATGTAAAAAACACGGTGAGAAGTTGCCATTTATGAACCAAAATGTGGGCCCTCACCAGACACCAAATCTTGCAGCACCTTGATCCTGGGTTTTCCAGCCTCCGGAACTGAGAGAAGTAAATGTATGTTGTTTATAAATTACCTAATTTAAGGCATTTTTTAATAGCCGCCTGAATGGACAAAGACAGTCACCAAAACAGATGTCTTCCTCTGAGTTTCAAAGTAACAGCAGGAAGGGTTGAACCTTCATGTCTATTTCTCCAAAGATGGAGTGAGGCTCTGTCTCTGTGCTGTTATTCTGTCCTACCATCCATCTGAACATCTTTAGCAAACGGTTCCTCTCTCCTGCTGTTCTTCAGCTGTCCTGCTGTCCAGACTCTGACAGCCTGGAGGAGGGTCCAGCCAACCGTGGGCCTGATTTCTGGGTAGACTTCACCCTAGCCTCAGTTCCCTCTTTGGGTGAGCTGGACTGTGTGACCTGAAAGAATAGAGTCTCAAGAGCTTTTTCATTCTCTGCATTCAAAAACAGGCAATGCCCAGGGTGGTTAAAAATGTAGGCTGGGATCCCATTACTGGGTATATACCAAAGGATTATAAATCATGCTGCTATAAAGACACATGCACACATATGTTTATTGCAGCACTGTTCACAATAGCAAAGACTTGGAATCAACCCAAATGTCCATCAGTGTCAGTCTGGATTAAGAAAATGTGCACATATACACCACGGAATACTGTGCAGTCATAAAAAAGGATGAATTCGTGTCCTTTGTAGGGACATGGATGCAGCTGGAAACCATCATTCTCAGCAAACTATCGCAAGAACAGAAAACCAAACACTGTATGTTCTCACTCATAG
>NW_012101954.1:1839375-1841268 GCF_000951045.1 Mandrillus leucophaeus
TGTCTTTAAATTGTAAGAGGACCTTGAGAACAGAGATGTCATTTTTTAACTCATTCTCCCATCTTTGCTACTCTATAAGGCCCTGAATGCTGACCTGGCAACCTAGGGGACATACAAGGGGCTTAGTCTTTGTGGACACTGTTGTCTGACTGAATGTAGGGATGCTTAATGCAAGTCAGCCCTTCTGTGAGGACAAGCTTGCTCAGATCCATTCTGCAAGGCCTCCATGGTCTACCTATTCCAGGTAGTAGAATTCTAAAGCCCTAGGAAATTGCATCCTTTGGCTTAAGTTCTTTCTCCTCAATAGCATGAAGCAGCATAATGTAATAGAAAATAACCCTCAAATCAGGCAAGCTGAGCTCGAAGAGCACCTTTGGTAATGACTAGCTGTGTGGGCAAAGTACTATACTCAAACCTTTTCAAAGCTCTGTTTATCTTCATAATGAGATTAGCCCATTCCAGAAAGATGTGAATATGAAACAAGTCTGGACTGTTGTAGGCCCTCAGTAAATGACAGCTACATACGACATTCCCTCTTTGAATTTCCAAATTTTAATGAAAATCATTTTTACGAATGGAATCTATGCTTTTTATAAACTATTTTGAGTGTACACAATTATATTTCTAACGGGCTGACTGAAGCTCAGACACATCTCCATAAAATATATTTATACACATATTATATATCCAGACCCTATACACTACGTCCCTATATACCTGAGTGTGCAGGGGATGGAAAACCAATCTGTCCTTCTGATCATATTTGAAAAATACTAGAGAACATTGCGATGATCATGTAGGAAACTGTTATTAAACAGAGTGATCATTTGGGACACCAATAATCCCACCTTATGTGTCTATTTTCTAAGTATGAATTCTCGAAAGGATTTTTCTTCTACCTTGTGAATCTCTCTCTCTCTCTCACACACACACATACACACACACCTCATCCCAAATTAACTGCAGGTGTAATAAGTATTTGGTTCCAGCATTAACTCCCATTCACTCCTTACTAAGGAATTATCATTGCTAAACTGAATTAACATCGCTGTGTCTTGTATCGTAAACATACCTGCCAAAAAGAGCTTCCCTAGAGTTCCTTAGTCACCAGTCCCTGAACTTAACCCTGGCTGGGCTGGACCTGCGGCAGCACCAGTTCACCTGGTTGCCATGAGAAAGAAACAGAACACGGTCCTTTGACAGAACTAACAAGGTCCTTGAGGGTTTGCTTCAGCCCTCAAATAAGAGGAAGAATGCCACACACAGCTCTGTGCCTCCATGGATGTAAGAAACACCTGCCACACCTTGGGGATAACTTCTACACCTGGCTCTTCTGACGTAATTGGCTGTTAACTAGATCATATCACTAATGGAGTTTCATCGTCCTTATTCGTGCACCTGTCTTTCTCCTGTGCAGGACTGTGAGTTTTTGTGCACGTGGAGTTTGTTTTATTCATCTCTGTGTCCCCAGCGCCTGCCTTCTGTAGCTTTTGGCACACACTTTGTTAGTTGAATGAATGGATGGGTGGGTGACACATTTACTATCTGGGTCCCTATATCAGTTTTGATCTAGAGTCACAAGAAAATTTTTAAAAATAATTATTTTTTTTTGTTTTTTGTTTTTGTTTGTTTGTTTGTTTTGAGGTGGGGTCTCACCCTATTGCCCAGGCTGGAGTTCAGTGGCACAATCTCGGCTCACTGCAACCTCTGCCTCCCAGGTTCAAGCAATCCTCCTGCCTCAGCCCCCCTAGTAGCTGGGACTACAGGCATGCACCACCATGCTGAGCTAATTTTTGTATTTTTAGTAGAGACAGGATTTCGCCATGTTGGCCAGGCTGGTCTTGAACTCCTGACCTCAGGTGATCCACCCACCTCGGCCTCCCAAAGTGCTGA
>NW_012101954.1:1841318-1897455 GCF_000951045.1 Mandrillus leucophaeus
GTAAGTGATTTTAAAACTTTTTATTTCACTCTCAATGCAAAAACGTATTTTACATTGTGAGCCAGGGCCCATATATCTGTGTCTGTGGATATACATACAAAAAAAGGTTTCATGAAATAATACTTACCTTGAAAAAAAAAATGGACTCTGATGCTTTCTATGCTTTTTTATTCCTCTTAAAATAAAATGCTAGTTATAAGTCTTTAAATTGAAGTGTTTTTTGTTTTTTGGTTTTTTTTTTTTTTGAGACAGAGTCTTACTCTGTCACCCAGGCTTGAGTGCAGTGGTGCGATCTCAGCTCACCGCAACCTCCGCCTCCCGGGTTCAAGAGATTCTCCTGCTTCGGTCTCCCTGGGAGTAGCTGGGACTACAGGCACATGCCACCATGCCCGGCTAGTTTTCGTATTTTTAGCAGAGATGGGTTTTCACCATGTTGGCCAAAATTGATTTTAAAACTTCTAAAAGGTCACAACTATAGCTTGAAAACTACCTTTCTAGATTAGGGGTTTGCAGACCCCTGTAAAGGACCTGATAGCCCATCTCTTAGGCTTTGTGTGTCATAGGGTCTCTGTTGTAGAAGGAAGCTGTATTCAATGCATGCAAGAATGGGCATGGCTGTGTTTCAATAAAATTTCATTTACAAAAGCAAGTGGCTAGTCTACAGGCCATAGTTTGCTGACCCTGGTCCAGATAAATCCAAGTTCTTCAGGTAGACATGTTCCAAAGGACTATAAAAGTGTGATGTTTGCACTTTTGTCTCTAAGTTCACTGCAAAGCTTGCTAACAACTTCAATCTGGCCTCCCATGGCAATTCTCCCACACAGAGGGAAAGAGCACTTCCACCAGCAGGAATCAGCAAGCCCTGGGTCTCATGACAAGTCCTTCTCCCAGTGCGAAGTAACAAACTGGCATCTGGTTTACAAATCAGTTCCTTTCCAGTTGAATTACTGTGAGTCATTGCCCAAGAGCCTGATCAGGCTTGCATGAAAAGAGAAATCATGTTTCTGAATGTACAAAATGAAGGACCAGACCCCAAAATATCACGTCTCACAAAGTACTGCCTTTCATTCTCCACTCCCTTCCCCTGAGCCCCAGCTGAGAAAAGTCAGCCAGGTTGGCAGAGGACAAACTATGGAAACCAAAACAATCATATGCTAGAATATGCAATTTCATTTTCCGTCAGGCCTTTGACATTGTGTGACCACGGGAGAGGAAAATGATCACTCTGGTAAAGGAACACATGCTTACCTGAAACTTCCTAATATGCAATCTAGGTAGTTTTTTAGTTTGAATATTCCAAAAAACCATCTTGTTTCCATTCAAAATGAGCAGAAACCATTTATGTCCAATGTTTCTCCTGCAGCTTGCCCCAGACAAGAAGAGTACACCCACCCAGGCTTTGTATGCTTGGTGTCTTAGGTTCCTGCAGACTTTGTTCCAGCTATTAGAGTTCTTTGCCCTTAGTTTGTTTTTTTGTTTGTTTTTTGTTTTGTTTGTTTTGTTTTGTTTTGTTTTTTTGAGACAGAGTCTTGCTCTGTCTCCCAGGCCGGAGTATAATGGCGCTATCTCAGCTCACTACAACTTCCACCTCCTAGGTTCAAGCAATTCTCCTGCCTCAGCCTCCCAAGTAGCTGAGATTATAGGCGCCCACCACCACGCCTGGGTAATTTTTTGTATTTTTAGTAGAGACGGGTTTCACCATGTTAGTCGGGTTGGTCTCGAACTCATGACCTCAAGTGATCCACCCTCCTCGGCCTCCCAAAGTGTGGGGTTACAGGCATGAGTCACCACATCCAGACTTTAGCCTTAGTTTCAAAAATAATAAAACACTGGGAATAAGATGAACTTGGGTTGTTAGATTTGTGGAATGAGGGAAGCCCTTCAGGGCATATAATAAACGCTGAGGATAAGGCTCTGCTTCATGTCCTCCTCCTCCCTCCACCCCCTTTGCACTTGACGGGAAACAAAGAAAGCCTCTCCCTGCAACCAGGACTACCATTCAACCACAGCAGCACGAATATCATGCACATGCATTCCCCATGCAAAATCAGAGCTACTGTCCCACTTGAGCATTAACATTAGTAGAATCAAGCCTGGTGACCCCTGACATAGCCTCAACTGTGTGGGGAGAACCAATGCTTACATGAATCCCCTTTTGCACGTTACTTAATGCATAAAGGACACAGGGCTCATTCTGAGTTCACCAAGGGGTCAGCAAACTCTTCCATAAAGGACTACATAGTAAAGAGTTTAGGTTTTGCAGTCCCAGAGGCAAAATCAAAGATATGATGTAGACACATAAAGAACAATTTAAAATGTAATCATTTAAAAATGTGAAAAACCATCCTTAGCTCACAGGTCCTACTAACACAGGAGGAGGGCTAGATTTGGCCCACAGGACATAGTTTGCCAACTCCTGGCTTAGAAGGATAGAGGGCAGGACAGGGGCATGGCAGAATTGTTCAACTAGAAAGAAAATGTGACAGATGTGGCTTTGGGGATACATGCTTTCAATGTCATTGTCCCCTTTTGCTGGGTTGTTTTAATGAGAGGGAATTTATGGTACTGAAATAGAGATATTTACTAGGTTAAAAGTTAAGTGCATAAAGTATGCATGGTTAGAAGAACTTAAAGGAAAACTATATGCTCAACTTTGCTGATAAATATTTTGTATGATATGTATAGAAATAAGATTCTAATTTTTTAGGTTTAGGAGAACAAGTCTTTATGAATAAGTTGAAAACACAGGTATGGTGCTACAGACTAAAATTTCATTAAAATTCTATATTTTTGAAACTCCTACAATGAAGTGCAAACAGAAAATGTTTAGAACCTGGCCAGTAGAGCAGAAGTCACCATGAAGATTGGACTTGGTTGTGGTGTTATGGGATCCTGAATGCAAGCTAATGGCAGCTGAAAAGTAAAACCACATGTGGATAAAGTAGAAAGATCATCAGAGATGAGCTGCAGATGGTCTTTTGAGTTCCATTTGAAAGTAATATTATGGAGGGGCTGGGGGAGAAAAAAGAGTGAAGTAGTGACAAACTTGGCAGGAAAATACAAAAAGCTGAGACCATGTGAATTGGAGTATTTGGGGACACTAAGCATGCCAGGCATTTCTGCGTAGAACAGCCAAAAATCACCCAACTTCATGATTCCATGTTGTCTTACCTGTTTGGCTCATCATGTGTAAGTGACCAGAGGCAATGTAACCAGAAGAATCAAATGGGAATTTTTATTAAGGAAAGAAGCCATGGCCTTGACTTGGAAAACAGACTCAAACACAAGAGCTCAAGGACAAGATGAGGCTCAAAGTGGGAGAATGAGCATGAAGATCAGAAGCCAGAAGAAGCAGCGATGAGTACAGATGCAGCACACATACATGATCAGCACAAGCAGCACAGGACAAAATCATGAGCAAGATGAAAGCATGAACACCCAGATGAATATGGTGCCAGTCTACAGTACAGGAATGGCACATGCTTCACAATTTCAATGGCGCAAGGAATACTGGACTTGGATGGTTGATATAACAACATAGCCATAAAGTATAAGAAGCATATGGGATTATCTCAAGATGATAAGTTTGATTATTCAACATTGTTATGCTCATAAATACATATTTGTGAAACATCTTCCTCACAGATGGCAGACACTTGACACATGTGCTGTCAGTGGCAGGGATTACTAATTGATCACAGTTGTTTTTTCCCCAAGGCTTGGATACAGCCTCAAAATTCTTCTCAATACAGTCATCCAGTATGTTACAGATAGTTCACTGTAATTGGTACATAAAGGCAAACATATATGCTATCTTAATCTATAGATGATAGATATTGATATGGTTTGGCTCTTTGTCCCCATCCAAATCTCATCTTGAATTGCAATCCCCACGTGTCAAGGGAGGGACCTGCTGGGAGGTGATTGGATCATGGAGGTGGTTTTCCCCATGCTGTTCTCATGACAGTGAGTGAGTTCTCATGAGATCTGATGGTTTAAAAGTGTTTGGCAGTTCCCTGCCAACCCCCTCCTGGCACTATGTGAAGAAGGTCCTTGCTTCTCCTTCACTTTACAACACAATTGTAAGTTTCCTGAGACCTCCTCAGCCATGCAGAACTGTGAGTCAATTAAACCTTTTTTCTTCATAAATTACCCAGTCTCAGGTAGTTCTTTATAGTGATGTGAAAACAGACTGATACAGATATAATATGCAATCTATAGATATATTTATAGATTATTCTGTGTAATCTATAGATACATTGACAGATTATTCTGTATAAACTATAGATATACAGATTTAGCTGGTAAATTTAAATTTTTAGCACAGTGTCCACTGAACTTTTATATTAATTACCACTTTAACTACTTATTACTTTCAGTTCAATAACCTTACTTGAGTTCTTTCTGCCGGATTAATTTTTCAACAATTGTCGACACTACACTGAATTTGTCATCTATTATCCCATTCATGTTAGTGACATAGACTCTTAAGTTATGAACTGTCAATCATTGTTATATTTATTTACAATGTAAGAATCACCTTCCAACTGATATGAAGTGCTTAGGGTGAAATTAGATTCATCTCCTAAGTCAGAAATGGTACTTGAATTAATGTTAGTTTTAATTACTTAAAGTCTCATTTAAAATTTTGAATTTTGATGATATTCTTTCTTTAATTATTTTTATGACATTCACACATTCTAAGATACTCTAGATTGTCCACTCTCATTGAAATGTTTGTCACTGAGCCAACAGCATCTAGTTGCTAAAATTCTTCTTAACTGAATGAAAGGTAGGGAATAAGATGTGATCTGTTTCTGGTAGAGTAGCCTGTTGCAGACCAATCCTTCCACCAAGAAACTGAAATATGTGGTCCAAATTTTTTTTTAAAAGTTCTATTTGAAGGCACTGGGGAGCCATAAAAGCAGTAGAAAGGAGAATTCTGATGTGAGTCCAACATTCTAGAGTCTTTCCTCTTGAGGTATCTGCCAATTCTGAAACAACTCAGGGCCAAGAGACTAGAAAACAGGGTACAAAGTGGAGTCTAAGAGTCTGAGAGACTGAACAAAGATTTTTGTAACCCACAGAGTTGAGGAGACAAAAATTAAAGTTTAGAGCTCACCAAATAATAGAAGCCCTGGTAAACTCCCCAGACCGCTAGTTAGAAACAATAGGAAGGAAAAACTATGAGTAAAGATGAGCTGGAAACAAACCATTCCTCGCAAATACTGAAACCAGTATTCAAACCACTCAACCCCAAACTAAAGGAGATATGACCCTATTCTAACTGACTTCCAGAAAGAAAACAATAAATCCTCCATGGAGGAAGATGTCAGGCAGAGTCTCAGATGATCCAAGTAATTTTCCATAAACAATATTTGACTCTCAATAAAAAATTACCAGGCATGTTAGGAGTCAGGGAAAGTGACGAAAAATCAAGATTTCATAACTAAAAAAAAAAAAAACAGGAAAGAGACAAGTAGAGAATTTCATTAGAATTTGTATTTTAAAGAGTCTAATGAAAATTCTAGAACTGAAAATGTATTATAAAAGTAAGGGCTCACTAGGTGAATGAGCAATAGACTAGACACAGGAGAAAAGAGGATTAATAAACTAGAAAAATAGGTCAATTAAAAATAGCCAGACTATGGATGAAGACAAAAAAAAGCACGTAAAAATCATATAGAATATACGGTATGTATTTAAAAGATCAAATATTTAGATAATTGGTGCACCAGAAGAAAATGAGAAAAAGCATGGAGCAGAAGCAATATTTGAAGAGATGATAACTGAGAAAGAACCTCAGAAAACTGAAAAAGGGCATAAAATTAAAAATTCAAAAATTTATTTGAAATCTACATAGAGTTGAAATAACTATTTACAAAGAAAACTCCAAGATTAGATGTCTTCCAGACCAGATAGACTAGATTATCTTTAATGACTCTCCTAGTCTTAAAATTATAACTATAAATAATGGATGTATTGCCTTCATACATGATAAAGCAGAGAAGAGCTGTTTCTCCTGTGCCCTGCCTAAATTCTCAACCCACAGAATTATGATTATTATAAACTGGTTGTTGTTTTACACACAAATACATACACAACCTTCCAAAGAAAATTTCAAGACAAGATGACTCCACTGATGCATTCTTTAAAATATTAAAGGAAGTATGACAGCCTTCAGAAAACAGAGAATGAAGACTTTCTAACTAGTATTATGAGACCAACATAACCTTGGTTCCCAAAACTGACAAGGTATTATAAGAAATGAAAATTGTAGGTAAATTCCTCCTATGAATAGAAATCAAAATGATCTTAAATTGCAAACCAAGATCAAGGATATACTAAAAAGATAATACATTACTACCAATCTTAAGCTTATCTTAGGAATTTAAGATTGGTTTAAGATTCAGAACTTAACTCATCACATTAATAGAATAAAGAAGAAAAAGCAAAGGAGAAAAACTAAATAACTATCTTTACAGATGAAGGATAAAGTATGACAAAATTAACCCTGATTCATGATTAAAAAAAAAAAAATCTCTTAGAAACCAGGCATCAAAGGGAATCTCCTTAATCTGACAAAGGGTGTCTACAAAGCACCAACAGCGAATACCATACTTAATCATCAACTATTACAATTTTCAACAGAGATCAGGAGCAAAACCGTGATGCCTGCTGTCTTAGTGTTTTGTGTTGCTAAAAGAGAATACCTGAGACTACGCAATTGATAAAACATAGAAATTCATTTCCTCACAGTTCTGGAGGTTGGGAAATCCAAGATCAAATTGCCAGCATCTAGTGAGGGCCTTCTTGCTATGTCATCCCATGGCAGAAGACACGGAAGCAATAGAGAGAACAAGAACAAGCCATATTCATTCTTTTATAAGGAACCCACTCCCGTGATAAAAATATTACTTTATTTATGAGAGGAGTGCTCACATGACCCAAACAACTCCCATTAGGACCCACTTCCAAACACTACGACGTTAGGGATCAAGTTTTTAACACATGAACTTTGGGGAACACATCCAACCATTGCACCTGAGCTCTCCCGGCCTATTCAACATTGTATTAGAGACTGTGACCATTGTAATACATCACTAAATAAAATACATATGGTCATATATATATATAAAATAAATGTACATTGATTAGAAAAAATGAAATAGAAAAAAAGCTGCCATTATTCACAGACAACATGATTGTACACATAGTAAAAATTACAAACAATCAGAATTAGTAAATGAATTTAGCAAAATTGTTGGATACAAGGGCAGTGTCATAAACAAACTGCAACACGAACCAGCAACAAACAATTAAAAATGAATTAAACAAGTGAAACTATGTAGAAGAGTATCAAAAAATTCAAATACCTAAATATAATGAATATGAAAGACTTCTACAAATAAACATATATAACAGTATAAGAAGGATATAAATAAGACCTAAATAAGTGGAGGACACATATTTAGGCACATGATACATGGATTGGAAGAGCCTATGTAAATTTGTTGATTTTTCCAAGTTGACCTAAATTCCTGCCAAGATTTCTTTGTGTGTGTGTGGGTGGGTGGAAATTGACAACCTGAATTTTGAAATGTGTATGGAAATACAAAGATAAAGAGTAGTCAGGATAAATTTGAAATACTTCTACCATCAAATATCAACACTTATTATAAAGGCACTGTAATTAATATATTAATTAGTAAATTAGTATAAGGATAGACAAGTAGACTGATGAAACAGAATGGGAGTCCAGGGATCGATCTATACATATATGGGCACTTGATTTATGAGAGAGGTGATACCACATAGCAAAGGAAAAAATGAATGTGTTGACAATCGGTGATGCTGTATCAACTGGATATTCAGATGCAAAAACAAAACGAAATAATACAAAACTTAAACCTTCCTTTAACACACATACAAAATCCAATTGTATTTATTTACTTATTGAGATAAGGTCTTGCTCTGTCACCCAGGCTGGAATGCAGTGACACAATCACAACTCGCTGCAGCCTCAACCTCCCAGGCTCAAGAGATCCTCCTGCCTCAGCCCCCTGAGTGGTTGGGACTACAGGCATGTGCCACCATGCCCAGCTAATTTTTTACATTTTTTGTAGAGACAGGGTTCCACTTTGTTGCCCAGGGTAGTCTTGAACTCCTGGGCTCAAGTGATCCTCCCATCTCAGCCTCCCAAAGTGCTGGGATTATAGGCATAAGCCACCATGCTCAGCTCCAAAATTCTGTTTTAAATGGGTTATAGAAGATGTAGGAGAATATCTCTTCAAGCTATTCATTTTGGCAAATATTTCTTATAAAGGACAAAGTGGATACATTGGACACTATTGAGAGAATGGAATGTCAAGCCACAGAATTGGAGAATATATTTTAATCTGTTTTACCAACAAAAGATTCATATTCAAAATATGTAAAGAGTAAATAAATAAGGAAAAGGTAGACAATTCAATATGAAATTGGACAAAAGATTTGAACAGATGCTTTTTAAAACATATGACAATCACCAGGAAAATGCAAACTAAAGCCATAATAAGATACCACTTACACACTTAGAAGAACATGTACAATTAAAAGGGTTGACCAGACCAAGTATTGGTCAATTATGGAGAAAGTGTAACCTTCACACACTCCCAGTGAGAGTGTAAATTAGTGAAACTACTTTGGAAAAGTATTTAGCAGTACCTGCTAAAGCTGAACATACTCATACTTTGTAACCCAGCAGTTCTATTCCTCGGACTAGATATATCCAACAGAAATGCATACATAGGTGGCAAGGGGAGGGACAGCATTAGAAAAAATAGCTAATGCACTCTGGGCTTAATATCTAGGTAATGGGTTGATAGGTGCAGCAAACCACCATGGCACAAGTTTACCTATGTAACAAACCTGCACATCCTACACATGTACCCCAGAACTAAAAATAAACATTAAAAGAAAAAAATGTATAACGTAGGTTCACCAATTATAGCCTCGTTTAAGAATGCTCACAGCATCTTTATTTATAATAGCTAAAAATTAGGAATGATCCAAATGTTGATTGACAGTAGAATGAATAAACAAAATATTTTATAGTGACAAGATAAATAAGTCTCTTCTATGTGCAAAATGTGAATAAATCTCATGAAAATAATATCGAGCAAAAGAACTACATGATTTCATTTATATGAAGTTCAAAACTAGACAAAGCTAACCTACAGTACTGGAAATGAGGAAAGAGGCGACGTTAGCAGAAAAGTACTGTAGTGACTTTAAATACAGTGACCTCCCATCCTAGTTCTCTTTCTTTCTTTTCTTTTTTTTTAAATCATACTTTAAGTTCTGGGATACATGTTCAGAACATGCAGGTTTGTTACATAGGTACACACGTCCCATGGTGTTTCACTGCACCCACCAACCCATCACCTACATTAGGTATTTCTCCTAATGCTATTCCTCCCCTAGTCCCCCACCCACCG
The DNA here is from genome assembly GCF_000951045.1 of Mandrillus leucophaeus. Taxonomy (NCBI): domain Eukaryota; kingdom Metazoa; phylum Chordata; class Mammalia; order Primates; family Cercopithecidae; genus Mandrillus; species Mandrillus leucophaeus. Next base: position 1,850,798 of record NW_012101954.1, read on the forward strand.
ACAGACCCCAGTGTGTGATGTTCCCCTCCCTGTGTCCATGTGTTCTCATTATTCAACTCCCACTTATGAGTGAGAACATGCAGTGTTTGGTTTTCTTTTCCTGTGTTAGTTTGCTGAGAATGATGGTTTCTAGCTTCATCCATGTCCCTGCAAAGGACATAAACTCAACCATTTTATGGCTGCATAGTATTCTATGGTAAATATATGCCACATTTTCTTTATCCAGTCTATCATTGATGGACATTTGGGTTGGTTCCAAATCTTTGCTATTGTGAATAGCACTGCAATAAGCATATGTATGTATGTGTCTTTATGGTAGAATGATTTACAATCCTTTGTAAATCCCATTAATGTACCCAGTAATGAGATTGCTGGGTCAAACGGTATTTCTGGTTCTAGATTCTTGAGGAATCGCCACACTGTCTTCCACAATGTTTGAACTAATTTACATTCCGACCAAGAGTGTAAAAGTGTTCCAATTTCTCCACATCCTCTCCAGCATCTGTTGTTTCCTGACTTTTTAATGATACCATTCTAACTGGTATGAGATGGTATCTCACTGTGGTTGTGACCACAGCCGATATCATACTGAATGGGCAAAAGCTGAAAGCATTCCCTTTCAAAATTGGCACAAGACAAGGATGTCCTCTCTCACCACTCCATCGTAGTTTTCTAATAACTGAAGAGTTAACAAGGACACAGGGCTTGCATTGTTAAAACTGAGTTAATACTAAACAAACTGAGGTGGCTGGTTTCCCTAACTGGCAGGGTCCTGGGATCTGTTGGGGTGGTGATGGTTACATCTGGGTGATGGTTACATGGCAATCACTTTGTGATATGCCCTCTGTGATAAACTACTATGAATTGTTCTTTTCTTTTTTCAAATACGCTTCACTAATAGATTTATTAAGCAGTTCAACCTGGTATTTATTGATAAATGTAGAATAATGTAGGAGTATATGGAAAACTACTTATGCTCAAATAATTTATTGATTAATGTGTGCTTTTTCCACTGATTAAAAAGGCAAATTGTCATCGAAGTGACACTTATCACTACTATGCATTCAATTGGCACCTTCTCCCAGGGAGGTACTCTTCCAGGGCTGTGAATATAAAAGAGAACAATACCCCTATTTTCAGGTAGCTTTTGTTCTAGTGGTAAGGACAAGCAATAAACAAAGACCTGTATTATATAACATTCTGTTAGGTAGCGATAAGTGTAACAAATAAAAAGAAAGAGGTCAACACAGAGAGTAACGGGACTGACATTTAGGAAAGGGTGGTCAGGAAAGGCCACCTTCAGTGAAGGTGAGATTTCAGTAAAGACCTGCATCAACTCAGGTAACAAGAAAATACCTTGGGAAATGAGGAAAGAAAAATTCCAGAAGAAGCAATGAGTATAAAGTTCCTGAGATGGGAGCACAAGTGCTCCATCCCTCATAAGCACATACCATAAGTGAAACTATTCATTTAAAGTTTTCCTTTCCCACCATCCTCTAGTAGCTCCACTGAGACAGGAACTGTATCTGGCTTATTCACCAACATTTTGTAAGCACCACTATCATGCATGGAACATAAATTTGCTCAATAAGGATTTTTATAAAAAATAAACTCAAAAACTCATTTTAATATATACTTTGATTTGTTTCTAGGCCATCTCTTCTGCCCCCGGAATTGATCTGTTCATTTGTGCATCAGTCCCGCACTGTTTGAATTACTGTGGCTTTGCAATTTTCCTGACAATTGTCAGCACAGTCACGGGAGGCATAATTCTAGCACTGGGCTATGCACCGGAGACACAACTGTTAAATAAAAATAGACAGATGGTGTCATTGTCCTCATGAGGGTCAAATCCTTGTAGGATTATGAGGTGAAAAAGTTTAATTTCAAAGAATAAATTGGCAGTTTAGTCTATATGTGATGAGTAAATGCATAAAAGCAGGAAATGAGTAGAATTCTTTGTAAGGATGGATAAACAGGTTTGCAGGTCAGATGCTGGCAAATCCCTAAGATGAGGTTCAAGGTTTTTATCTCAGACTAGCTTCTCGAGAACCATCCTAGGTTCTAAAAAGGGCATGCCATTTCCAGTCTCAAAACCAAGTGGTAAGTGTTAGCATCTGTGACACAGAGCCCAGAATAAATGCCGACTGAGATTGTATGACCAGTGTGATGCATGGTGTGACCTGTTTATCTGATCCTCCTGCAGTAGCAGCAACACAAACAGCTCAGATCATTCCTCTGTGCCCTTGCTTTGAACCAGTGCTGACCCAGGACCCAAGGTTTAAGTATGGATTTAAAAATTTAAACAGCTATCTGACACGGTTTGGAGGCAATAACCCAGGTGTGCCCCCATTGGCTGGGGCTTGCTTCCCTACCGCCCCAATGTGGATAATGTTGCTGGCTGCCTCAGATTTTGGGGGTGACATGGCAGGAGGTGAAAATGTCCCCATTTTTGGTCAAGAGAGGATATCAAGGCAGGTTTAGAAACTTCGTTAGCCCCAGTGTGCAGCAGAGCGATTAGACATGTATTGTCTTTGCACCTCAGTTGCAAGTATTTCCAATAGTTTGTGTTTATGTTGCATTCTCTCACCACAAGCTTCCAATTCAGGGTATAAAACTAGGCCTTTTATAGTCAATTTTTTGGTGTAAATCTCAATTCTAACTGAATTTCTATAGCCCAAATCATGCCCTATATGAGCTCAGTAGACTGTTTAAATAAATGAAATTGCTTTATAATGCAAATAACTACCCAATTTCAGACATTTTATTTTTTAAAGTTTTGTTTTTTTAAAGCAAGATATAACTTTGGATGGCCTTCCTGCAGAGGGACAGGCATGTGCAGTGTCTTAACTGAAGTCTTAGGAAGGCAGAAGGGGAGCATAGCTGGTTTCTGGATTTGTCAGCATGCTGTGAGCCTAGTGTGCTCTCATCATCTGAGCCTCATTAGCATCTTCATCCATTTGCTTTCAGATTCTCTTCTTGCCCAGAGATGGGATTTCTCCCAGGGTTTTGGGATGAAAAAGCATCCCTGGCACCTTCCTAGATTCTCTGTCTTCCTCCTGGGAGAAATAAAACCAGCATGGGTAAGTGTTTCGGCGCTGCAGCCAGCACTCCCAGCACGCTGTGAGGTCTCAGCCTCCCCTACCTGAGCTGGTTGCTTGACTCACTACTGTCAGGTACCAGATTGTGACCTTCTAGAGGGCAAGGGGCCTACAGTGGTGGATGAAATGAATCAACGATGAATAAGGGAAACACAAGAAGTCATGGGATTCGCTGGAAGCAGTATGATAATGGAGTGAAGCTTCTGGGCTTAGAGATGATGAACCTCATTCAGGTCTTGTCACTCACAGTCGTTTGACATTTGCAAGTTATTTTGTTCCCTCTGTCTCCCTTTTCTCCTCTGTGTAGAGAGGCCTAATACTTCCTCCACAGGAGGGTTGCGAACACTGCACAGGATAGTATCGAATCCATGGCACCTTGACCCCCCAGCCCATTAATGAGAAAACCCACCCCTGAGAACTGTTTGTGCCTCTAGCCAGAAGACACCATGGCAACTGGCCTGCTCTCTTCTCTGAGGATTATCAAGACCCCTGCCTTTATCATGTTAGGCCAGCTCAAAGAATGAAGAGCAATGAAGAAAAATGTCTCACCTGTGCATCTTAACAAGAAAGTCTTCAGCACTCATATATCACTGAGCTTTTTGTTTACTGCCCTGTTTCTCAGACAGGCTCTGATCTTTCCAGTGAATCACTGCCTCCTAGCCCAGAGCTCAGTGCTGTTGGTAACAGTCTGTTCACTGCCTTAAAAACAAAGTAACAAAATAATAGTTAATAAACTGACTTCAATCCATATGCTCATTGATTGAAGTACACCCAAAAAGGAGGACAAATTATAAGCATAAAGCTCAATGAATTGTATCTTCCACTCCCATTAATCCCATTGCTTCTAGCATTTATTCTTATTGTTATGGGGCAGGAATAATCAATTATCTATCTATAGGTTTCACATATGCTTCCAGTGTTGAGATTCCAGCACGAGGAGGAAAGAGTGAGTAACAAAAGTGGTAAGAAGTATGTGACAGCCGAAGTGATCGGGAGCTGGGAACTCTGCTAAATAGGAAGAGACAAGAGGAAAGCAGACTAAAGCAAGTTAATTTGTGTCTATAGAGTCTCCCAAGTTCCAAGCATTAAATACAGTAGAGGATAAAGATTTAGAAAGAGACTAGAAATCAAGTCGAAAGACAAAGGACAGAAGGAAGTTCTGTAGATCCTCATCTTGACCAAGTAATTGATGGAAGAATGGGATTATCATCTGAGATGATTGTCATTTTCTTTATTCTGAAAGTTTAATGACAGTTAAAATGTCACTCATGGTTGTGAATCAGACCTAGAACCCACTAGAATTTAGCTTTTCTTTGGAATCTAATCAGATGCAAAATAATTAGGCTGATGGCAGTGGAATTCACCCCTATATAGTGTCATTTTTGAGAAGGGGCAGACATATAAGAAGAGAACTAGAAAAAAAAAAAAACAATCTGCTGTTAGCCCGATGCAAGAGATTCCAGGAAATCCTTGTCAGGAATTCAAAAGGAGACTTAGGCATTTTCAGTCCATACTTGGGGATGAGGAGAGCGGTGATTTCCAACCTCCTTGGAGAATAACATCTTGTACCTATCACCTGAGTCTTTTCACTCAGACCTCAGGAGATGTCCTGGAGCCCTCGGTACCCTGTATTCAATAAACCCCCAACTCACTCATGCAGTGATAAACAGACGTGGGGAAATCATCACTTTCCTGGACCTGAGAGGAGAATCTGTGGGAAGCCCAACTGCTCTATCCCACACTACCTGGATGAGAGAGAAGATTTCAACCATAATATGATACTAATTTTCTATTTTATTGAGATCTTAAGGGGTTAAAATTTTACCTCTTCTTACTACCCAAGTTTAGAACCCACTAAAAGAGAGATAAAAGGCAGAGAAACAATGAAGTTTAAAATTTTTTCTTTGTTATTGATAAAGACCCAATGAATGGGCACAGCTTAGATGTACAATGGTAACATGTTCCTAAAACTACATCCCCACCATGAATCAGCAATACCCACCCAGTTGTAAGTAGCAATAGAAAACATCAGGTCTCCCCATCAAAAGAAGCAGTCTTGACTGCTAAACTAACCATTTGGCACACAGCAAACTAAAGTACAGGCTTCCTCTCAGAAGAAAAGAGGAAGGAAGTAAGGGAGGGAGGGAGGAAGGGTACTTTCTCCCAAATGCACTTCTCAGAAAAGCCACTCACCTTCTTTCAGGGATAAGTAAGCCAGGAAGAGGGGAGAGGCCAGGAGCATTTCTCCAACAGAAGTTCCTCCACATGGAGGGAAACATTAGGAGTGGGATGTAATATTCCCCTATAATAGATTTTTACTTATTTTCTTCCCATTTATTTGACTTTGTTCTTCCAAAGGGAAGGAATCACTTCTTTTCCTTCTTTCTGCTGTGCTTGAAATATTGGATTAGAGTATGTGCTCTCACACTAATGTTGATAACTAAGGGATTTCCATGTGTGCATGGGAACAGCAAATGGCCTGATAAATGAGGAGAACACCACACACGGAATTCCCCAGCACTGTGGAGTTCCCCAGCACTGCTGGCAGTAGGTCTTAGGTCCTTCACAGAAGGGTAAAGGAACTCCAATGAGAAAATCTCAGCACCGGATTCCCTGAAACACCCTCCCAGCATGAGTGTGAATATGTCAAAGGACAGAGTTTTCTAGGTTTTCACAGAAGCTGTTTCACTGCTGGACAGTTCTAAACATATAATAAATGTTTTTCTTGATCTAAAATCAACAAGTTGAAGTCCATATGCCAGTTCTCATTTTGGTTTCTGGAACAACCCAGAATAAGGCCTCTTCCTCTTCCATGTGCTGATAATAACAGCTGTTGTTGATTGAGAATGACTCTCTACATGGAGCTGTACTTTCCAATATAGCCAAGTTCCGTAACCACTGCAAGCATCAGTCTCTTCATTGGTAAATCGAGATTAACAGTGGCTGCTTCCCTGGGTTGTAATGAGGATTAAATTAGGTAATGCTTATATACCCACGAACTGAACCACATATTGACATAGCTGATCTCGAATGATACCCAAGAGTCCTGGGCAAACTCTTCAGTGTTGGTTTCCTATCAGGTTCTTTGCATATTAACTTGTTTATCCAACACTTACTGAGCCCTGAGGAGTGTCAGGCAGTGTTTCCAAAGCAGAGGATATAAAGATGAATCTGACACAGTATATGCTTTGGGGAATGGCAAGGTCTAATGGGAGGGACAGGAGAGTAAACAAATAATTACAGTGCAGCATAGGAAGTGCTATAATGAAGCGCTACAGAATTGCGGAACATGGAGACACCAGCTCTGCCCAGGAAGAATAGGGACTGCAAAGGTTTTGTGCAGGAGCTAATGCTTGATTTGAGTCCTGAAGAAGACTAGGATTTCCCAGGCAGATGATGAGAAAACAACTAGAAAGAGATGTAACAAAAAGCATCCCTTAAAAAAATAAAGGTATGCCATTCAATCACTCAACAGAGTCTCCTTTTTTTTCCTGAAGAAAGATTAAAATTGGAATTCTAACTATTTTTTATCATCCTTATTACCTAAAGATAATTTAAAAGAAAGAATTGTTTAAAAGGTTTTAGGCAGGTGCATTAAATTTTTTCATACCTAATTTGCTTACCATAAATTGGAATGAAATGGAAAATATTTGGAATTTTTAAAAATGCAATTATTTAATACCTTAATATTTAATGCACAAAAGTAATGCCATGTTGGTATGATGTTTTGGTTTTTGCAAAACTAAGAACCAAAATACAACAATTAAAAAATGTTATATTTAATGGGAAGACCAAGTATAATGGTTTGAAGAAAAACATTTCCACCACATGGTATACTCCAAGAACAGCTTCGTTAATTTAAACGAAACACAGAATTTCTTATCAGGTGCTTGTATTTCCTACAATTCATTAAAATAATTGCATGATTGCTTTTTAAAAATTCCCTTATCTGAGCACAACAGAACATTCTTGTAACCTACCTAAGAACAATTTCTTAGAAAAAAGAGAAAAGAATTCAATAAGATGTGATATCCTACGATGGTTGTAAGGTGATCCCATAGAAATAATAGCAGAATATAAAGGTAACGATCAGTCAGGATCTCTTAAATTTCCTTTCAGCTCAGTGATTAACAATACAGCACCCAAATCCTGTTAACTAAACAGGATTAATTAACAGTCCTCCGAGTATTTCAAGGGTCTGGCTGATGGTTTTTAATGTGACTTCCTATAGCCTGTAAGTCCACAAAGACAGGAACCATGATTGTCACTTTCAGTTTATCTCCAGAACCATAGTGCATTCCACCCACACAGTAGGAGCCGAATAAACACTTACTGAGTGAATGAATAATATCATCAATTTTCTATATTTGTAGCTTCAGGAACATTTTAAAAAGGCAGCCTCCAAATATGGTACTGAGAACCAGTGGAGTCACAGCTTTCAGAGTAGACCAGAAATACCCAAGAACTCACCACTCAATACATATATCACCAATATAGTTTATCAAATGAAGATCTATTTGAGTCAGGAGCTTCTGTTGAAATTTAAAAACTCTCTTGGAGATACAGATATATTGGTCACAGTCTAATGCCATTTGCTTTAATCTTACAATCAATAATAATTATTCAGACTGATATCTGAAATATAATTTTTTCATGTGTGTGTGGATAAAGGTTATCTTTTTTTTTTTTTTTAAGCGAAGTATCGCTCTGTCACCCAGTCTGGAGTGCAATGGCCCAATCTCGGCTTACTGCAAACTCTGCCTCCCAGATTCAAGCGATTCTCCAGCCTCAGCCTCCTGAATAGATGGGACTACAGGCATGTGCCATCACACATGGCTAATTTTTCTATTTTTAGTAGAAACGGGGTTTCACCATGTTGGCTAGGCTGGTCTCAAACTCCTGACCTCAGGTGCGCCACCGGTCTCGGCCTCCCAAAGTGCTGGGATTACAGGCATGAGCTGCCATGCCTGGCCAAAGGTTATCTTAAGAGAAGACTTAAGCCTTCACGGGATAGGGAAATTGAAATGACAGAAGCTATCACATTTAGGCACATACCTCAAGCTAGGAAACCTCTTAAGTGTTTATTTCATTGTATTCTCACAAAACTCTATGAAAAAAAGTATTACATCCAAGTTTTACAGATGAGGAAACTGAAGATAAGAGAGGTTAAAAGACTTGTTCAACACCAACACAAATAGCAATGATAGGACCAGAATTCCAACCAACCTGCACTTTTACTTACTACAGGAGTCAGCAAAATTTTTTCTATAAAAGTCCGGAGGGTAGATATTTTAGGCTTTGCAGGCCACTTAGTCTCTGGTCTGACCTCTTAACATGACTGTATGCCAATAAAACTTTTTTACTGAACTGTGAAATATGAATGTTAGAGAATTTTCATGTGCCACAAGATATTATTCTTTTTCAACTATTTAAAAATGTAAAAATCATTCTTAGCTACAAGCTATATGAAAACAGGTGTCAGGCTAGATTTGGCTCCTAGGCTCTCATTTGCCAGCCCCTGACCTGCTACAAGTACCTCCCCCTACTTTGGGGGCAGCAGGAGTGCTATGGGTGCTTACAGAGTGGGTTTGAGGAAAAGTGGAGACCTGAGAAAATTTCTGTCACTTGAAGCCAAGGAATGAGGGGGCCCTGATGTGCCGGGGAAAGTTTATCTTTTGGTTTGATCTGATGGTCTTTCAGTCCATAGGCTGTTACCATACAAATTGGGGTGTGAGGAGGAACTTATAAATCTTCAAACTCCAGAAAATTCTGATTAAGTCTTATCCATTTTAGGTCAACCCAAGGTTTCTCATGATGCTTCCACTCCCTCAGCCTTGGAGAGTGGAGAGAGCAAAACAAGAAGAAGGAATGTGGCAATCACGTGTCTGAAAACAACACAGTCCAGACTCCTTCTCTCATCCATTCTTTCTTCTCCACCCGTATTACTTAAATTCACTTCAGACGACTGAAAACCGAAAATAACAGAGGTATAATTAACAACAACAAAAACATGTATTGGACATCTGGCTTCTGGTCCCACATGTAAGGAGGTTGCAAGTGGCCACTCCAGCCTAACAACAAGAAAAAGGCAAAACAAACTAGAAAATGAACACCTCTTCTTAGATCCAAAAGAGAAGTGGGGTGACGGGGCAAACTACTGCCCCCCAAAATGGATAGGCAGATATAGAGAATCACAAAATACCAGGGCAGCAACCTCCTTAGGAACCCGTCCTAGGGCAGAAATTGATGAATTCCTGGAGGCTAGGCGTGGACAAGTCTGAGAGTGAAAAACTCTGGGGAGACCTAGTCATGGGGAGGAGGGAGCTCATGCTTTTTCTGAGTTTTACCTTGAGATGCTCATCAGGTTCTCACAGTAAACATCAGAGAAAAATCCCCTCCTGCTTCTGGCAGGGGTAGGGGAGCAGGAATCATTATAAAATATTAGGTTGGTGCAAAAGTAATTGTGGTTTTTACCATTAAAAATAATACAAAACCTAGGCTGGGTGCGGTGGCTCGGGCCTGTAATCCCAGCACTTTGGGAGGCCAAAGTGGGTGGATCACCTGAGGTCAGGAGTTCGAGACCAGCCTGGCCAACGTGGTGACACCTGTTCTCTACTGAAAATACAAAAATTAGCCAGGCGTGGTGATGGGCACCTGTAATCCCAGCTATTCTGGAGGCTCAGGCAGGAGAATCGCTTGAACCCGGGAGGCAGAGGTTGCAGTGAGCCAAGATTGCACCATTGCACTCCAGCCTGGGCGATAAAAGTGAGACTCTGTCTCAAAAACAAACAAACAAGCAACAACAAAAAGTAATGCAAAACCTAACAAGACAGAGCAGTCTATCCTTAACAAGGCCTCCTGCCCTCACCGGAAACTAGTTAACCACAGTCTAACCTGCTGATGTTTTTATCAGAGCTTAACTGAGTTGGGGAAAGGGACATACCCAACTCCAGCCCACTCTAGCAATCCTGTCCCAAATAAAGGAGATGGGGCAGGGGGAGGAACTGAGGAGCACCTGAGGCTCACAGCCCAGGGGCACAGGCCCACTGAAAGACTGGGACCTAATCACAGGACTGTAAAACGCTCCCCCAACACCTTACCACCATGTTATGAAGGCCTATTTCTAGCAGTTCTTTTTACCCCGGACATCCCTGTCCAGCTATCCAGAAAACAGTAAAAGGCATACTAAAAGGCAAAAAGCACAGTTTGAAGAGACAGAGCAAGCAAGAGCACTAGACATGGCACGGATGTAGGAATTAGCAGACAGAAATTTAAGACAATTATGATTAATATGTTAGAGGATGTAATGGATAAAGTAGGCTGAATGCAGGAACACATGGACAATGTAAGCAGAGAGACAGAAATCCTAAGAAAGAAACAAAAAGAAACACTAGAGATATAAAACACTGTCACAGAAATGAAGAACACCTTTGAGGAGCTAATTAGGAGACTGGACATGGCTGAGAAAAGAATTTCTAAACTTGAGGATATACCAGTAGAAACCTCCAAAACTGAAAAGGAAAGAAAATGAAGACTGGAAAAACAGAATAGAAGATTCAAGAAGTGTGGGACAATTTCAAAAAATGTAAATATGAAGAATGGGAATACCAGAAGGAGAAGAAAGAGAAAAAGGAAGAGAAGAAATATTTGAAACAGTAATGACTGAGAATTTTCCCAAGTTAATATCAGACACCAAACCACGGAGCCAGGAAGCTCAGAGAACACTAAACAGAATACACTTCAAAACAATTACACCCAGGCAAATCATTTTCAAACTGTAGAAATTCACAGGTAAAGAAAAAGTCTTAAAAGAAGTGAGAAGAAAAAAATACTTATACAGAAGCAAAAGTAAGAATTACATCTGACTTTTCCTCAGAAACCACACAAACAAAAAGGGACCGAAGTGAAATATTTAAAGTGCTTAGAGAAAACAAACAAACAAACAAACAAACAAAAAACAAAAAAAAAACAAAAAAACCAGCAACCTAGAATTCTGTGGCCCGCAAAATTAACTTTCAAAAGTGAAGAAGAAAGACCTTCTCAGACAAAAAACTAGAGGGAATTCATTATTGCCAGGAGACCTGTCTTGCAAAAAATGTTAAAAGAAGATCTTTAGAGAGAAGGAAAGTAATACGGGTCAGAAATTTGGATCTGCATTTAAAAAAAGGAATAGCATCAAAGAAGGAATATGTGAAGCTAAAATAAAAACTTTTTTCTTTTATTCTTAACTGATCTAACAGATAACAGTTTGATCAAAATATTCATAGCAACAATGTATTTGATTTTGTATGGTTACTTGTACAGATAGTCATGATAGTCCTATCATGATTTTTCAACATCACAATGGATTTATCAGGGTATTAAATGCAAAGTGATGAGTCTATTGGAATATAACTCTCTTGTAAGTTGAGGAGCATCTGCATACCTCAAGTGTGTGTGTGTGTGTGTGTATATAGATATATTTATGCATGCTTATGTATAACTGAAATGAATAATAGTAATAAAATCAGGGATCAGAGGAAGGAATTGAGGTTAGGTTTTTACTATACAGTATTCATATTGCCCATAAAAGTTGCACAGTGTTATTTGAAAGTGGGCTTGGATTAGTTGTAAATATTTATTGCAAACTCCAAGAGTCACTAAAGGAAAATCATTTTTTAAAAAGTATACTTAATATGCTAAGAAAAGAGAAAAAGTAGAATGATATAAAATGCTCAATTAAAACCAAAAAGGCAGAAAAAGAATGGAAGACAAAAAACGGAAAAAATAACAGGGCAACAAATAGAAAACAATAACAAATATGGCAGGTGTGAATTCAACTATATCAATAATCACTTTGAATATCAGTGGTCTCAATGTACCAATTAAAAGACAGAGATTATCAGAGTGGATCAAAAACCAAGACTCAACTATAAATGTTAGCCATAAGAAACCCACTTTAAATATAAAAACTCATATAGATTAAAAGTAAATGTATGAAGAAATATATACCAAGCAGACTCCAAAGCAAAAAAAGATATCAGGGATAAAGACACCCCTCACAAAAAGTAACTCAAAATAAATCACAGACCTAAATGTAAAATGCAAAAGTAAAACTCCTAGAAAATAATACATGAGAAAATCTAAATGACCTCTGGGTTGGCAATGACTTTTTAGATATAACACCAAAAGCACAATCCATGAAAAAAAGAGTAAGCTGGACTTCTTTTTTTTTTTGAGATAGTCTCACTTTGTGGCCAGGCTGGAGTGCAGTGGCGCAATCTCAGCTCACTGCAACCTCCACCTCCCAGGTTCAAGTGATTCCCCTGCCTCAGCCTCCTGAGTAGCTGGGATTACAGGCACACACCACCATGCCTGGCTAATTTTTTGTATTTTAGTAAAGACGGGATTTTGCCACATTGTCCAGGATGGTCTCAATCTCCTGACCTCATGATCTACCCTCCTCAGCCTCCCAAAGTGCTGAGATTACAGGCATGAGCCACTGTGCCCAGCTGGACTTCTTCAAAATTAAATTTTTTTTCTCTGCAAAAGACACTTCAAAAGAATGAAAATACAAGCCACAGAATGAGTAAAAATATTTACAGAAGATGTATTTGAAAAAATATACAAATAACTTTGTTTTGTTTTGTTTTGTTTTGTTTTGTTTTGAGATGGATTCTCTCTGTTACCCAGGCTGGAGTGCAGTGGTACAATCTCGGCTGACTGCAACCTCTGCCTCCCAGGTTCAAGCAATTCTCCTGCCTCAGCCTCCTGTGTAGCTGGGACTACAGGCACACACCACCATGCCCAGCTAATTTTTGTATTTTTAGTAGAGACAGGGTTTCACCATATTGGTCAAGCTGGTCTCAAACTCCTGACCTCAGGTGACCCACCCCCCTCAGCCTCTGAAAGTGTTGGAATTACAGGCATGAGCCACCATGCCCAGTTCAAAGAACTCTTAAGACTCAACAATAAAAAACCAAACAACCCAATTTTAAAAATGGGCCAAAGACCTTAACAAATATCTCACCAAAGAAGATATGCAGATGACAAATAAGCATGACAAAAGATGTTTCACATCATATGTCATCAGGAAAATCCAAATTAAAACAATGAGAAACCACTATGTACCTATTAGAATGGCCAAAATCCAGAACACTGACAAGACCAAATGCTGACAAGGATGTGGAATGACAGGAACTTTCATTTATTGCTGGTGGAAATGCAAAATGGTCCAGCTACTTTGGAAAACATTTGGCAGTTTCTTGCAAAACAAGTAAAATCCTGCCATGCGCAGTGGCTCACACCTATAATCCTGGCACTTTAGAAGGCCAAGGCTGGTAGATTGCTTGAGCTCAGGAGTTCAAGACCAGTCTGGGCAACATGGTGAAACCTCACCTCTACAAACAATACAAAAATTAGGCAGGTGTGGTGGCATGCACCTGTAGTCCAAGGTACTTGGGAGGCTGAGGCAGGAGGATCACTTGAGCCTGGGAGGTTGAAGCTGCAGTGAGCTGAGAATGTGCCAGTGCATCCCAGACTGGGCGAGAGTGAGACCTGGTCTCAGGAAAAACAACAACGACAACTAATTATATCCATACCATATGATCAAACAACCATACTCTTTGATACTACCCAAAGGATGTGTATAGAAGCTTCATTTATAATTGCCAAAACTCAGAAGCAACCAAGATGTCCTTCATGGGCGGATGGATAAAGAAATCTGTGGTACATTAGGTAATGGAATATTTTTCAGTGCCAAAAAGAAATGAGCTATCAAGCCATGAAAAGACATGAAGGAAATTTAAATGCATATTACTCAGTGAAAGGAGCCAATCTGAAAAGCCTACCTACTATGTGTTTCCAACTATATGACATTCTGGAAAAGGCAAAATTATGAAGACAGTAAAATGATCAGTGGTTGTCAGGGATTGTGGGCAAAAGAGTAATGAATAGGTAGAGCATGGAAGATTTTTAGGGCAGTGAAAATACTCTGTGTGATACTATAATGGTTAATACATTTCATTAGACATTTGTCCAAATCCCTAGAGTATATACTAAGTGTGAACTCTAACGTAAGCCGTGGACTTTGGGTGATGATGTGTCAGCATAGTTTCATTGGTTGTAACAAATGTACCAGTCTGACGGTGGATGTTAATAATAGGGGAGGCTATGCATGTGTGGGACAGAGGATATATAGGCTATCTCTACACTTTCCTCCAATTTTGCTGAGAACCTAAAACTGTTTTAAAAAAATTTTAATTAAAAAGTAAGCAAATAAAATAAGTTCAAGAGGAAAAAAATGTATTTCCTTCTCATAAAAATTTAGGCAGCCCAGAACTAGATCCTTCTAACTCATAGTTCTGCTGTCAACTGAGAGCTTTCAGTGTGTGCTCCAAGATGACTGCTCCTTTCTGTCTATCACATCTGCATTTCAAAGAGAAAATTCTAAGAGAAGAGCAAGACTTTCCCCCCCTACATCATTTCCTGAAAATTGCACACACTACCTCTGCTTATATTCTGATAGAACGCAGTGATGGTTGCACCTAGCTGCAAGGGAGTCTGGAAAGTGTGGTCTGATTCTGAGCCTCCAAGTGTCTGGCTATTATCTGAGGTATTTTTACTTACCAAGAAGATGAGAAAAGATATTGATGCATAATTGACAGTTTCTGCTATTTACATAATTGACAGTTCCAATGCTATTCATTGGAAGAGAGTAACCTTTACACCTTCTTCTCTTGACATCCACTTCTGCAATCCTGACATAAAGGATTTCAAGCACTAATTCTCTTGGGCAAAGTACAGAGTTGCTCATCCTGAGCTGTGTTTTATACTTTCCTTGTATATCTCTGGCTTTCCTTACCACCAATCTCAATATGCAACCTCCCTTCCCTGTTTATCCCCTTTATTTATCTTGCCCCATTACTGCTGTGGCTCCTCCAACTGTGTTCATGACACCACATTCTGGCAACAAACTCTGGAAGGAGGGTAGAGACCTTTCATGCTGACCTGACACTCAAGACCATCAATCCAGATGACATCAGATGAGTTTTCCATCATCTCTTACATTGAATGCATATCACAGACTGAGGCTATCACCTATTTACCTTCAAACACTGAATCTCTGAAGTACAGACATGAATCCATTTTGATCCCAAAGATACATTAAGAAATTATGAAAGAAGAACCACAAATACAGAGAAAAATGTCTATTTAGCCATTGTTTCTTTAAAAAATCAAGTCTAAACCCAATCTAAAAAGCTGTGATATGATCTCATCAGGCATTATGAAAGCAGTAGAAATGTATTTGGCATTTGCTTTACTGATGCATAAATCTTAATTTTGAAACACAGCATTAGTTGAACAGCTTTCAGTAACACAACTGCTAAGGTGAGGTCAGCAGTGGAATTTCTAATATAGCCTGGTTTTTCTGTAGGGTAGACAGCAAAATAAGCCATCGCTTTTTGTACATTTTTCTCCCTATTTAGAAGTACAATTTAATGTCATTGGAAGAGATGCTTTTTAAATGTATAAGAGAATCATTTCTTTGTTAAGAAGCAGGGACACTACCATAAAAAGGGCCTTTTTCCTCAGAGCTATCCTCTCCTGAGCTAAATTTTCCTATTATAACAGAATTAAAGTGACATACATATGAAATGTGTTCATTATACATCATGGACTGTACATAGTAGAAAATAGACTGTTCTAGAAATGCCAGTCTTGACTTGCCAGCCATCCAGTATCCTGAGGCCAGCATCACTTCTTAAACTTGTCTCTCTCTTATTGGTCAAATATCTTTGTTTACAATCCGGATATACAACTTTGAGTTTAAGGAATTGGAAACAAATGCATGCATTTGGCGGAAATTATTTTACAAATGAGTCAAATTTAGTGGATCAACCTCCTGATGTTTAAGAATATTTTGATTCACTGTCTTATGTGATCTTTTTCCTCATCTCTACATCCTCGGAAGAACTTCCCTAAATACATTACTTTTCAAAGCTCTTTTGAGTTCAATTTATGTCTTTTGGATGTAATATTGTGCAGAGATTGGCCTCAAGGCCTCCCAGGATGATTCTGTTTATATTTATTTGATTTAGTTTTATACTTTCTGCAGAGATGGAAGCGTGCCCCCAAAATGGCCCTCAGCAATGTGTTCATCACTCAGTTTAAGCATAGGACATAATTGCTTCTTCACTTCCCAGCAGGCAAGGTCAGGCTGTAGCATCAACTATGGGTCGGTCTCGTCTGCCATCACTGTAGCGTTGGAAACCTGAGTGGTCATGGAACTAGGGAGTTAGAAGCACAGGGATTTAAAAAGGATTACCAGACCAGGTGCAGTGACTCACACCTGTAATCCTAGCATTTTGGGAGGCCAAGGTAGGAGGATCACTTGAGCCCAGTAGATCAAGACCAGCCTGGACAAAAGTAGTGAGACCCTATCTCTACAAAACGTAAAAAAGAATAATAGCCAGGCATGGTGGCACTCAACTGTCATTCCAGCTACTAGGGAGGCTGAGCTGGGAGGATCATTTGAGCCTAGGAGGTTGAGGCTGCAGTGAGCCATGATTGTGCCACTGCCCTCCAGCCTGGTGACAGAGAGAGACCCCATCTCTTAATATAAATAAATAGCATACCTTTGGCCCTATTAGCTTTTTCAAGACATGTGCCCCTAATCTTTTCAGACTAAAACTAAGACACTTTTCTTGTTTACAAAATCCCTACATGCTATGGTAGCCATTCACCCTTTCAATCTCAAGCTTTCTTGGGCCCACAGTTGTGTATGCCAGGTGGTTAAATGAGACCTTGAGCTTCTCAAAAAACATGATGTCTGAATGCTATTTTTAATTTTTTTAACTCAACAAATATTTATTGAACTCTCACTTATGTACAAATACAAATGAAGAGGTAGCTGAAGCCTTACATAAGAATTGTTCCTGTTGTGGTTTTTACCCTAATGTTCAAATTGAGAGTTAGCTTTGTTACCACCACTGCTCCCCTTGGGTTTAATTGGGTTTTGAAGGACCCGGAGGAGTCTACCT
Source organism: Mandrillus leucophaeus (assembly GCF_000951045.1). Classification (NCBI taxonomy): domain Eukaryota; kingdom Metazoa; phylum Chordata; class Mammalia; order Primates; family Cercopithecidae; genus Mandrillus; species Mandrillus leucophaeus. Next base: position 1,867,920 of record NW_012101954.1, read on the forward strand.
GTGAAACAAACCCTGGGGCAAGCAGAGAGAGAGTTGAGAAAACTGTTCAGAATCATAGAAGCAGGAAAGGGTATGACATATAGGAGGCATAATTAGCAATCCAGGGTCACTAGAGAATGAAAGGTGAGGGTAAGTGGGAAAGGCACGAAGCTGGAGAATTGTGAATTCAGAATATATAGCTCATATAAAATAATAAGACATAAATTTCAGAGATAGCAGGATTGTGGATTCTTTCAGTCATTATTAAATAAAAGTCAAGGGTTACATAATGAGATTCACCAAAACTATACTACTTGTACTGTCTTGTTCTTATCATGAAAATGAAATAACTTTAACAAGCAATGAAAAGACCACATCTGGGCAATTTCTCTGGCTTCTATTGGTATGAGCCTCACATCACCAAAAACCAATTGGAAGGCAGCAATTATGCTTAAAATCTAAAGCTCTATCATCATCATCAGAATCACTTCCTCTACATGTTGCTAATTCAGAACAGACACAACATGGGCTCTTTTTATGGCCAAAGAGGAATTAACGTTATCTCAGGCTTCGTCCAGGTCCAGAGAAATTTCCATTTTGTAGCACATTTTCTATAATTTACTGTAGAGGCCTAAATAGAGCATTGCAACTTTAAAGAGGAGAAGTCAAGGGCATTTAGGATATTAGATAATCAGAGAACGATTAATGTTCACTGGATCCAAAGGTGCAGGTGCTGTTGTTTGCCTTGGCTTGTCAGGATGCTCCAAGGGAGAAGTGGGTCAAATTCTAAGGGTCCTTGCTGCATGGCTCATTGATGTAACCAGGCTAAGACAAACAGATCTTCTTGGTCTTAACTCTGTGTCCAGTGAGGACATTGTCTAATATGAAAGCAGCCAATATTTTTCCATATGATTTGGAGTGGCTCATGAATTGTAAAAGATTTGGATGTTGCCCATATGAAAAGACAACAGTTATTTTAAGACTGTGGTTGGACTATGCTTGATGAAAAGGGCCCTAAGCCATAAAGATCCAGAAATCTAACATCATCTTTGAAATTAGCACATGGTTGATTGCTTTGAGTGCCATCACTGAAGGTCCCCAATGTCTTGGTGGGTCCATTCAGTAGAGGCATTAAAATAATCCAAACTTTTTTGTCTTTGTTTCTCTTTCAGTGAGCTATTTCCTCCGCTAGCACTCAGGTCTTCTGGGACAAGCCAATTATGAAATAAAACCATACATATTCTCTGTGCTGAGAATACCCAAGGGTCCTGTGGGGGTGAGGATGGAGCAATGATTAAATAAATGCACCCTTGGATGAGATCCCATTATAAATGGGCCCCACAGTTTAATGGGTTATTGAGCCATAAAAGAATCTTTGATGAATGAGTACCATTTTACCTCTACACATGTTTCTTCTGACATCCACTATCCTGTTATCCTCCCCACCCCTACGGCCCTGCAACATCACCATCCCTAACCCCTCTTTCTTCCTACATCCCACCTCATTCTCTGATTTGCCCATAACCAGCAGTCTGGAAGACCTTAAACTCAAGAGTGAGACAGTATGATCTATGCCTGGCAGTATTGTCTACAGTCTTGTTTTGGTAGGGACTGGGGAGGTCCAAATGAGAAAAGCTTCTAGGGTTTGGCTTCTGAGAATAGGAGCTAAAGAGAAACAACATCACATGGTAAAAAGGATAAAGCTGGGGTGTCAGAAGTACCTGGGTACAAATGTCAACTCAACCACTTATAAACTGTCATATGAAAGTAATAGCATATCTATGATCTTCAGTTTCCTTGTCTGCAAACTGAATATAATAAAGGATTATTATAAAAATTACAAAGAGTATATACTATATATGGCACATGGCAGGTATGTGATAAATAAGAATTATTATTTTACCATTATTAGCATCATCAGGACTGAAGACCAAGCTAAAGATACCAAGCTCAATTGGAAAGTCCAAAGAATAGGAAGAGATTTTTTTAATAGTAGACAAAGCCAAGAATCTGAACAAGAGTAAACTGACTCCTAGGCGGTGTGAAAAACATTGAAGCTGAAATACGAATGGTCTGCTAACACTGGCCTCAAGTCACATGATGTGTGACTGGCTCAAGCTTGTTTATAGTTACAGAGTGGGGTCAACACTCTACCAGTAGGTGAGGTTTGGAAGTCATCTCACTTCCCCAAACCCAGGATGCATTTTGTGTGATAGGAGTTCCTGGGTACCATCCATCCATGAAGACATCATCTTTCTCTTCTCTCCCCTCCTCTGGAATTGGGCTTCTTTGTACATGAGGCAAAGAATAGACAATAGAACCCAGTCCTCTTGGCAACAGGTCCAAATTTAGTTCTTTTGAAGAAGGATTTATACTACTTCATTCATTTAAACATAAATATGAGGGAAGATAGAATCTCAGGTAGAAATGAGAGATGAAACTCTGATGAGGAAAAAGGCATCAAAGACTAAAAATCAAACACAAAAAGGAGGTTACTGGCTTCTTACATTCAGTACTTATAAATCTTGGATTTAGAAAGGAAATGTCCTCATTACCAAAATGAAGAATGGACTTTAAGCAACCACTGACCCTAGGCAAGAAACTAAAGCCTTTTCTTCCTGCATTTCCTCATCTGTGAGATGAAAAAGCACTGGTCTAGAGTCAACTAAAAATCACATTGACTTTTAAGTACAAAAAAGCCACGGTGTTTTTTGAAGGGCTATGAAATGGCTAAAGATTAATACAAATATTCAAATCTTTATTTTCCACTACACGCCTGGCACTGTGTTAAGCATTTTTTTACATTAATTACCCCACTTAATCTTCATGACAATGAAGGCAGTGTATATTATCAACTTCACTTGACTAAGAACAAACTTAAAGCTAGAAAAATGAAAGGAATGTGCCCAAATTCACATAGCTAGAAAATGAAAGTGCTAGAAGTCCAAACTCTGGTGCATTCATGCATTTACTCAGCAAGTATTGATTACACATCTATGATGTCCCAGACACTGTGCTAAGTACCTAGGTGCCAGGGTGATCAAAAACAGACACATTCTTTGACCTCCATCTACCAAAGAAAATGAATAGGAAGTAGTTACACAAACCAACAGGCATTAGAAAAGCAACAAACAGAGGGTGAAAAAGAAGAGTCACATGGTGCTTGGGGAACCAACAAAACCAAACTAGGATTTGACCTAGTCAGAAAGGTTGAACAAGGCTCCCCTGAAGTGCCTTGAACTGAGAGTTTCAAGTGAAGATAGGAGGGAAGATCATCATGAGCAAAGGCAACAACAGAAACTGCATGTGCAAAAGAAAAGTCCTGTAGCAGGAGGGATCATGACTACTATGAGGGTCAAGGGAAGGCCAGTGTGACTGATGCCAAGAAAGCAAGAGAAACAACATACAAAAATGCAGATGGAAAGAGGCACAGGACCAGGTAGGCCATGCAGAGCCTTGTGGGCCAAAGTGAGGAATTTCATCTTCCTCCTAAGAGCAATGGAACCCCACTGAAAAGTTACAAGCAGGAAAACATTGAGCTACCAAATTAGATACAAATTGTCTTCTTTACTTTGCCAGTGAAAATCGTATCAATTAAACACTAATCTAAGGGAAAGGGAAGGAAACAGAAGAAAGAGGACAGTGCCTTAGGCTTTTTCTTCTGGAGGGTGTTGACCTAACCACAGATCATTAACAATAGGGTAAACAGCATACAGTGAAAAATCTGCCATGAAAATCCACAAAGAGTCCAATGTGGCTTCTAAAATGCTTTGCCAGTGGAAATCTTGCACTAGTTCTCAGTCATTCTTAAAACACAGTTACAGGAGAAACAGATGAGTTTGCTTTGCTTTGTCTATAAACCAATAGATTTAGGGTGCCTACTCACCCAATGTGGTGGTTAGTAAGATTAAACACATGTAAATCATACACACCAATGCCTGACTGTTGACATCCTGCATTTTAAGTTATTGCAAGTGTTTTGAATGATGTGTGGATAATTTTCTCTCTGTTAAAGGATACCAGGCCCCTTTAAATATAGAAGTATCCTACTAGAAGGAATAAATTAATAAAATGAGGCACATCAAAGGTAGGTTTTATGTGTTTTATTGAAGTAAACACATTCATCAGCTCTGAGAAAGAACTGTGGCGTAAGAAAAAGGGCTTGAGCACCCAAGACGTTCAACCATTTCTAGGAAAACCAGAAGTATTGTGCTCACTTATGGTGACTGAACATACTATTCAGGCTTTATGATTATTAATAAGGTTTTGAACTTAAAGAACTTTTCTTATAGATTAAAAAGGAAAAGAATCTCAAGTTCAGTTCCCTGTATTTTGCAAAGGACAGAGCTCTTCTCACAGATCTTAAAAGAAGCAGAAATGGAAGGGAAACCAGGAACATTCTAGAAAATGAATCTTTCGTTAATTTGGACTTTGTACAGCAGAGGAAAGAGAAGATAAAGCCATCTTTGTGATCTCTATATGCCCTGTTTACAGATCTGATACTGACATATCACCCTCTGCAACACTTCTAACAAATGGAATATCCTGGAAGTGACAAGATGTGGCCCTCTGTGTGGAACACTTACTCTGGGGAAAGCCAGTTGCCTTATGAGGTGACTCAGGTACCCTTACAGAGAGGGCTTTATGGTGAGGGCTAAGGCTTCCAGCCAGCAGCTATGTGAGGGCACCATCTTGGAAGCAGATCTTTCAGCCTCAGTCCAGCCTTCAGATGACTCTGCAGCTCCAGCCATCAGCTTGAGTGGCCCTGAGTGAGAACCAACCAGCTTAAATGGCTCCCAAATTCCTGGCCTATAGAAACAAAGATAAGAAGGTTTGTTTCAAGCTTGTAAGTTTCAAGCCTTACTTAGCAATAGATAACTGATAAACCATATAATAATAGTAAAAAACTACAAACATGTGTTGAGTTTACTGAAATATAATCTCCTGGTAGAAAGGAATCATGTCCATTTATCTTGCCATTGGCACCTCAGGACTTGGCACAAAGCCAGTGCTTAATACACATGTGGTGATTCAGTAAAAGTATAAGACCTTAGTCACATGGCTGATATATTATGTACTTTATACATATTTCCTAATTTAATTCTCCCAGCTACTCTATGAAATATATGTATTATCCTTATTTATAATCTGAGTCTTGGCAAGATTATATAACTAGATTCCTGAATCTCTGTGACTCCAGACCCACGGACAGGGTCTAGTCATGCTGATGTATGTTTTCGCACTTGCTGTGCAATCAGTTGGAGACACGGTCTCTCTGCAGTTCTCAAGACTTAGAACTCTGACCATGGGATCAAAATGTGTCACCACTCCTGTGGAGACTGTAGCCAGCTTATGCTTCTGCAGGAAAGCAGAAGGAGCTCAGCTAGTTAGGATGGGAAGATACAAGTCAGCTTCCAGAGGGGGAAAGATGGGCAGGACCTGCACAAGGTGAATAGAAACAAGCTAGTGTCCCTCTCAGCAGATCCTCCCTCTCTCTAGGTGGCTTCACACAAGTCTCATCTCTGCCATTGGCAGCAACTTTTTAGACTGGTTCAAAACCACAGAAACAAAGTGCCCAAGTTTGTGCAGGTTTCACAAGACTTCACCTGGATTCTCCAAACACAGCACACTCTGGGGATTAAGTTCTTGGATCCAAGACCCTGGATCACATTCCTGACCCCTCACTAAGCCCTGAGAGAAAAATGTTGAGTTGTTGAAAATGAGGTTAAAAGAGATTAACCTATCAAATCCAATCAACCTATCAAATCCAATCAACAATCAACACATAGTGAACACTAACCACACTTTTGCATAACTAAATACGCCGTTTGTTGGTGGTAACCTGGCTTATCCTTTTAAAACATAAAAATCTGGAGTATTGATGTAATTTATTGAGAGCATGAAGGTTTCCTTTTGTGCTGTTTTGGGGTTTTTAGCTTCATTTCATAAAACACTGTGGCTCTAGGATGAGATAAAATTAAACTTGGAAATAACCTTACCAGTATTTGCCCTTACAACTCTATCTAGTCCTACATTGAGGATGGCTATTCTTTCCTGAATTAAGTTTTAAGTAGAGTTCCAGAAGCCAGTATGCCCCATGAGAGAATCTGAAGGTAATATATCTTAATTTACCCCAATAAACAGCTTATTTTTTCTGGTAGAAAGAGAGGAACACGGGAAACACATTTTAAATTTTTTGTAGTTTTAAATTATTACGGATACATAATACCTGTACATATTTATTTTTATCTCAAAATAATTTTAGAAGAATAATGACTTGGAAAGAAGCTCATATAAATCAAAGGAAAAGGCAGATTACTAAAAAAGTATATTGTGGTGCTCTCACATTAAATATATAGAGAGAAATATTTATGTTTACATATAGAAAAGACTAAGATAAACACTAAATATTAGCTTTGCCCTCCATTTACCCTCCCTCTGTTTCTTTCTTCCAGTGCCTGTAAGTGCCTACTATGTATCAGGCACCGTCCTAGGCTTCAGGTCCCAGAGATAAGGCTCAGGTTTGCCCTCAAGTAGCTCACAGTTCAATGAGAAAGTCAGCAAAGTCAACAAATGCTTGGAAAAAAAACAGACTTATGAAAGTCAGCGAAATGCTTTGGATCTGTGTCCCCACCCAAATCTCATGTTTAATTGTAATCCTCAATGTTAGAGGTGGGGCCTGATGGGAGGTGATTGGATCATGAGGGTGGATCCTTCATGAATGGTTTAGCACCAACTCCTGGTGCTATTCTCATAATACCGCGTGAATTCTCACAAGATCTTGTTGTTTGAAAGTGTGTAGCACCTCCCACCCATCTTGCTCCTGCTCTGGCCATGATGCACTTGCTTCCCCTTTGCCTTCTGCCATGATTGTAAGTTCCCTGAGGCCTCCCCTGAAGCTGATGCTGTCATGCTTCCTGCACAGCCTGCAGAACCGTGAGTCAATTAAACCTCTTTTCTTTATAAATAAACTCATCTCAGGCATTTCTTTATAGCAGTGCAAGAACAGATTAATACAGGCAGTGTAGCATAATGGTTCTTAGAAGCTGCTTTTGTGATCAGCAGATAGACCTGAGGACAAACCATAGTTTTATACTTCCTAGCTTAAGCAAATTATCTCATTTCTCTAAGCTTCAATGCTCTTGTGTGCAAGTGGGGATAAAAATAGCTACCCCATGGATAATTGTAAGGGATAAAAGAAATCATATGAATATGAAGCACTCAGCATGAGAGTTGCCTATAGTAAGCACTCAATAAATGGCCCCCATTGACTTTATCACAGAGGGCATAGTGGAAGCCTAGAGGAGACTAAAAGGCTCATAAAGATCAAAATCCCTGAGTTGATCATCCTATGGTTAACCCTAAGTGGATAATGATAAATCACAAACACAGAGTTTGTGTTCTTTACAGACCCAATCACTGGGCAAAACTTGCCTCTGTTATCTTACAAACATTTCCAGAATCTACATCACCGAACTCCTGTCTAAAAAGACCATTCATTTTTTTCCCCAAAGCTTTTAGCTTCACTTATGTTTGCTGCCCCTTCCGAAGGGTCCCAGGACAGCCCCCAGTAGACAGCAAAGCCAAAAACAGCTCAAAGGCGTCCACCAGAGGCCCCAGAAGGCTGACTTCTCATATTTCTTCTTTTTTTCTTTCTGCTTTTTCTAGACATTTCACTGGAAAATGTGATTTCTACCACAATTAAAAGAGTTCTTAATCTGAATTTTTTGAGAGAGAGCATGGTGTGAGAGAGAATGCCCAGCCTTCAGGGTCAGCCAGTCCTGAGTCTGAATCCCATGGCTCAGAGCCCAGAAACCTTGAGCAAATAACGTGTGCCAGTCTCTGGCCTAGTGTTTTTGCCTAACAGTGAAAATAACTATCTCATGGATTTGGAAGGTCACTTATGGAAGGTCACTCACTGAGTAACCAAAACTTGGCACATGCTCAATAAATGTTGGGTTTTTTTTGTTTTTTTTTTTTTTTTGCCAATAAAAATGATGTGTTGACTGTATTTACACACAGATTTTATAACTGTCACTTAATTGCAATATGCCCTCATTCTCTCATTGTGTGTATTCAAATGCAGAGTAAATAAGCCTTTCAGATGCTTTTAAAGTTGAAGCCCAACTGAATTGATTACGTTTTGAGGGAAGGCTGTGCATCTATCATTCATTTTTAGCATAATCAGACAATACTGACAAGAGGAGAAATGAAAACAACATTGGTCAAATTGGTTGAGCTCCATTAATTACCATTACCCAAAAGTCTGAGTGAAAATTCAGTTCAGCTAAATGACAGTATTCTCATTAGAAATCATATTAAAATTTTGCAACTGAAGGGTTAATATACTCTAAGGTATCTTTTTTGAATGCACCAGGTTTTGTCAATTTGCCTCTGCAATTTCTAAAGTGTCTTTATCCTTATATCCATCCTCTCTGTAGCCTCCCAAAATAAAGAGTTAAATCTTTATCTTCACTAATCACAGAACCTTTTAACTATTCGCCCCTGGATTCTGTGTCTCCTCACTACTATCTATCTGAAACACAGAAGCCAGAGTAACACTTCCATTTTCACATCAGCATCTGGTAAATAGCCACTGACCCAGTCTCCCCAGTGATACCCTGTCAGTCTAGCTGCTCCACCATCCTTCCTCTCTCCAGACTTCAAGTTGAAGGAGCTTAATGCATCAGGGCACCCTGCCCTGCACCAACTCTAGTTAATTCATGTCCAGGCTGGCTGTCCCTATATGCTTATAAGCTTTGGATACTGCCCATGATCCACCAAATAAAGTCGAGATCCCTTGGCATGGTATCAAGGATTCTCATAATGGGATATCATTTTCAGCCTTATTTACAAATAATATGAATGATATCCTAAACTAGGATATCTCAACACTTAATATGTGCACAAATGATTTGGGGATCTTGCTTAAACTTTAGATTCTGATTCAGTCAGGTCAAAGTGAGGGCCTGAGATCCTGCATTCCTAACGAGGGGATGTTGATGCTGCTGTTCCACAGACCAAAACTGGAATGCCCTCTCGTCTTGGTTAATTGGTTGATAACTCAAAGCCAAGCTCAAATGCAATCTCCTCACTAAAATTTTCTCTGATTTTCTGAAGTAAATACGAACTCTTTCTCCCTGGAATTCTTGCATGTTTGATTGGGAAATCAATCACCAAACAGGCCCAACTAGCAGAGTTTTCATATATATTTCCATTTTAAGACAAGTTTTATTGTTTCCCTCTAAGTTGACCCAAGCATACCTTTAAATGATCTGCACATTCATGATTAGTTCTGCACAGTAATTAAAGTACTGCAGGAAGCTCCCATTCATTCAGGGTAAAATAACCAGAAAAATGTGAACAACTTAAATGGTGCAGAATTGCATAATAATTTATGTTCATCGTAATAACCCAGAGGCATAGGGAGCCTAAAATAGCTTCTGAATCATCAAAGAAAGATTAAAATTATATTCGGCATATTTTAGTGTTAAGTGAAATTGTGTTCTAATTCTCTGAAAACTGACATAGGGTGTGTGTGTATGTGTGTGTGGTGTGTGTGTGTGTGTGTGTTCTGATTCCTTGAAAACATATAAGAAATATGTAATTGTCATTGTCAGTTACATGCAATATTTATCACCCTTAGCACCAATTCTGTGCCTGTCATTCCTCTATCACACATGCATACACACTCACATGCACACACACCCATACGATTTCTCAGAAAATAAAATAGGAAGGCTCGGATTCTACTATGCTTCCAAATTCCCAAAATAAACTCCTTGGAGCCCTCTTTTTTTTCCCCCTAAAATTGAAGACCTTGTAGTTATCTGGACTAAGCCTAGATACAGGCTATTTCTCCATCGTTATATATTCTCATAATGAATGCATACTGTTTTTCATTCCACAGGGATTTGCAATGGGCGACATGCATTCCCATACTAAAATCTAAAAAATGAATTAAATATGCAAAAGAGAAAAATAACAGCCAAATATAAACGAAGCCAGGAAGAGCAGTTGCCTGGACATGGATTTCATAAGGTGTTGCCTCATTGTTGGCCTGGAGCAGAGGTGTCAGTATGCTTAGGTCTGGCTTCCTGCCTCCACTATCTCTTTCCTTTCTCCTTCCCACAACCTGCCAGGTAGTCGGATAGGTTTTAACCCGTTCTTCCACTCTGGGACTTGTGTATACACATATCCTCCTTTTTCCAGAGGTGATGTATGCCTCCTGTCCTCCCTGGGAATATATTGGAATTCTTGCTTCATTTACTAGGAGAATAAATCATACATTTATTCAATATTTTCTTAAAACATGATATTCAATGCATTATTTCCCTAATAAACTATTGTTCCCTCCCCCTACCCACCACTTCCACTCCAATGACACTTTCTTTCATCCAGAAATCTACCTCCTTCCAAGGAAGTGGGACATAGGTTTCATTTTGCATGTGTGTATTCATCTTCTAGGCCCCCAGACTTTGGCCAAGTGAGCTTCATTATTGGCTGAAAGTCTCACTTCCTATCAGTGGGGAATCCTTCTCATCCTCTTGGCTTTCTTAACTCTGGCATCATTCACAATGGAGTCTAGCTATACAATCAAGAAAGATTTCCTCTAGTTGGGGTGAGCCTGGAGTGGGCCCTGCATTGCCAGTGGGCCCCAAAGCAGCAGCAGGTGAGATCTAGCTCTTCAGCTGACACCCTGCCACATCCTGTTTGTTCCTCCAGAGCCTGGCTCAAGAAATAAACAGATGACGGCCAAGCACGGGCTTCTCTAGGACTCTCATGGCTCCCCCAGTTACCTTTAGGGGAGGCCTTTCTCAGGACATTTAATAGTCTGTATGCACACGTAGCTATATTTTGCATAGTTGACCCGGCAAAAGTTAGAGTGGAGTCTGGGTCAAAACCGTGAGAGAGAGAATAGGCAGGCACAGATGCAGGACTCAGGACTGTCAATGGAAGGAGGAAGGGGAGGGCCATAAGCCTTTATCTTCGAGGCCCCTTCAAGGATACTTGTCTTTGAAGGAAGAGATCCCCTTCCTAAAGAAGAAAACTAAACTCTACAGAATAAGTGTAGGTCAACGGGAGAGGCCCTGTGACAAAGTTGGAGTGGCTGTGCTGCAGAGGGGAAGACTGGCAGTCATTGCTAGGCTAGAAGCAAGACCCAAGTGAGTCTTGAGTGGCAGGGCTGGGGGGAGCAGGTTGTCCATAGTGAGTCTTGAGTGGCAGGGCCTGGTGGGGGTGGGTTGTCCACAGGCTGGGACCACTGCCAGTGGAATGCCCAGGGTGTCTTGGTCACTAGGAGAAGGAGTGTCTGTATCTTAGTTCTTACAGCATGAGGGAAGGAACTTCTTTCATAAGGATCAGGAGACTAACTGGAAGTTGAGCAGGCCTGGGCTGTTGCTGAGCAATGGTCACCCACTGCAGCCATCAGTCTACCAGCCATGGAGCATTCAGTACAAGAGGCTGTACTGGCCTCCTTCCCACAGCTGACCCATTTTGCCTGTGGACAACCCCCTGTTGTGGCCCTAGATACTTTATAGTAGACTAACAGAGGCTTGACCTTTTGTAAGCGGAAGGGAAACTTTGCACCCTGACAGAATTAGGACTGAGCAGAATGGACTGGAAATTTCCTCGAGCCAGGACAGCAGCTGTACAACATCCTGCCTCTGCTACACAAGCTCTCTCTTGCATTCTCCTCGCCTTACATTCTGTCTTCAGCTCCTAAGAATCCCTTGGTTTCTGATTGCCCATAACTTGTCTCCTGCTTGACCCAAAGCTTCAGGGTTTATGGTGGCCTGTTTCTTATAAATCTACCTTGCTTCTTACACACAATTTACCTTGACCTCCGCTATTTGTCTCTGCTATTTGATTGAAAGCGTTGGACTTCCTCTTATCCATGACAAGTACCTGGTTCTTCCAAGTACGTTTTATTTTCCTCAGGCTCACTTTCTTACCCTTTATTTACGTTGACTGCCATTTACATCCATTGTGTAAAAATATTTAAAACCATCATGAAAAGTGCAGTCTTCATGTAGTGAAAAGTTACTAAAGACGAAGACAGAGTCATATCAGGATTTCATACATGATCAAGTTCTCAGCACTATGTCAACTCTTATTATTGTGAGAGGCTATGTGATAACTATGATGATGCATACTCTACAATAGTGGGCCTCATTATTATGTTTTTATACAATCAAGGCACAATCTATTAGAATGCGAAGAGACCCTGGAGATAATAAGACACAACCCTACCATTTTACAGAGGGGTAAATTGTGGACCAGAAAGATTAAAGGCTTTGCCCCATATCACAGGGTTAATCAGTAAGGATGCTAAGGTCAAAATCTGGGTCTCGAATTTTCTGGTTTAATACTCTTTCCACTATGTCAAAAGGTGATTCGACATACATAAGTGAGTAGAATTGTATTTTTTTAAAAAGTCAAAGTTTCAACAAGTGAAGCTCAAGAGGAATTTGTTTCGCTCATTCATTCTGTTCCCATTTATTGAATGTCCACTATATGCAGGCCCTGTACTGGGCAAAGGAGGTGAAGATGTGAGGAAGCAGAGGCCAATCCTATGAACCTTAAACATTAAGCAAATATCCATGCAAATAAATTACCCTGTATCTTATTGATTTGCAAATGCAACTACTTTTTAAACATCTCAGCACATTCAAATTTGAGACACGTTGTACCATCAATACGTCTTATGATGCAGTTGGCCTGTAAGGGAGTAAAGTTCTTCTGGATTGTATATGAATTTGCTTCTTTCACCCAGGCCACTTTCAACATGGGATTCCTTTTAAACGATACTCTCCACTTGAGGTTTTCTGGACCACAGAAAACTTGTTGGTGGACTTTAGACCACAAACCCGCAAGATGATCACCTCCTGATTCTCTCCTGAAAAGGAGAGACTTTTCTTTCTCCTTCCCTCTGGAGCTAAGGTTGAAACTGGCAAGTTTCTTTGCTGTCCTTTTCTACATGCTGGGTTCATTTCTCATGTGCCCTTACTTCAGTAGGCCAGCTTTGCATGGGAAGTCTTATGCTAAATTCTTCACCTTGAGCTTCTTTTCATGAACTTTCTCAGAGGTATGTACAATAATGGTGCATTTTACAATTAGTGGCATCTTAGGTTCTATAAAATATAATAATTATAAATTGTGATAAGAATTGTGAAAAAAAAAGTTCAAAATGGTACAAGGAAATATAATAGGTGACCTAATTTAGATCAAAGGCCTCTATGAATAAGTGACGGGTAAACTGAGTCCCAAAGACTAAGACAATAGGCCCAGGAGTTAAGCATCTCAGACAGGGAGAACAGTCTGTGCAAAACCCACTTAGGTAAAAAAAAGAAGACAGCATTGCGTTTAAATCCTTTTAGTGTGATGATCTCCAAAGTGTTAATATCCAAAAGAAAATAATGTCTTTTCAATGAATAGCTTTTCCTTAAAACTGAAATAGAAATATGATGGATTCTGATTTCTACACTACTTTCTTAAAAATTGTATTTTTAAAAGCAAATAGAGTTATGCCCTGTAATTATAATTATCACCCACAATTTCCTCAATCTAAAGTTGATTATGTTCTCTGTTGCTGTGCTAAAAGCACAGTGACTTGACATGTGGAACAGTAACAAGATAAATTGCCACCATTACATATGCCTTTTGCATAGGGGAGGTATTAAAACCATTCTCTCTCACTGTTTTTCTAGAACAGCCTCATCTCCAGGGTCTGAGCATTCCAGACAGGGGGAATAGCCCATGGCACTAGAGAATAAAGTATGATTTTTAATAAGTTCATGAAAGGAGCCTTCCCAGCTGGTATATGGAGAACACCATTCCTCTCAGCCAGTCCTCTTTAAATCAGTGCAAAAGACAATGCCCACTGCAGCATTCCTCAAATGGTGCTTCCTGAGACTTCAAAAAAGTGATGGTAACAAAAGCACAATTCCTGATATTGTGAAATATATATAGTCATGAACCACATAACAAAGTTTTGGTCAAAGATGGAACATATATATGACAATGGTCCTATAAGACTATATTATCGTATTTTTAATGTGCCTTTTCTATATTTAGACATGTTTGGATACACAAATACTCATTGTTGTATTACAATTTCCCACAGTATTCAGTACAGTAATGTGCTGTGCAGGTTTATAGCCTAGGAACAATAGGCTATACCATAAAGCCTAGGTGTGTGGGAGGCCGTACCATCTAGGTTTATGTAAGTACAGGCTCTCATATTCACACAACCATAGAATTGCCTAATAATGCATTTCTCAGACCATATCCCTCATCACTAAACAAGACATGACTGTATCTTGTTTCCTGATATACAGCGCCTAAAATTCTTGGAATCTCCAGAATGATAAGAGTGTCTTTTGTATGCTAATGAGATGACTGGTGACCTTCCTAAACTGCTTCAGGAAGGGGGCTGGTTTCCAGAAAGACCCAGACATGATTACAGAGTTGAAACTTTCAATTCTATCTCCCAATCCCCAGAAAGGGGAGAGAGGAGAGAAATTGAAGATTGAGTTGATCACCAATGGTTCAATGATGTCATCAATCATGACTATGCAATGAAGACTCCATAAAAACCTGAGAAAGGACAAGGTTGGACAGAGCTTCCAGAAAGCTAAACACGTGGAGATTCCTGCAGGGTAGAGCACCTAGAGAGGGAAGGGAAGCTCCATGCCCTTTTCCACAGACCTCACACTATGCATCTCTTCCATCTGGCTGTTCAACTGTATCCTTTGTAATGTCCTTCATAATAAACCTGTAAACATAAGTAAAGTGTTTCCTGAGTTCTGTGAGCTGCTCTAACAAATTAATCAAACTCCAGGAGGGGGTTGTGGGAACCCCAATTTATAGCCAATCGGCAGAGGGGCAGGCCACAATCTAGAGCTTGTGACTGGTATCTGAAGTGGGATGCAGTCTTGCAGGGCTGAACCCCCAACCTGAGGGATCTGATGCTGTCTCCAGGTAAATAGTGACAGAATTAAGTTGACTCAGAGAACAACCACCTGGTGTCCACTGGAGAACTGGCTGGAGAATTGATTGCTTGGTGTGTGGGGAGAAAAAAATCATCCATCTGGTCACAGAAGCATTGTGTTCTGTGTTGAATAGAGAAGAAAGGACAGGAAAACACATCTTGGTTTTTTTCCACTATCTCCTAGTGTCTTTTTCTCATGCATGGCTCTACAGCAAATAGCACCCAGGGATTTCCTTGCATTTAACAGACCGTCTTAAAACTTTGAAAATTCCAATTTGTTATAAATGTATTGAACAATCAGTATACTTTTACTTGTATTTTCAGAGTTCTGCTATAAGAGTTTCTTAATAAAAGTAAATGGTAAAGTCCCGTTAATTTACTGCATTGTAGAAGTGCCCAGTTATAGTATAGCTTCTCCAGATGAAATTTCCTTTCTTTCCAATCCAGCTCAGTGATCCTAAGTGACCAAAAGACATTAATTCCTAGGAGCATTTTCAGTCTTTGCTCTATTTTGTACCTAGATTGTGAGACACTCAGACCTAAATGTCAGTGTGTATTTGCTAGGCTGGAATGTAGCATGCATGGAATTTCCTTTGCAGGTCTCTCCCTAAGACTGGGGACATATTCAATCCAGGGAGTCAAGAGACTTACAGAGGGTTGCTTCTTTGTCACTTGTCTGCCATGATCAAACAGAAACAGAAAAAGTGGTCAACAGGGATGAAATTTGTGTGGACAGCTGCCATCTCTGCAGCCTAATCCTATTTTGGGTTGAGGACTTCTCACCAGATGGCCCTTTACCTTATTTCATCTGGACCCCAGGTCAATCATTATTCTCCAGAAAAATAAATTTCCCTACCCTACCCTACCATGATTGTTTCATTCAGAGAAGATCCTTAGGCTTTGATAAAGAGCCATGGATGGCAGATCATCCATCTATCCATTTATCCATTCATCCATTCAAGCAGTGACTGATGGGCACCTACTAGCTGTTCTGTGCTGTTCCATGTCTGAGACATATTCTGTGCATCAAAGCTGCTTGTTGTGTTGTTTATCTTCATCTTCTTCCTATTTTTCTTCTCCTCTACCCTTTACTCTTCCTCCTCTTTCTCAGTTTAGGGTTTGTACTTGCTACGGTTTGAATATGTCCCCTGTAAAATTCAGGAGTTGCCAATATGATAGTATTAAGAGGTAGGGCCTTTAAGAGATGTTTAGGCTATGGGGGCTCCTCCCTTGTGAGTGGGATTGAGGTTCTTATAAAAGAGGCTTCACACAGTGTTTGACTCATTTGCTCTTTTACCCCTGAGGATATAGTGTTCCTCACTTCCAGAGGATGTGCCATGAAGGCAACATCTCAGAAGCAGACACAGCCCTCACCAGGCAACCAAACCTGCTGGTGCCTTGATCTTGGAGTTCCCAGCCTCCAGAACTGTGAGAAAAATAAATGTTTGTCTTCTATAAATGATCCAGTCTGCAGTATTTTGTTAGAGCAGTACAAACATACTAAGACAGAAATATTATGAAAGTTGATTTGGGTGTCAACTTGACTGGATCAAAGGAACCCAAATAGCTGGGAAGGCATTATTTATCCTCAGTGCTTCAGTAGGGCACTGAGCCCATTCCCCTTCTGCTGAAAGGGAAACCCAACTCATTTGGCATTTAATTAGAATAATTCGGCTGCCTTAACTGTGTCTGTGAGAGTGCTCCTGGGGGAGACTGGCATGTAAGTAGGTGAACTAGAATGGGGAAGATCCACTCTCAATGCAGCAGATGCCATCCAATGGGCTGCGGGCCTGAAGGGAACAAAAAGGAGTAAAGTCAAATTCTCATCCTCTCACTTTCAAAGCCAGGAGACCCTTCTTCTCCTGTCTTCAGACATCAGAACTCCAGTTTCTCTGGCCTTTGACTCACATCAGCAGCTCCTGGGCCTTTGGCCTTGGACTGAGAATTACACTGACAGCTTCCTTGGTTCTGAAGCCTTGGGATTGGGACTGAGTCAAGCTACTGACTTTTCTGGTTCTCCAACTTGCAGTTGGTCTATATTGGGACTTCTCAGCCTCCATAATTAAATGAGTCAAATACTCTAATAAATCCTTCATCTCTGTCTCTATATATACATATATATGTCTTATTGGTTCTATTTCTCTGGGGAACCTTGACTAAAACAATACTGTTGGCCAATTATTTGATCAAATCATTGTAATTGGTTTGAAAAACAAAAGGAGGCCTCAAAATGAGCAACTCTAACTTCAAATGATAACTTCAGTCTTTGCGGAACAAAGTGATGTCTTACCTCCATGATCAAAACAAGGCAAGCACTCCGCTATTGTGGTTCTGAAGCACTTTCAGAGAAAAGATAGTGAACCAGCTGACACTAATAAAGTTCCCCCAAATTTGATTAAACTTAAAACTGCCCCTTTTGCCTGGGAAAACCCATAAGCTTATGTGAGTAAATAAGCCTCTTACTTAAAAACTAAACTTTGAAATTTGGAAAGAAAATTGCAGAGTTGTTGCCCCAGTATGCAAGGGCTGTTCCAACCCGGAGTGTTCATTGGAATTTCAAAGGGAAATGAAAACAGGTGAGAACATACTGGTATTCATAGGCTGTGGGAATCCACACATGGGATAACATAGAATCCAATAGCTAATACACTTACTAGATAACTGATTGGCTTTAATGTGAAAAAGTGTGAGGCACAGGACCCCTGGAGGGAAAATCATCGATCTCACCACCTATGATCCCGAATCAAAGACAAAAACGATTATTTCCTTTCTCTGCCCTTCTTCTAGTTGCTGGTAAATGGCCACACAGAAGCTAGGAAAGGGGAGTAGGTGATGCAGAGCAGTGGTTCTCAAACTTTACTGTTTTGCTGCACACTAGAATCGCCTGGGAGTTTTCAAGAATCCTGATGCCCCAGCCATGTTGAGAAGTGCAGTGAGAGCAACCCATTAAATCAGGATCCAGGAGCGGGTGCGGGAGAACTCACAATTGGCATTTTTTTGCAGGCCTCCAAGTGCCTCCCATGCAGAGCAAGTTTGAGGCCAGAGGTATAAGTGGTGCTTCTCAATGAGGCAGGATCTGAGACAAGACACAAGCTGCCAGCTGGCATGGTCCCCAACTGCACTTTAAGTAACAAGGTGTAGAGTTTCTCTCCCCAATCCAACCCTCACAATGGTGTGCTGGCAAAGTGAAAGAAGCTGAAAGAAAAGAGAAGTGAGCCTGGGCAGACCTATAAGCAGGATGTGGGCAAAGAGGCTCATCAAATCAACACAAACTGGAAGAAGGGATAAGAAAGCCTGTGTGTTCTCAGGAGGATAGAACTACTTGTCGTTTGAGGCAATACATCCCACTGTCCCATGAAAGCTTTTCTCCTCCCCGACCCCGATACCATGCGCTCAGGAAGAATTTCGTTTGTCCTGTATCGCCAACCGGAGGGCCCAAATTCCTCTGCCTCCCCATAATTACGATTGGATGAGAAAGGATTGGACTTAGGCCATCACCTAAGCATTGGCATATGTTCAAGGTTCTCCATTCTTGAAAGCTGAAAGCAAGCCGACCCACCTCCGTGGACTTTTGCTTTCCTTCCAGCCCAAGCTCCCTTCTTTCTTGCACACAGACAGCTTTTAAAAGGACCTATTATGGGCACCCACACTCTTAGTTTTCATCCCGCCAGTATGTAATATGGACATTTTGTTTATCATAGACTTCTTTACATTAATTTTGACTCTTAAAAAACAGTGCCTTAAAATATCAACCTTGCTCCTTTTGCAGTTTATAAGTATGATGATTGGGTTTTCATCCCCATGCGTGAGATGTGTCTCCCTCAAATCTTTTTATGAAGTAGATGCATTATCTGTCTGATATGAAAAAGAAAAAAATTATTTATCTTGATTAGTTCATTTTTGGCACCCTCCTCCCCTTATATTTAGCCCCAAGGCTCTTGTCTCACCCTAGTCTTAACCATTTCCATCTGCTCCTCAACCCACTACAGTCTGTTCTGCTATCAATGCAATAGAAACTAATCTCGAAAGATTCAATAAAAATTCTTCTGTGTCATTTGTTTTAAAGGACAATTTTTAGTCCCTGTTTTCCATGCCATCCCTTTAAGCACTTCAAATATATCAAACCACAAAATATACACAAATACAATGATCATGAAAAATGTTACTAATACCTATGTCTATTGTTAAAATGTCAACGTCTTGCTTTCTTCCCTATTTCTTAATTTTTTATACTATGCCTATACTACCTAAGATTATAGCAGTACTTAATCAAAAATCTCAAGGTTATAGTATTCCAGACCAGAAAGAAAAGGAATATCAACTTAGACAGCCAAGGCTGTAGGATCTGGTTGAACCATTGATTCTTAGTTAGGGCAGGAGGCCAGATTATTTCTCTGAAGATTATCTAAATCCAAACCATGGACATCAGGCTGCTACTTTCTTCTTAAGTTAATCTTGACTTTTCACATCAATTAAAAAAAAAATAAGTCTACATTTTCCCCCTGGATTTTAGTTTTTAGTAGCCTGTAATTTCCCTATCAAACATTGATGTCTGTCTTGGCTACCGTAACATAGCCCATTGTTCTGTCATTGTGATAACTGGGCCTGGTCTATTGGTGTTATTAAAAATGTGTGGCTGCCTCATTAGTGTCTCATCCTGAGTGAGACTATCCAGAGGTTTCATCTCTCAGGACAGGTAGAACCAGGGTAGTACAATGCATTCTCCTTCTTAAGATATTTGTTGACTTCATCATCTTGGAACACAGTTTTGATCTTTTTCTAGTTATTGTGTGTGACCACTGGTTCTTAGAAGGCCCTCCTGTTCTTGGTAGAGTTTCTGTATATTTTCCCTGGGTAATTTGCCTAACTCTGTTTCCTGTACTACCTCTTCTCTAGTTATGCAGTTTGACATGAGTTTTATGTCTATATTTTAAAATCAAATAGAGTTAATAGAAGAAATAAAAAAACTAATTTATATTAACTTCCTCATTAAAATTAATAAAAAATTAAACATATCCCATGATAGCCAAATTTCTATGTTCATCCTAATTACCTTTAATATATATTAACTTTTCTCTGAATATCATTATAAAATTTTGGCCTTTCACAAACTCATCATATTTCAGTTAACTACAACTATTATACCTTTTTTGATTCTCAAATTATAACTTGGCCAGCAGGAGACCTTGAAGCTGGCTCCTTTGTCCTTTCAGCACTGTCTCTGACATTTTTGAAACTATCTTTCCTATCTGGAAACAATAGGGTACTCTAGGTTCATGCTACTCTTTGTGTATGTGTGATCCAGGGGTGCTAGTTCCTTCTAGTGAGGGTGAGAGATAGATACCCAAATCTGGGCGTTTAGGAGTTCATGTGAGCATAGGCAGTGACCAAAATGCTACTGAAATGGGAGAGTTCCCTGACCCCCCTTGCAGGATGTGTGACAGGGGTGTGGCTTGTGTGTTCGGCCACTATCATGGCTCAAACCCCTTACAGGAGGGGGAGCATGCAATTGGGCAGGTGCAGGAGCCAGGGTAAGCTCTTTTGGGCTTCAGCACCACAGTGGCATCTAGGGGTGGGTGCCTGTGACTCCCAAAGCCCCACTGGGTGTGTTACAGTTCTCTTTTTAGCTCTGCCATCCACAGATGGCTTAAGTGTTAACCAGCTCAGTGCCCTCTTGGTACCTGGATCCTCTTCTGGCATCCAGGAAGAATCAGGTCACATGGACAAATTTAAGGATGTTAAATGTGGGAAATTGTATTGCCAGATGGGAGTGGGTCTCAGCAGGATGGATGGGGAGTTGGAGAGGGGATGGAGTGGAAAGAATTATTTTCCCCTGGAGTTCAGCCAT
This sequence comes from Mandrillus leucophaeus, assembly GCF_000951045.1. NCBI lineage: Eukaryota > Metazoa > Chordata > Mammalia > Primates > Cercopithecidae > Mandrillus > Mandrillus leucophaeus. The sequence continues at coordinate 1,888,739 of NW_012101954.1, forward strand.
CCAGCAGCCGATCTTCTCTCCAACTGTCCCCAGCTGAACTCCTCTTGATGTTCAGATGCTCCTTCTCTTCTCTTATCTGTTGTGCAGCTCTTCTGCTCCTTTGCTCTTTGCTCGTGGATCCCGGAGTTTGGGATTTATATGGGTACAGGATAGGGGACGTGGCAGGCTAAAAGGCAACATTTGGGGATGAAAACATGAATCCCTGTTCTCATTTAGGGCCGTGGGTTTCCAGGCTCGAGGGTGGGGCCTTTGCCAGGGAACTGCCCTCTTTACCCAGTATTTAATTTCCTTGCCTCCTGTCCATATCATAGGTGGTACCAAATTGCTACTGCTGTTGGAACACATAGCTAGGAAAAAATATTGCTTTTTAATGCTGTGAGTTCACATTGGGTTTTTTCCCTAATATTATTAACATAATTAAATTGCTGTACCTGACTCTTCTCAGAGGATGAGGTTTTATCGACCTCTAAGACTTTCTAATATATTAGTACAACAAATGACCTCAGCTTGAACCTTATCTACTTCATAGTTCCAGCCCTGATATTAATCTGCCTTTGTGCTTGGCTTCACATCACACTGACGTTCAGGACTCAATACTTTGTCTTTGTTCCAACATCTTGTTGTGGCCCTTATCTCACCGATTCCCAAGTTCAAACTCTATCCCAGATGACTTCTTGGCCCCTGGGAAATGCATGGAAGAGATTTTGCCCCTGAGGAATAATTGTTTAGGATGGTGGCATGTTAATCTTCTATTACAAGGAAGGCCTGGCTTCACTTCTTGTGAAAAGCGAAGACTTTTTTCTGTTTCGTGATTCAGTTTTGAAGAACCTGGTATTTCCTTTTGTTTGTATTTCTTCTACCATCAGTTCCATATCTGTCTCTACAATTTTCTTTCACACATTTAAATATAGGAATACAAAGCAAGAATGATGCAGCCTCTGTACATTCTCTTCGATATGAACACTGAAAGGACAGAAGCACTGTTTTTTCCTCTGTCTCAACTTGGTATATTTCCTTCTAGAAGTCTTGGTTTTCCTACATTTTAAAATTATATCCTCCTTAACTGATAACTCCAGATTTGCTGATCATTTGTTCAAGGGATCTGGAACTCCACAAGTGTTGCACTGGCCATAAGTTTAGCTTCCATCCACAGGATGGGGGATAATGGGGGTGGCCACCACCTTGGGGGTTGTGTCATAGATACCCTTGCTACCATTATACTTAGCAGGACGGCTCTGGACAAGGAAATGGGAGAACATTTACTTACAGAGAAAAGACCTAGAAAGCAGTGAGCAGAGGGGGCACATATCTGATCTCTTATTCAGTGTAAGTTTAGCAGGGTGGATTTTGATTTTTACAGCAGCCAAGGTTTCATTTTATGCCTTTGAGCTGTGGCAGAGTGCATGAGATATTTGTTAAAGGCTGCCCATTAGCCTAGGCAAAAATGCATTATAAAATGTGCATACATTTTTTAATACTAAGGAAAATTTTATAAATTGTAATTCTCATATATATATGTGTGTATATATATACACACACACATACACACACACACACACACACAAATGATAACTCAATGTATGTGAATGTAAAATTTGCCATGTATGAGCCAGGCTGTATACTAGGCACCTAACACTGAATAACTCTTTAGTCCTCACAATAGCAAGCTGAGACAGGTTCATGATTACCATTTTAAAGATGGGTAAACAGAGGCTTAGTGAGGTTATGTAAATTATTCATGTTCTTAAACTAGTAGGTGGTGAGTTGATTCAAATCCAGGTACTTTGATTCTAACTCCAGAACCCATTGTCCTAAATATGTGTCTGTATGCATAACAAAAACTGGATCCTACCCTACATATAATTCAAAATTCTCCTTTTGTCACTTATTTTACTAAGAGCATTTCTTTCATAAAGTTTTAGAAAAGATTTTTTAAATGACTGTATACTGTCTTTTCTTAAAAAGGTAATTTTGCCAGCCTCCCACTAATGAACATGTTTTTCAAATTTTTCAGTATTATAAACAATTATTCAATAAGTATTGAACAATAAGCAAAGTATTATACTTACTTTTGTTCATGTGTCTGATTATTTTCTTAGATTAAATTCATTGAAGGGAAATTACTGAGTCAAAGGAAATGATAATTTGAGTACCTCCATTACCTGAAAGGGGTCCCGATCCAGACCCCAAGAGAAGGTTCTTGGATCTCATGCAAGAAGGAACTCAAGGTGAGTCCGTAAAGTGAAAGCAAGTGTATTATTAAGAAACTAAAGGAATGAATGAATGGCTACTCCGTAGACAGAGCAGTCCCTGGCTCTAGTTGCCCATTTTTATGGTTATTTCTTGATGATATGCTAAACAAGGGGTGGATTATTCATGCCACTCCTTTTTAGACCATACAAGGTAACTTCCTGATGTTGCCATGGCATTTGTAAACTGTTATAGCACTGGTGGGAGTGTGGCAGTGAGGACCACCAGAGGTCACTTTTGTCACCATCTTGGTTTTAATGGGTTTTGACTGGCTTCTTTAGTGCAAACTGTTTTATCAGCAAGGTCTTTATGTATCTTGTGCTGACCTCCTATCTCATCCTGTGACTAAGAATGGCTTAACTTACCGGGAATGCAGCCCAACAGGTCTTTGCGTTTTTTTTACCAAGCCCCTATTCAATACGGAGTTGCTCCGGTTCAAACACCTCTGACACCTATATACATAGTACCAAATAAATTTTCACAGAGTTTGTGCGGACTTATACTTCTGCCAGCAATTTATTTTAGGGAGTCTTTTCAAACTTCCACCAGCACAGAAAATTTTCTTTAAAAAACGTTTTGCTATTTTAATGAGTGAATAAAATGTATCTTGTAACTGTTTTAATTAGTATTTGATTAGGTGTGTGAACATTTTTTTCTGATAATTATATTTTGTATTTAAGTTTTCTGTGAGGATACTCTGCCCATGTCTTTTGGAGTATTTTGTTAATTGATTTGTAAGAGTACTTCATGTACTCTTTCAGTATTATCTTTCTGCTCTGTTTCTACAACTACTTCTTCTAATTTGTAATTTGATTGTTGTGAACATGTTCCTTGATGTAAAGGACTTTCAACTGTGTTAACAGTAAGCTCTATCTAACTTTTCCTTTGTAATTACTTACATTGCTTTTATGCTTAGAATATCGTTCCCTTTCCAGAAGTTTGTTATTTATTTATGTTTTTGTCTATGTGTGGGTTCTTTAATCCATCTGCTGTTATTGTTGTTTTTGTCTTGGGCTGCTGGATAGTAAAGCTATAACTTGAGTTAATCAATTTTCCTAACCATTTGAGAAATAATCTCTGCCTTTCTCATTTTTGTTGTCCTTACTTTAAGCTGGAATACATACTAGAATCTATTTCAGGGTTCATTGCTCTGTTCTATCAATCTGCCTACCAGCTGCTGAGCTAGTACCATACTGCTTTGGTTGCAGTTGCTTATGATATATTTTAATACCTAGTAGGATGTGCCTACACAATTGAAATGCTCTGATTCTCCTTTTTCAATACATTCTTAGTTTTTTGCTTGTTGTTAATATAAATTTAAGAATCACAATGTCATATAAGAAAAATAACATCTTTTGATTGGCACATTTATTCATCATGTCATCACAATATTTTAACATGTCATTGCAAAATCATGATAGCATTTATTTTCTTTTGATTGTGCTATTGTCAATTTTAGATCAGTGTTATGGTGACTTCATAAAATGAATCTATATACACTCAGCTTTTGTTTTTATATCTAGAAAAATCAGATAACATGGTACTATCTGTCTTTCTGAAATTCTGAAAGTTATCACTGGTAAAATTTTCAGAAAATGAAACATCTTTGGAAGTAATACAATACATACATATACATGTATATCTCCAGAATGTCTTCTAAAAGTTCATGACCCTTTTTCTTAAGGTTAGGTAAACTATGCCATGAAAATATCTGTTTAATTCAACTTTTCAAAGTTATGAACACTACTGTGCTTTAACGAATATTTTTGTATTTGTTAAAATTCTCCTGTTTATTTTTATATTTGTCTTCTACTTTTACATTTTAGTTTTCCTCTTCACCTTTATATATTCTCTAGAGTTATGTTAAAAAGTTTTTGAATTCATATGTTAACTTTACTAATTCTATTTTTAATAATTTGTTCATTTTCTATGCTTATCTTTAGAAAATATTTTCTATTTTCATAGGTTTTGTTATAGACACCTTTTAATTATATATAATACATATCATTTAAAACTTATATATTTTGTCTTTTCCTATTGTCAAAGAGCAATAGTTCCATAAAAGGCTCACATAAAACAATTGCTTTCTGTCCATTTCTTCTTATACACCTTTGTTTTATATATTTATATATTTGATGCATAAAGTATCACTGATGATTTTATATTTTTACGTGTACTTTGCTCTATTGAATATTTTTGGCTATGTACTCGGTCTTGAATAAAGTTAACATTAATACCTTTATTTTTTCTTTGTATTTTTCTAGTAAATCTTCATTCTTTAATTTTTTATTTATATGTGTCTCCTTGTTTTGGATAGGTTTCTTGTGAGCAGGTCATAGTTGGATTTTCTTAGCCCAATCCTGAAGTCTTGGTATTTTAAATATAGGAAGATAAATCACTTAAATTTATTGTTATAACTGGCTATCCTCCCATCCTGGGTAATTATTCTGGGTATCTGTGATTTTGCTCAGACAGGGCTCAGGGAAACCGAGTCTCAACACTGACACAGAAATCAGTTGCAGGCAAGAAAACGAGTAAAAACTCACAATTAATCATGGGTAAAGAAAGAAGCATTATAAAAATCAAGTCTGTGGAATTGATCAGAGATCTAGAACAGGATACAAATCAAAGAATTTAAAAATGTCAGATACAATTGAGGAGTGCATTCATAAAACAAAGCCAGGACAGCTTCCCTGAGGAAAAGACACACAGGGAGATGCAAGTATTTTTAATCTTTTATAATGATAATGAAAAAGACAATGATGGCAACAAATTACAACTACTCATTTATCAAATCATAATTGGGCCAAACACTGAACAATGTTCTTTAGATAATCCATCCCCACAAGTACCCTAGGAAGTGTACGTTTTTTCCAGTTTTACCAACAAGAAAACTCAGATTTTAAGTAGATAAGTTAATTTCCCTAAGACCAAAGTTAGGAAGTGTGTGAACCAAAATAAGTATCTCTCTCAAAAGTCTGTGATGTTTTCCATTATATTATATGGTTTTTCCCCCCCGGTAAAGGTTAAGCATCCCTAACCCAAACATCCAAAATGTTCCAAAATATGAAAGTTTTTGAACACCAACATGACCCTCAAGGGAAGTGTTCACTGCAGGATTTCAGATTAAAGATGGTCAACTGGCATACACTCTGCAAATATTCCCCAATTTGAAAAAGTCTCAAATCCAAAACACTTCCGGCCCCAACCATTTCAGATAAGGGATACTCAACATGTATTAACATTTTTCTTGGTTTTTATTTTCCCCATTTCTATAAGTATGTATTTTTCTTTGACTTCTTCAAATTCAGTTTTTGTTTGTTTGTTTGTTTGAGATGGAGTTTTGCTCTGTCACTCAGGTTGGAGTGCAGTGGTGCAATCTCGGTTCACTGAAACCTCTGCCTCCCTGGTTCAAATGATTCTCCTGCCTTAGCCTCCTGAGTAGCTGGGATTACAGGCGTGTGCCATCACGATCAACTAATTTTTTGTATTTTTGGCAGAGACAGGTTTTCACCATGTTGGCCAGGCTGGTCCTGAACTCCTGACCTTAAGTGATCTGCCCACCTCGGCATTCCCAAAGTGCTAGGATTACAGGTGTGAACCACTGCACCTAGCCCAAATTCTGTTTTTTAAGATCACACTTGAATGCATACATTCTCTAATCATCAAATTAATGAATGATATAACTTTTGACTCTTTACAAGATGAAGAATTTCATACTCTTCTTTCCCACATATACTCCTTTTCCTCCATTCTCGCCAATGACATTTAGAATTATGGACCTAGTTATCACTTTTATTCTATCTCAAGAAAAATTTCCAACTGTACTTTATTTATGACATTTTTTAAACTTAATTTAGTATATTTAGCTGGGTTATCACAATTCTTTTGAACTCATTTTTGCTATTGAGTTTTTGTCTTTAACATGTTGTTTCACTGGAATGTTTCTTTAATTTTTTCGAGAAAAGTGCATGGGTGGTATCTTTTTTGAACCCTTGACTAGAATATCTAAGAATCTCTTTTTGTTTTCTTTGCAAATTAACATTTCAGTTTGAGTCATAAGCACTTTCTAGTACCATTCAGACTTTATTCGTTTCTCATGTGGCATCTAGTCTCGTGCTGTACCCTTAATTCAGCCTATTCTCATTTTTATCATAAGTAACATTTGTTTTGTCTGGATGTTTGTAGAATATTTTAAAATCTTTTCCATTTGAACAAATTTGCTAGATTATGTCTGAGTACATCTTTAATTTTGCCCTGAACATGGTGCAGTATTTTAAGTTGTACATTTTTTTTTTTCTAGCTCAAGTTTTTCTTCTATTTTTCTCCATGTTAAAGCAACGTCATTTGTTCTGGTTATATTTGCCTTGGGTCCTTCTTATCCATAGAGTAAGTCTTATTTTTGATCGACCAAATTACCTATCTTTTCTGTCATCATTTTTTGTTTCTTTTCTCTGCATTGATAGAAAACTTCTCTACCTTGTTTTCTATATTATTTATTTGGCTTTTTGTAATTTCAATTCTGGTCTTCACTTCATCAGAATTGAATTTTGATTCCACAATTTTATTTTTAGTTTACCTGAATTCAATTCTTACATGTCAGTTTCCCTTTCAATCTCAGAATCTCAAGTGTCACCTTTTTCATCAATTTCATTCTTACTTCAGAAAGCACATACTGCCTAGTATTAAGAACACAGAAAAAGCAAGATTAAATCTTTTTTCTGTTTTATGCAGTTAGCTTTTCCTTAAACAGGCATGATTTTTCTCTGCTTCATTGGTCTAGCGAGTCTCCTGCTATATGTTACAGAATATTTTTCATAGACTCAATGTATCTTTATACCATCCCCCAACACATATGCACTTACTCCCTCTCCAACAAGGAAATCGCTGTCCAAATTGTTTGTACTCTGGATCTGCCAGAATCTTCCTCTTAAATGTTTAACTGGAGAGCAAGCTATGGTGCCTAGCTAGCAATGTGTACCATTACACCATGACATGAATTCCTCTTGCTTCCCTGTTTCTTTGTAAATGAAAGATGAATTCATTACTAAATACTCTGAAACATTCCATAGTCTTTTTGTGGCCTGAAACAGTGCATGGGAAGCTCTGATTCCAAGACACAGAGCTCTCAATGTATCTGGCAGATTGTATTTTCCAAAGATGGCCACTGCAATATATACCTCATTCCTTGGTTCTTCTAACAAAGTGACATCGAACATCCTTCACCAAGAGGTGAAGTCTGTGTTCTCTCCTCTTGAGTCCAGATGGAATTTTGTAACTGCTTCCATGAACAGGACGCAGCAGAACTAACACGGCTGACTTCTGAGGCTATGAAAGTCACGTTCTATGAAAGTCACATGGCCTCCTCTCTGAGGCAGGTACACTGGGAGCCCGGAGCATGCATGCATTAAGTCTGGCTGCCCTGAGGCTGTCATGCTGGAGAGATCAGGATGAGCCCACAAACAGATATCCAAAGAAGCCCAGCTATTCTGACCCTCAGCTGTTTGTCTTTGTAGCCCAGGTGCCAGGTGCCAAATGAGATGATCCTAGCTGACAGTAGAGTCCAGCTCTCCCTCCTAAGCCCTGTACTGACTGCAGATTTCTTGAGCAAAATACGTATTGTTTTAAGCCACTAAGTTCTGCGGTGGGTTGTTACCCAGCAGTAGATAATTTTTTAAAAGTTTCCCATCCTTATTCCCACTTATATTACTTTATATCCCAGGGCATACTCTGCAACCACCCACCCCTTTCACCGAGGCTCATTGCGCCTTTCTGGGAGTTACAATTGCACAGACAGATTCAGCAAGGTGAGAATGCCATCCTTGGGCAGCCAGGAGGTGACCATCAGGATTTTTGGTTGGGGAACCACCCAGCATCCTCTCTGTAGAACCTTCCTCTCTTCTTCCTACAGAGGAAGTACGCACTCCTCTTCCTTGGCCATCCCATCTGTCCTGTGTGAGGAGTAATTTCCCTGAGAAACTGACCATCCATAGTTGGGAATCCTGGGTTTTCAGCTCTTTTATGTCCTCTCAGCCTCTTTGGATTTTTCTTGGGTAAAGGAAGTTAGGAGGGGGAAATCCAGGCAACCATCATGATCCAGAAGCTCAGCATCTCAACTTTCATTCTGAGATTCAGATATGCCGCCAAAACAACAGTCAGACACAAAATAAAAAGGCAGGTTTCCTCTCTTCCACTCCCCGGTTCCCTGGCCATGTTATTAGTCGTCTATGCTCCCTCCGTGCGGGACTCCACGGTGTGAGGATTCCCGGAGAATGAAAATAACCAGCGTCATCTTTAGAGACAATTGTTCCTCTTAGTCCTTTTTTCTAAAGCCCCAAATACAATAAAAAAGGGCAATGAATATAAATACTAAAATACAAAAATTGTCTAACTCTTGGTTTCTTTTGATATCATTCCAAGCCAATTCTTCTCAAGTCATGATGTACACCTGCAGAGCTTGTTAAACT
>NW_012101954.1:1900945-1903649 GCF_000951045.1 Mandrillus leucophaeus
GAGGGGAAGCAGGTGGGAGGGAGTCAGAAGGCAGTTAGAGAGTATTCTCTGAGGACTTCCTGGAGGTGGTGACACTAGCTGGATCTTAAGATATTAGTAGGTGTGAGCCCGCTGAAGAAAGGGGGAGGGAAGGACATTCCAAGCAGAGGGAACAGCCTGTGCAAGTGTTTAGAGGAGGAGACTGCATGGTGAGCTCAAGGAACTGTGATTAAGCACAGAAGGCGTATAAGGTGTGTGAAGGGCTGGGAGAGGGTTACGGTTATATATTAGTCTGCTCTGGCTGCCGAACTGGGAGGCCTAAACAACAGAAATGTGTTCTCTCACCATTCTCAAGACCCGAAGACCAAGATCAAGGTGTTGGCAGGTTTGGTTTCTTTTGAGGCCTCTCTCCTTGGCTTGCAGATAAGTGCCTTCCACCTGTGTCCTTACGTGGTCATTTCTCTATGTGTATCTATGTCCTCATCTCTTCTAATAAGGATACAGTCCTATTGGATTGGAGCCATATGAGCTTGTTTCACCTTGGTTACCTCTTTAAAGGCCCTGTCTCCAAATAGAGTCACATTCTGTGGTAGTGGGGGTTGGGTTTGAAACGTATGAATTCTGGGGGAGATACAGTTCCGCCCATAACAGGTCATCAAAGGTTGGACAGACTTCTCGTTCTGTTTGTTCACTCCTCAACCCTCCTACTTGCTGTAGTATGGGAGAGGAGTATGTCTGGAGAAATGGCAAGGAGGCAGCGTAAGGAAGTTAGGGTGCAGGAAACAAATGTATTCTGAGCAGAGGTTTTTTATCTTTCTCCCATTGGTATATGATGTCTCTATAACCCATGCTCTTAATTTAAGTTTTCTTTCTCTGTAGTGGCATCCTACATCCTGGAGATTTTTTTTCATGACCTCCTTGTATGTTTTCCAGAAACTCTTCTTTCTCTTTGATCAGTCCAAGGGTTAATGCACTGATTGCACCATGCCCACTTGAGGTACACAGGCCTGGCACCCACTACCCCTCAGGAGGGCAGACAGCTGTGACCACTTTCTGCTGAGCTTGGAACTCACGAACTCATGATAATCGCTATCCCTCATGCTTCCATTGTGGAAATGCTGTTGGGCCTTCACCTGGTTTCCAGTGCTGGCTCATGTCATTTGCCTACCGTAGCAGTACCCACTCTCCAAATATCAAGGTTTGTGTGCATTTTTCAGAGACGAGGAGCAAAGCTGGGAAAGTCCTCCTCCGAGAGAGAGGATGGGACATTGTGTCTGGGAAAGGGGCTCGTGGGGACAAATTTTGCTGCAAGAAAGGTGTGTGTGTAGTTGCACAGAGGATGGAGAGGAGGGTCCCTGGGGAGAATGCCTGGAAGGAAGTTTTCTATAAACATTGACACTTTCTGGGTCTCTTCTGTCCTAATCAGAGGTATTAAGCTTCTTGGCACGAGGCCTGATGGGCACTGAGGAGAATAAATGATCCTTGTTATTATTGTTATTATTATTATTATTTTGAGATGGAGTCTCACTCTGTCACCCAGGCTGGAGTACAATGGCACTATCTCGGCTCACTGCAACCTCTGCCTCCCAGGTTCAAGCAATTCTCCTGCCTCAGCCTCCCAAGTAGCTGGGATTACAGATGCTCACCACCACGCCCAGCTAAATTTTGTATTTTTAGTAGATGGGTTTTTGCTATGTTGGCCAGGCTGGTCTTGAACTCCTGACCTCAGGTGATCCAACTGCCTTGGCCTCCCAAAGTGCTGGGATTACAGGCGTGAATGTGGCCGATCCTTTATTTTTAAAGTAAAACACTTTCTATACCCTTAAGAAGCTAACAGTCTATGTGGATAAACAAATTATATTTATACGAATATCAACAGAAGTAGCAAATGATGATCTCCCCAAATGTACTAATATTGGGAAATATTTATTATCTCTCTTCTTTCTCCTTTACCTCAAAACTCATTTTCCGTAAATATAACACATTCCTAAAACCCTGGTTTTGTCATATCGATTTTTTCTATTTCCATTAATTTTCTTCTTTCTTTCTTCTGTTTCTCCACTTGAATTCACCATTTTTTAGAATTGTATCTACATTGATGTTTATCCTTTTCACTTCTTTGCTGAGCTTTAGGGCACGTTCAAATTAAGAGATATAATTTACAACATGAAACTATGAACATAGTAAGTAGCAAACAGAGGCTATTTGGTAGAAAGGCATATGGATCAGGCTAATTGGAAAATGGGGGTGGGGAGAGAAAAACTCTGAGAAAAAGAAAATAAGCTTCAACTCAGCCCAAATATTAGTTTCAAGCCAAAGAAGTTGGCCTAGCCCCAATTCTATCCTTGGTTGGACAAAATATATGATTGGTGCATTTTCAGAAAAAAAAAAAATCCACAGGGTGAGAATCTAAGCATCTATTTTCCATCCCAGTGACAATCAGAAATCATTCTTTGCATTTATTTTTCAACTTTGTATTTGCCTGTGAACGAAATTGTAGCTGGCAAAAGATGCTTCATGTGAATTACTTGAACAACAATTTCTCATTGTGTTGAATTACACTGAAGCTGCTTGCTGGGGAATCTTCCACAGCCCAGTAACAGAGGAAGATACTGTTGTTTTTTTCCACGACCATATAGTTAACCCACTTCTCTCCTACCAAAATGAACAGAGGGTCCTCTCTAAAATGAAGGAGAAAAGTTCTTCAAATCCTAATCATTAAGCA
>NW_012101954.1:1904649-1907212 GCF_000951045.1 Mandrillus leucophaeus
TCTAAAGCCCCAAATACAATAAAAAAGGGCAATGAATATAAATACTAAAATACAAAAATTGTCTAACTCTTGGTTTCTTTTGATATCATTCCAAGCCAATTCTTCTCAAGTCATGATGTACACCTGCAGAGCTTGTTAAACTTTAAATTCTGATTCAGCATATCTGGGCTGAGAGTCTCCTCTCTCTCTCTCTCTCTCCCCCCTCTCCCTCTCTCCCTGTCTCCCTGTCGCCCTCTCTCCCTCTCTCCCTCTCTTCCTTTTCCCCTCTCCCCCTCTCCCCCTCCCTCTCCTCCTCCCCCTCACCCTCTGTCTCTCCCTCCCTCCCACTTAATACCTGTGCTGCTACCCAGGGAGACACTTTGAGTAGTCAGGCTCTAGGCAATCCCTCTTGCTCTCACCTCCTGCCTGGCTAGGTGCAGTCTTATAGCTACCGTCAATACCATGTCCCTTTTCTCCTTTCCTCCTAACGTTTATGGGCTCTTCTTGCCATTTTCTCCTGTCCCATACCTATTGGGCAGCTCCAGTGAGGAGGGGTTTCTTCTTCTTGTGTCCTCACTTGTTTGTTCTCTCCCTCACAGTTACTGACCACTCTGAGCTTGGCTCTTTTAGGAGGCAAAAATATAGAAATGAAAGACACCAACCATAGGCTAATGAGGGAGAAGCACAGTGAGAGCTCTCCACAATAGGATCCATGCTAGGTTGTGCAGAGGCTGGCTCAGGTGGGGAGGGGAAGCAGGTGGGAGGGAGTCAGAAGGCAGTTAGAGAGTATTCTCTGAGGACTTCCTGGAGGTGGTGACACTAGCTGGATCTTAAGATATTAGTAGGTGTGAGCCCGCTGAAGAAAGGGGGAGGGAAGGACATTCCAAGCAGAGGGAACAGCCTGTGCAAGTGTTTAGAGGAGGAGACTGCATGGTGAGCTCAAGGAACTGTGATTAAGCACAGAAGGCGTATAAGGTGTGTGAAGGGCTGGGAGAGAGTTACGGTTATATATTAGTCTGCTCTGGCTGCCGAACTGGGAGGCCTAAACAACAGAAATGTGTTCTCTCACCATTCTCAAGACCCGAAGACCAAGATCAAGGTGTTGGCAGGTTTGGTTTCTTTTGAGGCCTCTCCCCTTGGCTTGCAGATAAGTGCCTTCCACCTGTGTCCTTACGTGGTCATCTCTCTATGTGTATCTATGTCCTCATCTCTTCTAATAAGGATACAGTCCTATTGGATTGGAGCCATATGAGCTTGTTTCACCTTGGTTACCTCTTTAAAGGCCCTGTCTCCAAATAGAGTCACATTCTGTGGTAGTGGGGGTTGGGTTTGAAACGTATGAATTCTGGGGGAGATACAGTTCCGCCCATAACAGGTCATCAAAGGTTGGACAGACTTCTCGTTCTGTTTGTTCACTCCTCAACCCTCCTACTTGCTGTAGTATGGGAGAGGAGTATGTCTGGAGAAATGGCAAGGAGGCAGCGTAAGGAAGTTAGGGTGCAGGAAACAAATGTATTCTGAGCAGAGGTTTTTTATCTTTCTCCCATTGGTATATGATGTCTCTATAACCCATGCTCTTAATTTAAGTTTTCTTTCTCTGTAGTGGCATCCTACATCCTGGAGATTTTTTTTCATGACCTCCTTGTATGTTTTCCAGAAACTCTTCTTTCTCTTTGATCAGTCCAAGGGTTAATGCACTGATTGCACCATGCCCACTTGAGGTACACAGGCCTGGCACCCACTACCCCTCAGGAGGGCAGACAGCTGTGACCACTTTCTGCTGAGCTTGGAACTCACGAACTCATGATAATCGCTATCCCTCATGCTTCCATTGTGGAAATGCTGTTGGGCCTTCACCTGGTTTCCAGTGCTGGCTCATGTCATTTGCCTACCGTAGCAGTACCCACTCTCCAAATATCAAGGTTTGTGTGCATTTTTCAGAGACGAGGAGCAAAGCTGGGAAAGTCCTCCTCCGAGAGAGAGGATGGGACATTGTGTCTGGGAAAGGGGCTCGTGGGGACAAATTTTGCTGCAAGAAAGGTGTGTGTGTAGTTGCACAGAGGATGGAGAGGAGGGTCCCTGGGGAGAATGCCTGGAAGGAAGTTTTCTATAAACATTGACACTTTCTGGGTCTCTTCTGTCCTAATCAGAGGTATTAAGCTTCTTGGCACGAGGCCTGATGGGCACTGAGGAGAATAAATGATCCTTGTTATTATTGTTATTATTATTATTATTATTTTGAGATGGAGTCTCACTCTGTCACCCAGGCTGGAGTACAATGGCACTATCTCGGCTCACTGCAACCTCTGCCTCCCAGGTTCAAGCAATTCTCCTGCCTCAGCCTCCCAAGTAGCTGGGATTACAGATGCTCACCACCACGCCCAGCTAAATTTTGTATTTTTAGTAGATGGGTTTTTGCTATGTTGGCCAGGCTGGTCTTGAACTCCTGACCTCAGGTGATCCAACTGCCTTGGCCTCCCAAAGTGCTGGGATTACAGGCGTGAATGTGGCCGATCCTTTATTTTTAAAGTAAAACACTTTCTATACCCTTAAGAAGCTAACAGTCTATGTGGATAAACAAATT
>NW_012101954.1:1907262-1909939 GCF_000951045.1 Mandrillus leucophaeus
CCATCCGACCGGGGAAGTCCAGCTGGCTTCACCTCTCACTCCCACCAATTTGGGGTGGCAAATGTAGACTCAATTCCTGCCACCTGCTGGTGGTGAGCTCCCAAAACCAACCTGCTGTCCTTTCTTTTGAGAAAAAATGGGGCTAATAAGACCAGCTCTCCCTGTTGTGAGCTGAGATATAGAATGTAGAAAGTACTTCATAAGCATTAACGTGCTGTACTGATACAAGCGTGTTTACTATTTTTATGCTGCTTCCTCTGTCTGCACACCGGGCTAGGGGAATGCCAAGCAGAAGCACCTGGTGTTCATAAACCCACCTTATCATCTCTAGAGCCCTGATCTACAAGTAAATAAAGGATGAGCAAAGAAGGAAGGGAGTTGAACTTGTTAAATTCCTTCTTTCTTTCTGTTGTGTGGCTGCAGCCTAATTTCCCTGAGGCTGACTTTAACGATTCTTAAGGCTTCAGGCACAGGATTACTTTCATGGCTGCTTACCATTAATTATAGGAAGAATCTACAACCCTAATCCGAAATCCTTTATCTGGCAGCAAAAGTGTGTGATTTCTCTAAAGACAGCTAATTTTTTAATCTAAAATAAATGGTTAAGCTGAAAAAATTGGTGCCTTTCTCAGTGTGTACATGAGGCATTGTGGTATAGAACAAAAAAGGCTGGCCGGGTGTGGTGGCTCATGTCTGTAATCCCAGCACTTTGGGAGGCTGAGGTGGGTGGATCACCTGATGTCAGAGTTCAAGACCAGCCTGACCAACATTAAGAAACCCTGTCTCTATTAAAAATACAAAATAGCTGAGCGTGGTGGCACATGCATGTAATACCAGCTACTCTGGAGGCTGAGGCAGAAGAATCGCTGAGAGGCAGAAGTTGCCATGGGCCGAGAGTTCACCATTGCACTCCAGCCTGGGCAACAAGAGCGAAATCCATCTCAAAAAAAAAAAAAAAAAAAAGGGCTGGACATGGATGTAAGTTCTGTCCCTTTCTAGCTTTATAAAAGAGGAACAACATAAGTCCCAGCCTCCCCACGAGACAAACCACACTGGGTGATAAATGAGATAATATGTATGTAGTTATAAAGGACCTGGGCTATGATGGCAGACACCCTGGTTTTCAAAGACTTGCCTTGCCATTTACTAGATAAGTGACATTGATCAGGTTAACCTTTCTAGGCCTCAGTTGTCTCATCTGTAAAACAAGGCTAATAGCAGTATCCGGTTTAGAGGATTGTTGTGAGGCTTACATTGTAAATGTGGTTGAAGCACTGAGAATGGTGTCTGGCCATAATAAGCACACAGTAAACATTAGCTCTTTTTAGTACAAAGAACGTAAATAAGAGTTGAAGACTATAATGCACTCTGCACATTTCATTAGCAATGGGGTCACCATTTATAGACAAGTAAAGTCTCAGCTCAGCTTTGCAGCTCATCATCACAGAGGCAGGGAACAGAGCTAGCTTGTCAAGGGTCTTCTCAGGAGGAAGTGGGGAGGTACCCCATGATGCAAAGTGATGGGGAGGGAAAGAGGGGACATAAAGATTCTGTAGAAAAGTTGGCTCCGAGTAATGGGAGGGTGTGGGGAAGAAAGGAGGGGGCAGTAAGGATTCTCATTATAGGACTGGCCGGGAATGGTGTGGCCAGTGATTCAGGAAGTGGGGAAAATGGGAAGAGACTTCTGTGGGGGGCGCCAATTCAGATAGGACGTGGCCTAGACAAGGTGGGGGCATCTCAAAGCGACACCAAACCTGGGTGAGATCATGTCTGGAGCCACAGAAGGATGAAGCAGTTTATATTTAAATGCCATGGCAAAACAACACCTCCACCATTACACCCTCTATTCTCATTCAAGTTCTTCGGGAGAAAGGAAAAATATGGTAGGGTTCATTGCTATTCAGTTTTGAAGTTGAGCCTGCATTTAGACACAGGAGCCTGGGAGAGTGGGTCATTTTCTTTGACACAATTATTAAGGAAAACATTTTAAATGATTCCTTGAGTCCCCCAGTGGCCCAGGTGGAAGGTGCTGTTTCCTGGTACCTGTCCAGTCCTCTGAGCTTTTCTCTCAGCTTCCAAACGCTGCAGTTGACAATTAGCAGATCCTATTGGTAGTGCCCTGTGGCCCACACTCCTTGGTAACGGTGAGAGTGGGGAGTAATGAGGAGCGGCTGCCATGGGTCAGGCATTCAGGTCAAGGCCGAGGATGGTGGCCAGGGCCACAGAGCCAGGGGAGGGTGGGGACCCAGCAGGCCTGTGGCTGGCCGCTTTCTGCGCGCTCCAGCCACTGGGCCCTGGGCGGATAGAGGGCCGGACAAGGCCCTCTGCTGGGGCCGCGGCGATCTTGCAGCGCCTGGACACTGAGGCTGGGGCACCAACAGTCCGTGGGGCTCCCGACGTATTCCTCTAACTTCCCCTTTCTCTCTTTTCGGTCTGGGGCCTTTTCAACACCCTCTGTGGTCAGGGAGAGCTGGGGCAGAAACCGGCAGGCGGCAGAAGCCTCAAGCAGCTCTGACCTCTGGCACCTCCCCAAGGCCCAGAGCATAACATCTGTCCCCAGAAATCCCCAGGCGGAGAAGAGCGCGCGCCAAACCCTTCCTGGGTAGTCAGGATTCTCCCTTCCTGGGAACAGCCTGCCCTCTGAGGCTTGGGCACCCGGGTTCCCGAGCGCCGGGTC
>NW_012101954.1:1910874-1929795 GCF_000951045.1 Mandrillus leucophaeus
TCCCACTGGGGGTTCAGGCTCCCGGGATGGGAGGAGAGGAGCCCGAGGCCCGCGCCGTCTCGTTTCCTGACAGGAGAAGGTGCAGGCGGAGGCGGCGGGACCGTTGATGCCGGTAGCAGCTCGCGCGCGCCCTGCTGGGGCTGGGGGTGCTGGGGGACGAGAGGCGGCGGGCAGGTGGGCGTAAAACTATTCCTCTCACCCGCTTAAGAGCCGAGCGAGACAGTGACTTCAGGGCTCTCCTTGGAGAGGAAAGCAATCGGGGTTTGCAGGTGACCCGCACATGGGAAGAAAAACCAGTTAGCATCCTGCGTCCTCTACTCTCCATTGCATCCTCCTCGAGAACAAATCTATTATGCATCATTTTCTCCGGGCGCTTTCTACATCCGCCAATTACAGGGGGATATAACAGCTTAGAGTAAAATGCTCCCTAGTGTGGCCCTGACCTGAGTCGGGGCTGCAGGGGGATTATTCCCACCCGGCATCCCTATAGCCCTCTTTCAGCGTCTGCGATAAAGTTACGGTACCTAGAGAGCAGCTGTGAGTTTGTGTAGTTCCTGCTATCCACTCTTAGTGCTAAATTCCCCATCGTGGTCTGTCGCCCACAGAAGGTTGCACCATTTTGCACAATGAATATGTATTTTATTTGCCTCCAGAAAGGGGATGTTAATGCTCAGAGGGCCCATGGGTGCATAACATTTCAGAGGAAACAGCTTGTAATGACTCAGCACTGTCAGGTACCTACTTTGTCGCTTTTGCCTCCCCTGCTCAGGTGGTCCCAACTTGAGTTCCAGAGAGCGTGCTTCCACACCTGAGTACAGTCCTGTCTAAACGGGAAAATTTTTTTTAGAGTTTATAGTGTTAAATCATTACTTGGCTATTGACCCGCAACTGGAATCAAATGTCATAGACTTTGAGTATTCCTGAGCAAGTTTGATGGAGATAGAATTGGACAAGATTTTGGCCATTGAATAACCACATCTAGAGATAGAACCACGCGTATCCTGATGCTATGATTAATCCCTCATTCCTGGTCTTGGGGTAAAGTTAATGAGGGCCAGACGCTGGGGGTTCTATACCATTCATAAACTATCTCTTAAGGCTCAGGGCTCACTGTTAAGGGGAAATACAAGCAGTGCTTGGTCTCCGGTGTTAAGTAAGTTAGGTGGTTGTGAGAGAGAAGGTCTTCAAACTCAGCTCTGTTCCTGGGGTGACAATTTCAGGGCTTTTGAAAATCAAATACATTTCTGTTGCTCCTTCTGAGACGAAAAGCGTTTACGTCCCGGTCTCTGTCTTGTGCATTTGTAACTTGTAGACTGCAAGTGAACCCTGTAGTCAAAAGCACACCTTGTTTCCTGTTGTATAAAATAACACTTATTGTGCCTATAGTTATAATATGCAGTTGCAGACAGTACATATTGGCCCTTGGAATTTGAGGGATAGGGGATAATTGTGTTTTGGGAGTCAGTTTATCAGCCTTTCCTTAGGGGGAATTTGACTGTTAAAATATTTAAGTACATGTATTACAGAGATGCAAATACACATTAATAAAATATATGTGGGTCTGTACTGTGACATATGCAAAGTACATAATACCTAACCGGGTCTATGTTTAAAAGGAGGTAATTAGTATATCAACAGCTGCCTCCAGTTTAACGGTTTGTTTGCCTCAAACCAGTTTTGATCAGTAGAGTGCATTATTCATGTGTGGCAAACACCAACAGAACTTTTCACCCCAGGAATGATAAAAGCACGGGCTTACTATTTTTCGGTTGCAGTGATGTAAGGATTTGACAAAGAAATTAAGCCGGGCTGCAACTAGATGAATGACCTAGCTCCTTTAGAAAGTTAAGAAGCCGAGTACTCCTGGAGTGGTGGACTTCTGGAGGCAGGGCTGGCCCCAGGAGATAGGAGGTTGACTTTAATCCCAGAACAGGGGAGTGACAGGCAGAGGAGGAATTTGGTCCACCTGGTGGTGGCATCCTGGCACTTCTAGCCTTAGCTGATGGAAAGCCTGGTTGGGTGGGGTAGGGTAACAGGAGTCAACAGGTGACTTGCAGAAAGCAGCTGGAGGCCCAGGAGAGGACAGGCCTAGGAAATTGAATTCATTTTGATTACTAGGAGTGGAGGCATAAGGCTCTAAGGGCTCTGCTTTGCCCGGCTGCCCTCGTCTTTGCCTTGCCATCGGAGCCTCATGAAAATAAATAGTTGGCTTGTCAGGGTTGACTGACTCAGCTTGCTATGGGCTTTGCTCTTCTGGGCCACTTCAGAGTTTTCTCTTCATCTGTTATTTGGGAGATGGGGAAAAAAAGTTTGCCCCTTCAGCCATGCGAGACTTCTCTGTGGATAATTGGAGAATGAAATATTGCAGGCTGTTTGCAGGAAAGGCAGATTTCTTCCTTTTAATTCGTCATGGCTTTCTTAGGAAACCTGAGACTCTGTAGGGGACCACAGGGCAGGGTCCACGTGCTAAGTGTGCGTTATGTGTGATCTTTACATTGGCAATCAGCCTGCCCCTCTAATGAGGCATTTCCAGATACCTGAGGAAGGGCTTGCCTTGGGACAGTGCCAGCAATGCTCCCTTTCACAGAGAGGAGAGTGATAACAAATTCTATGCCAACGACATTATTTCCTATTAGATTCCCAGAGTCCACCTTCTTATTTCATCTCCCAAAGTGCCTTAAAATTTTGCAGTTTCATTTGCTTATTTTTTCTGAAAAGACAAATTTCCCAGTGTCCTGAATGACACTAGTGTAGGCTTCCCAACTGCAGAACTGAAGCAGAAGGTTGCCTGTGATTTAAGAAGCAACTTTGAGAGGGAGGACTCGTGTGTGTGTGTTTGTGTGTGTGTGTGTGAGAGAGAGAAAATGTGTGTGTGTGTGTGTGTATGTGTGTGTGTGTGTGTGTGTATGTATGCATGTGTTAGTTTTCCACCAAGAACCTGCCCAGGGAGGAAACTCAAGAGAAAACTGTATTGTATGTAAGAAGGCCATCAATTGTTGACTAGGCTGGGGACCTGCAACTTTTGCCTTGGTGTCAGGGAGTACAGAAAGACACTGATCCTGAAAGCTAGACTCAGTGATCTAGATAAAGTAACCCAGGTACAACCTGGGCCAACTGTGGATTCTGAAATCTATTACAGTTACAAACGTCTTCACTGGAAACCATGCTTCAGATAAGCCAATAGTCACAGGGATGTTCCATCATAGTCACCTAAACCTCCTAACTGGCTATGAAATAATTTTTGCAGCGTAAGAGGAGAGGCCTGCTCACTTTGATAGTCATTTTGTATGGAACGGAGAATGCAATTTAATTTTCTTCTACTTGGGTTTTGGCTTCGAGTGACTCCAGTCCTGTTTGCAAGGATGTAACATGTGCTTAAGTCTTGGACTGGTTGGAGAAGATGCAGGCATATGAGAACTGCATGGAGAGAAAGTCATTTGGCATGTGCTTATTGGTGCTTTGCAGAGACCCCCTAAAATGTTTTAAGCCACTTGCTGAGGGTAGCCCTGCTTATAGAGGTTTCTGTGTGGTATCAAATTACTGAGGACTGGAGTAGATAAGGGTGTGTACAGGAAATTAAAACCTCTGACACCTCTAGATGATTAGATTGAGGCATACATACAAATACATTCGAATTTCCTCAGGTTGAAAACTGAAAAAAGGCCAGTCTAGTTTCCTGGGTGGGGCACCAAGGGTGTTCCTATGAAGAAGGGGTAGGCATTTCCCTATTTAGAGTTATAGAAAAATAAGTTTGAGGTTGTGGTGACAAAATAATGACATCGATGACTGAGTGTGGTTAATGAGGCTCTGTCTCACTGCTTTGTAGTCACACTTTTTCAGCTTGAGAACAGTCAGTGGGCTTGCAATTAATGGGTGAGGTGAAACTGCTAGATTTGTTATTCCTTTTTTTTTCCTAAAGAAACATCATTTTGAAGATGAGTTTTTGCATATTCAACCCAGAAGCAGACAGCTGAGGAAACTGTCTGTTGACATTTTCAACAGAGAGAGACATTTTTGAAGTCCTTGTCAAATTACTATGATGACTAAGGTAACCATATTTTATTTAATCAAATTATTTGATACACTTATGCTTACTCAAAATGACAAATTCCTTGCCATTTCCATAATTACTGTGTAGCCCCAGGTAGTAAGAAATAAAATTACCTTGATTTTTTTTCCCTTATAGCTTGGTTTAAAATGTTAATTATTAAGGGAAAAAGATATTTCTGAAAATTATCTTCAGCCAGCTTTGTGTATTTATCTTTGTTTCTGAGGGAGTTTTTGTTGGTGTACTTAACAATGGGAGAAACTGAATTAGTTGTAAAATGAGCCAGGGCTCTATCCTGCATTTTGTTAACTCTTCCCCTCATTCAATTTTAGACACCTTATGAAAAGGATCGCCGAGAGGCCTCTCTGCAGCAGCACCGCCTTGCTAATCAATTGCCCAGCATTTGCAGCTCATCTTGCGTGCTGCTGGATTCGCGTTTTCTATTATGCTGCATGGGCTTCTTCTTGCACGAAGTCATTGGCGAACTGCTGTGCAAAGGCAGCCTCATCAAGAGGGTCTCTGTGAATTTATTTTGCACACCTAAAAGCAAACTTTGAGGTGCTGCCTTGATCATGGAATGTATTCTCTTAACAGATTAGCCTGGATGAACAAGGGTAGTATTGCAAAAATGATGAGGATACAGATGCATTTCATGCAGAAATAGTGAAGAATAAAACTCCCTACTAGCTGCATTTCTCTGGCTTTAGTTCCAACTTGCGCAGATTTCACTACGTGTATCATTTAATAAGCATGTTTCTCTAAAGTGGCGTCAAAGTACCTCTCTTTTGCATGTGTACTCTATTCTGTACATTGCTGTATGCATTGCGTATTTACATATGTGTTCATGTACAGGGTTGCATGCAATGAATATTGTATGCCATACTCTTTGAAGGTGCAAAGGGACATTTCAATGGTAACTTTGATTGTATGGTTGACACACGGATTTGGGACCCGTTCTTCCCTGAAGAAAATCTCTCTATTTTCTTGCCTCTCAGTAATGCCTTTGATAATCTGTAGGCTAGAAAGATAGCATCTTTGCTCTTTCAATTTACTTTTATTTTCGGTTTCTATGTCTGTATCTGCAAAATAGATATAAATGGGAAAAACAGTGGAATCATGGCCCTTGGTTCATGGGATAAATGAATTGATGTGATTCAAAGACGCTTGTATTTTATGTAGCCTAAGTGTTTATGTGTTAGCATGAGACAAATTACTGTTTAATGGTTAAAACTCCAAGTTAAATGATTACAGTTCCAAGGTGGAGAATGGCAAGTGTCTGTGGCAGCTGTTGCTTATTCGATAAGTGTCAGAAAACTGGGATTCATGCCTATGTCCTTCCCTTACCTGCTCTGTGACCTTGAGCTGTTTACTTAACCTCTCTGTACCTCACTTTTTCATTTTATAACTGGGATTATAATAGTACCCACCCTCCATTTTGCTGTGAGGATGAACTGAGTCAGTACATGTAAAGCACCTTGAACAATACCTGGCACAGAGTGAGTGCCCAGGAAATATTAGCTATTACTATTAATAATAATATGATTATGCATATTTACTGCAAACACAATAACTATGTAGCCCCAACTGATGAGAAATAAAATTATTTCAATCAAACTTTGGTTTTGGTTTGGTGAATTACATATTCAAGTAGTTTCCTATTCTGCATGAACATTTTTGTCTGGGAGGTAAAAAGTTTTTAAGGGCAAGTAATAAGCAAAATATCAGTTGCTAATTCTGTTTATTCCCTTATAAATATGGCAGTCTATTTCATCTTAAAGATGCTGTAAAAATTAGTCACATGGGAGAGGAGCCCATTGCAGGAATGGTGATTCATGTTGATCATTTACAGTCCATGAGTACTTGAAGGAGGTTAAAGCAGGGCAGGCAGGACTGGCTGGGAGGGGCAGGTGCCCTGATGCTTCACTTTGGGAGGTCCTCAGTATCTCTTGCTGTGGTCTATGGCCACTGGGTGCTGAAGGCTGCGGGTAGGTGGAAAGAATGTTAGACTGGGAGTTGGAAGACCTGGATGTGAACTTAGACTTGCTACTTCCCAGCTCCTGGCAACTTGACTTACCTGAGCCTCAATGGCCTCATCTGAAAAATGGGGATGATGATAGAGCTTATCTTACAGATGCTTGTGAGGTTTAAACAAATAGTCATGTGATAGAGTACTTCTCATAGGGTACGGTATTCCACAGTTGCTTTAACAGTAATGGCATAACACTGCTCGTTGACATTAGCACCAACAAAAGCCCGTCCTAGGGAGCTGAGGATTTGGAATATTATGTGAGGCCAAGGCTTCTGTTTCCTGAACTGGTGATCTGGGCTCCTGAAGCTTGCTCTGCTTCACTGGCTGAAAGGCTGAGTGACCAATTCAAGGGAGCCCAAGGTGTCAGGAGGGGGAGGACAAAGGGACATATGTTGTGGACATATGCTGCCCTCCAGGCAGCCTTGTTTAAAACGTGCCTCCGCAGAGCTCAGCCTTGGTTGCCCAGAGTGGCTCAGGTCTCACGCCTTGTCTGCTGCCTTCACCTCGCCTTCTCTTGCAGTATTAAGTGGACTCTGGCAAGCAGGTCTGTGGGCATTTGCCCACTCTTGGTCTTTTTCTTGGTTTCTCATAAGCAGAACAAGGGACGTGTTCCTCCAATCTGGTTTCCCGTCCCGTGGATTCATCCATCTCGGCTTATGGACATACTTTTTGCACAACACCACTCCTGTTCCTTCCGTAGTCTTAGAAGCAGCCCTTTCTACCCCCAGTCTGGTCACACCTGTCCTTGCAAAGGATAGAGAAGGAACTGGGCCTTTCTCAGTGAATCAGGTGGCAGTGTATGTTTTAGGTGAGTTTTTAGATTCGCCTTCAAATGCCACAGGCTTCAGGAGAGAATCTGTACTCAGAAGACCACAGAGCCCTAAAGCCCGGTCACTCTGATGACTTTGCTGAGGGAGTAACTGTGTGTAAAGCACTGAATCTAGTGCAGCCACAGGTGTGGAGTGAGCAAGCCTGGGGAGCCTTCATCCGTGAGTTCCAGTGACAACACAGAGACTGGAAACATTCCCGTGGATGTGCACAGAACCTCAGCAGTTGGTAACTCCCAACTTCTTTATTTAGGTTCATTCTTTGTGGTTTTGAGTCGAGTGCCTCTGAAAATGGAAGCCCTTACTAACTGAGGACTTAGCAGCTCAATTGTTTAGTGGAAATGGTGTTACCAGCCTCGTTATTTCCCATATGACTGGGTGTTCCTCTTTAAACACGGATTAGTTGGTCATTAGTATTTTCCTGGACTTAGGCAAAAGTTGCACTTATTCCTCCTAGTCAAGACACATGGAAAATATTTAAAAGCAAAAGGTAACTTAGGCTGCCATAAGCCCCGCTTTTGTTGTTGTTATTTCGAGACAGGGTCTTGCTCCATCGTCCAGGTTGGAGTGCAGTGGCAGGATCACAGCTCGACCTCCCAGGCTGAAATGATCCTGCCACCTCAACCTCCTAAGTAGTTGGGACTGCAGGCACATACCACCAAGCCTGGCTAATTTTCTTCTTATTTTTTTTTTTTGTAGAGATGGGGTGTGGGGTGGTTTCACCATGTTGCCCAGGCTGGTCTTGAACTCCGGGACTCAAGTGATCCACCTGCCTTGACCTCCCAAAGTGCTGGGATTGCAGGTGTGAACCATGGTGCCTTGCCAACCCTACATTTTTCAGTGGGGTAGGGTGGGTAGGGTGGGGCGGGTGGGGCGGGAAGCAGTGTGAACTCATGTTTCCCCTTTGCCCTCGTGATTTCCTTTATAAATACCCCTGTTGTGCCTCTTCAGTACTCTCCTTTTCATGATGTAATAGCCCAAGTGGCATTTTAAGTTATCTGGTAATGGACTCAGCGCACTGACTGTAATGATGAAGTCTTATTTTTTTAATTAATTTTTTTTTGTTTTTTTTTGGAGACAGTCTCACACTGTCCCCCAGGCTGGAGTGCAGTGGTGCGATCTCAGCTCACTGCAACCTCTGGCTCCCCGGTTGAAGCGATTCTCTTGCCTCAGCCTCCACAGTAGCTGGGACTACAGGTGCGTACCATCACTTGGCTAATTTTTTGTGTTTTTTAAGTAGAGATGGGGTTTCACCATGTTGGCCAGGGTGGTCTCAAACTCCTGACCTCAAGTGATCCACTCACCTGAGCCTTAGCATTGGTTCTTGTTAAAATCTTTGCCCTCTGAAAATTCTGAGAATAGGCTGTGCCCATAAGCCCATCCCAATAGGCAGTGATGTGACTACCACATTTGTTCTGCCAGGTTGTCCTTTGGGACAACTTTTGGATGTCTGGATAACGAACCTGTCCAGATAGCCCTTGAGACTTTCTTTGGTAGCTCTAAAGACTGTTCTGGCTCTCCATCCATCGATACCTAAGTTTCTAGTTGTGCAGAGTGTGAAGAAATGAGCAGGGGCTGATCAGGCTTTCAACAGATAGTTCCAGAGAAAATAATAGAAGGCAAACTAAGTCACTGCTCCTGTAACTACAGGAACTTGAGGAAGTTAGAAGTGATTATTTTTACCTCCATTTCTGCACTTGCAAGGTTGATGTAGGGAGAAGTGTCACAATGATGTTTTTCATTTAAAGACTACTGTAAATATTCATGGGAATGGCTATTGTCTTTCACCCCCTTTGCAAGAGGCTTATGTAAAATAGGCAGGCTGTTTCTAATTGTTAAATTTGTCTCCCAACTTCAGCTGATTAGAAGGAGAAATTACCACCTTGAATATAAGCAGGTTGAAATTGGGAGAGCTGCCCTCGGCTGATTATGTAAGCTATAAAATACAGCACCTGAAGTCTTGTGTTTACTCTGCAAAGAATTCCCCTAATGAAGATGAAAATTTCTAAGCAGCATGGACCCATATGTGTTTATTATGTAATATTCAATTATGGCGATCCAACCTGTAAAATAAACAATGGGGTTGATTAGTTAATCTCTTTGTTGGCTTTCGGGTCAGAGAATTGTTTAAAGTAGATCCACAGAGCCACCTAGAGCTGTCCCCCTGGAACTCGGCTGGCTGTGGTGTCAGCACCAGTTCCCCTTCTCTCCAGTGGTGCAGGAGGCTTGTCCTGGGTCTGTGGTCACTGTGGCTTTCAAGGTTGTGGAGCGCAGGCCTCCTTTAAGGCTGGCTTTCAAGGTTGCTTGTGCAGTGTGGTGGGATGGTCGTGAGTACAACCACTGCCGGTTGTGACGACACCATCCTTTGGCCGTTTCATTTCTCAAAGTGCTGCTGTGATAGCACTCAGAATTTGCTGTGTCTTGTGGGATGATTTGCATAAGCAGCATGTATTCCAGTGTGGCACATCACACTATCCTCTTCTTGAAGCTATACATGCGTGGGGTGCACAGCACACCACACGGTCAAGTTCAGATTTCCATCCGCCTCCTGAAATGTAGGAAAGGAGCCTTTTTTTTTTTTTTTTTTTTTTTTGGCCAAAGTGATGATTGAGGAGAAGAAACTTAAAGGGAGCCAGACCCATGAAGCAGATGTAGAAGAGCTTCAGACAAGCGTCTCCTGTCCTTATGCAAAAAATTGAAGGCAGGACCCCTGACTTACTGTGTGGCATGTTGTGTCGCCTCCCCAGTGCTGGTAAATACTTATGTAGGTTGGGAGGCTTCACATGCCAATGACAGTTTCTCAGCCAGCCAAAGGGAGGATTTCTTTTGGAAACAAAAACCATAAATTGGCACCATTCCTTTACCTTTGCCAAGCTGTATATATGCATTAGGGAGATGCATATAAATAGATCAGAAAGCCAGTGTGCAGTTTTGCAGCTTTGCAGCTTGCACTTGATGGAAGCAGATGAGGAGGTTCTCCTTGCTGCACAGGCTCAGAGTGGCACATGGAGCCAGCAGTGCTTGGGCTAAATCCAAATACAACCTTGTTCGATTTCTAGAGATGGACATGTGGAATGGACTGTCCAACAGGCATATTGTTTCTGTGTCCCAGGGTTGGCCTGTTTTTAGGTCTTCTTAAGTATAACATTGTAGAATCTCTGCATTTGTTGCTTTCATGTTAGGCAAAATCAGGGCACCGAATTGAGGCACTTACCCAAATGTGCAGCCCCACCCTCCCGAGCCAGCTCACATTCCCTGGCAGGTATAAGCAGGTGAGCAGTCAGGAAGCAAAGTCAACTGATAGTTTTATTTTGGGGAATAACAATTATAAATAAGTATAAATAAAAATATTGTTTTGGTGAATGCTGGGGAAAAATTACTTCTCTTATTCTCTTTCAAAATGTTCCTCCTCTTTTTTTTTTTTTTTGGTCTAAGTAGGCTTAACGCTTTCTAAGAGGCACCCTACCTATCCTCAATGGAGTGAGCAGATAATATATATACATTTATATTTATTTGCCTTCTGATACTTAGGATTTCATTGGGGAATACTTCTGTATTTAAAAATAATAGTGACAGGGAGGTGATTAAAAATAGCTCAAGGGCTTGTGGCACCCAAGGCTATCAGGGGAGCTATTTTGTGTGACAAGTGAAACATTTAAATCCCCCAAAAGGAAGCTGAGTGTTCTCCTGTTGCGGTCTGTCGCCTTGGTGGCTACTTTTTGCACCCAGTGAGCCGAACTGGGATGGTCACAGGTGTTCATTTCTGCTCTGTCACCTCCTGATTGTTTGTTTTCTTCCTACCTCCCTCCACTGGCCCCTGACCCCATCAGTGTCACGCCTCACCATCCCTAACAGGATGTCACAGTCACGTGGGTGGGGCCTCTGGGAGTCAAGACCTAGGCCATTCTTGAGTGGGACCGTCATGCCAGGCATTTGCCATGGGCAGTGTCCTTTCTGCCCCTTCCATGGTTGGCCACCCACCGTCCCTATCCAGTGGAGAATGGAGCCGGGTGTGGTCTCTTACAAGCCTTTCAGATCCAATTCCACCTCTCACCACAGATTGTATGTGATTCCTGCCTTCCTGGACTAATTCTGAGGTCTTTTGTACTTTATTTGGGAGCAGGAATAAATGGGGACTTCATATTTTATTTAAACCTCTCCTTTTGTAGAGTTTGCAGGACAGTAGGCTTATTCCCTAACATTTTCACTATCTCAGATGTTAGACCAAAATTGGGTCATATTATAAGTGAGAAAATGACTTTTACAGTTTATCTGTTGGTGAGGTGGACATGGACCTGGAGGGGAGAGGGTGGAGGAGATGATGGGCATTTCAGAAGGTAAAAACCAGGTATATTTATTAACTAGGGCTGCTGTAACAAATTACCACGAACCGGGTGGCTTGAAACATCAAATTTTTTGTCTCACAGTCCTGCAGGCCAGAAGTCTTAAAATCAGGGCATCAGCAGAGCCGTGCTCCCTCTGAGACCCTGCATAGAACTCTTCCTTGCCTCTTCCTGGCATCTGGGGGTGGCCAAGGGTCCTTGGATTCCTTGGCTCGCAGCTGCATCACTCCCATCTCTGCCTCTGCTGTCACATGGCATTTCCCCCATATCTCTCTCTTCTCTTCTTATAAGGACACCAGTCACATTGGATTAGGGCTCACCCTAATGACTTCATGTGACTAGCTTACATCTGCTAAGTCCTCGTTTCCAAATCAGGTCACATTCACAGGCACTAAGAGTTAGGACTTCAGTATATCCTTTTGGGGAAAACAATTTCAGTTCATAACACCAGAGAAGAAAAAGAGCAAAGGCCCCTAAAACAGTCTGTGTGTACAAAGAAAGGCAAACTCTGTCTTCTTAAGTGTTTGGGTGGGTAGGAAGATTGTCGGATATTCCTAAGAGAGTCATTCATACCCAAAGATAACATTTCAGTCTTCACAGAAATGCTGACAGTCCCTGTTTTCTTTCTGTAAGAAGGTAGCCATGTTTCTCTCTGGGGTAGTGGTGGTTAGACTTGCAGGAATGAACCTAGTTGGATGATTCATTAGCTTTGAACACATCATTTGCTCTTTCTGGGCCTAGCTGAATGCTGGGATTGGACGGATAATCACGTCATTTGATTAAGGAGAATGCATGTAAAAAAAAAAAAAAAAAAATCCTAGACAGCTATGTGGGTGAGGAATATGTGTTTGTGTATTTACTGTGTGTATGTACATAGGTACTCATCCATGTTCCCATCCCTGACACCCAGAATTACTTAGCAGGAATCAGGGCTGGTAAAATCTCCAGCTGGTACTGTCTCCTTCCTGAAGCCCTATCCAATTCAGTGAGACCAAAAGAGACTTTATCACTGTGTGCTGTGCCAGCCAGTCTCAGATTTGGCCAGGTATGTATTAAGTTAGGACCAGACATCTGCATTCTGATCTCATTCATCTCTGTGGTTTTTTTGGTGGGGGTGGGAGTGATATGGTTCTCAGAATTTCTCGGCGCAGGCTCCTTTTCTGAAAAAAAATGTCAGCTTGATCTCTGCCAAACTAATTAACTTCGACAACTTCCTTAAGTGCTGCAAGCAATTTAGAGTTGAGTAAGGCGTGTTCTTGGCCCTCATGGAGTTGATATATCCTTGGGGGGGAGATGGCATGTTTATAATTTTTTCATTAATGACTCATTCATTAGGACATTTCAGGTCCTGGGCCAGGTGGCAGCCAAGCCCTCTGGAAGCCTCACGTCTGGTCTAGTTGTGTTACAATAGATCAGACTAAAAATAGAAGCAAAGCATTGGGCCAGGGTGGGAGATGGGCCTAGGTAGACTGGTCAGAGATATAAAATAATTTTCTCAACCTTGGTTGGGGATAGGTCCAAGGGTAGCAAGATGTCAGGTGGAACCGTTAGTAAGAGGCTGGCTGCAGAGAGTCATTGGAGGCGGCATGTGATTGGAAAACCTGGGATGGAGAAGGGGAGGGCTGGAAACCCAGGGCCAGAACTGGGCTGGGGCATGTCAGGGCTGGCACTGCGGAGCGCCACTCTAGTTAGCAGCGTGGAGGCTGTCGGCATCTCTCTCGGCCAAACTTGGATCCCTCTGCCCCTCCTCCCCTGCTTTGAAGTGGTGTGGTGAAATGTGGCTGGAAGTCAGTCTGCTAGTCTGTGGAGGGAACTTCACTCAGGGCATGCTCAGACTCGGCTAGAAGCAAGCACGGCTTCATCGCCTTCTGAGGCCAGGGGGCTGAAGGATGCAGAATGCTTGTTGTACTGGAATGCTGTGCTCACCAGGATGGGTGCCACATGGCGGGGGGGAACTATAGGGTCCTGGGCCTGAGGACAAAATGACACCTCTGTATTGAACCTCTCTTTGGCACATATACAAATGAGATTTGTGCAAGATGAGCTAACATTAGGAAAGGTCCTATTATGTTTGACTTAAAAAAAAAAAAAAACACTTTTGCTGAACCTCAGATGTATCAGTTCTGGATAACTTTAAAGCTGGTAACAGAACAAACTGTGTTCACACACAGGAAATGTCTCCAAACAAAAAGTGGGTGTGCAGTTTACAGTTTAAAAATTGGATGAAGGCCCTTCAAACTTCCCCTCCTGTTCTCCTTGGGAAGAGCTTGGCAGGCTGCTGAGAGAGGCCACTCCTCCCTGGTATAGGTAGTCACTGGGGCCTGGGAAGGAAGGTAGCCTGTGAGTGGAGCTGCCTGGCGACTGGGATGAGGCCCCAGGTGATCCTGGGGCTGGGAGGCTGGTGGAGGTTTCCTTTCAGCTTCAAGGCCTATGTGAAAGGTTGTGCGAGTCAGGTCAGGAAGCATTTCTGCACTGTTGCTCTAAGCCTGTGGCCAGCCGATCCGAGCACTGGCTGAGCCGGCTGGAAAGCCCTGTGAGCATCCTGTGTCACTATCTTTATATATTTATCACTTGGCTCTAGAACTTCAAGTTCATGCCTTTTTTTTTTTTTAAATGGTGATGGAGTCTCGCTCTGTCACCCAGGCTGGAGTGCAGTGGTGGGATTTCGGCTCACTATAACCTCTACCTCCTGGGTTCAGGGAATTCTCCCGCCTCTGCCTCTCGAGTAGCTGGGATTACAGGAGTGCACTAGCACACCCAGCTAATTTTTGTAGTTTTAGTAGAGTCAGGGTTTCGCCATGTTGGCCAGGCTAGTCTTGAACTCCTGACCTGAGGTGATCCGCCTGACTCGGCCTCCCAAAGTGCTGGGATTACAGGCATGAGCCACCACGCCTAGCCGGCTTTTTTTTTTTTTTTTTTTTAAATATAAAGACATTACTGTTTTACTTATTACACAAGGAATATATGTGGTGTTGACAATTTGGAAAATACAAATAAACATAGATAACATTAAAAAAAATCATCCATAATTCAAAGAACCTGGAGATAAACTGTGAACATTTTGGCGTGGGTCCTTTAAGTCCCTCTCTGTCTACCCGCATTGACGCATGACTTCCAGGCCCACGCGGTGGGAAAGGATGTGGGCTTTGGGGTCTTTGAAGTCCATGTCTGTGGCTGGTTAGTCCTGTGTGGCTTTGGGCATTTTGCTTTCCCTCTCTAATTCTCAATTTCCTCATCTCTAAGATTGGGATGATATTTATACTTTCAATGATCTTGTGAATACCAAATGAGAGAATCCATCCAAAGTACTCAGCCCGTGCCTCTCTGCAGTATGTGCTACTGTCGTGATTTTTAAAAAGTAATAAAATTGGATCTCACTATAAATTCTGTTTAGGAACCTACTCTTTCCTCTAAATCATTCTGATGGCTTTTCTGCAACATCAGATCTTCTTCTCTGCTGTCATAGTTTCAAATGAAAAATGACTTTATTGTTTTTATAAAACAATACATATTCATCATGAAGAAAAGTTTACGTAAAAATGTTTTTAAAAATTCCAAATCCCCCCCATTCAGAAATAATCATGACTGGTGGTGGGGTTTGAGAAGTGACTGTTAACCGCACCTTCCTCTCTGGGATTATAGGCAGGAGCATGGTGGCTCGTGCCTATAATCACAGTACTTTGGAAGGCTGAAGTGGGAGTATCACTTGAGCTCAGGAGTTTGAGACCAGCCTGGGCAGCATAGGGAGACCCTGTCTCTACAAAAAAATTTAAAAATTAGCTGAGCGTGGTGGCTCACGCCTGTAATCCCAGCACTTTGGGAGGCTGAGGTGTGTGGATCACTTGAGGTCAGGAGTTTGAGACCAGCCTGGCCAACATGGTAAAACCCTGTCTGTACTAAAAATAAAAAAATTAGCCAGGCATGGTGGCACATGCCTGTAATCCCAGCTACTCAGGAGGCCAAGGCAGGAGAATTGCTTGAACCCAGGAGGCAGAGGTTGCAGTGAGCCAAGATGGCGCCACTACACTCCAGCCTGCACTCCAGTCTCTGCCTCAAGGGAAAAAAAAAAAAAAATTAAAAAATGAGCTGGGTGTGGTGGTGCATACCACCACCCAGTCTCCCAGATATTTGGGAAACTGAGGTGGGAGGATCACTTGAGACCAGGAGATTGAGACTGCAGTGAGCCATAATAATGCCACTGCACTCCAGCCTGGGTGACAGAGTGAGACACTATTTCAACAACAACAAGAACAACAACAAAAGAAAGAATCATTTGGGAAGTAGACACCCCAGCCAGCCACAGGGGTTTAAAACATCATCTTGGGGGTTATGTGGAAAAAACTGGAGTTTGGATTGGAAAACTCCGTTTGTGTCCAGATTCAGGCTTCTTTTCCCTACTTTGTCCTCAGAATAAAACTCATCCAAGTCAGAACTGCAGGCTTTGTCCCCGCAGGAGCTTACCTGCTAGGTAAGCTTACCTCCTGGAGGAGCAGAGAATATGTGCATCCTGAGGGCTGTTCACAGACTCGGGGGAGAAGGGGGTCAGGGCAAGCTTGCCAGCTTCCTGCTTGCAATTCTATAAATCAAATAAGTTGCTGATCCTTCACTTTGGGGAGGTTTGAGTGAGGAAGTCAGAAGAACAGATGCTTTTTCTCTGTTAACTTCCAGAAGGTGGACGTTCCTCTAGTCTATATCAAGGTAGGAATTCTGGGGAAAAGGAAGAATAATTTCTCCTTATTATTAGGAATATATCATTTTAGAGTTCTTTCTATTCTTATACATGGAAAAATGACTGGCTGACTAGATATACTTATAAAATGTATGTTCTAAAAATAGCAGTAAATTTAATTTCACTGAAATTTAGCAGAAGACTTCAGTAAAACTGGAAAGAGGTAACTATCTTTTCTACTAATGTTGCTGCAGAAGTGTCCAAGGCCAGCCTTATTTTTCCTCCCTTACAGATGATTTATTATTGCCTATAGGTTAGATGTATGAGGAATCTTTTCTTAATATTTGACATATAATTTAATTCTGATGTATATTACTGCTGTGTGATGTGTGTCATAGTCTTTTTTTTTTTTTTTTTGAGACGGAGTCTTGCTTTGTTCCCCAGGCTGGAGTGCAGTGGCGGGATCTCGGCTCACTGCAAGCTCCGCCTCCCGGGATCATGCCATTCTCCTGCCTCAGCCTCCTGAGTAGCTGGTTCTACAGGCGCCCGCCACTGTGCCCGGCTAATTTTTTTTGTATTTTTAGTAGAGACAAGGTTTCACCGTGGTCTCGATCTCCTGACCTTGTGATCTGCCCGCCTCGGCCTCCCGAAGTGCTGGGATTACAGGAGTGAGCCACCGCGCCTGGCCATGTGTCACAGTCTTTGGAACTGGATGTGTTCTTTTCAATCAACAGATGCAATTCTTTATTAGTTTTGGGAGAATTTCCTTACATTATCTCTTCAAACACTGGGTTCTATGCAGTGAATTCTCTGCTGTGAGGCACCAATTGTCTGTATGTTACATTGTCTCTGAGATCCATAGTTGTCTGTTTTGATTTGATTACTTGAATCCCTTGTTTTTATCTACATTTACCATGTTTATTTTTAGCTTTCCTCTAGTCAGAAAATTGATTTTAAACCATCTTTCTTTAGTTCTCTGTAGATTGTTTCATATATTTATTTTCTAGTGTTGGCTTTAGTTTTCAATTTATTTCTTTAGATCTACAATCTTTTTTCCCTTTTTTAGATATTGCCTTTGGGCTCTTGATGTATTGAACTCATATTCTTATTAAGTTCTATGGCTCAAAGATCTTTTGGGGGAGTTCTTTCTCTGACTGAGTTATGTTTTCTTTTAGTTTGAGTTCTTTGTCTTTGATACCTACTGTTGCTTTCTTGCCTTTCCAGGAGTCTGTGTTCAGAGATACCATGCCTTGTGGTTTTTCATTTTATTCTTGCTGGAGTAAATCAGCCTATATCTCTCTTTGATTTACTTATTTGAAGGCTGTCTTTTTTCTCCTTGCCACCAGGCTGAAGTTTGAAGGCTGGTTGTTCATTTCTGTTCATGCTTTCTGTAGCCTGAAGACATGTGAAGTGTCTTGGGCCAGTTAAGCTGTAGCAGGTGTTATGCTGGGTGCTGAGTAGGCTTGGTTAGATGTGGACTTGGCAGCTTTCACTTCTGGAATCTTTTGAAGGCCCTTTTAAGTGGGTTTGGTTTTCCTGTGTGGGGGCACACAGTGCACACCCTCCAGCGGTATTCTGTGGCCTCGGGTCAGCCTTGGATTTGACTTTGGACTCCCAGAGTCTTCATTCCTTGCAGCAGAGATGATCAACACCACGGTTTATGCATCATCTCATTCTTTTCTCCCCAGCGGATGTTTTCTCTCTTCTGTAGTCAGAAGAGGAGAACATAGGGATAACTACTCAGGTTGTTTTTATCTAGATGTGGTGATATTGATGAAAACTCTCAGAATGTTTATTTATTCTCTGTTTTATCTTCCTGAGGGTGTTAGACTCAGGGCTCTGAGCCTTGCCACACTGGATCCTTTTTCCTTTACTTTCCTTCCCAGGCACCTTTTGAGTTTATAACACTGGGGTGTGCTCATTTTGTTTTTTGTTTTTGGCTGAAAAATCTTTTATTTCAGGTTTTTTTTTTTAAATTCAGATTTAGGAAGAGTGAGATTTTATGCAGAAGTTGAATTCTACCATTTTATCTGGGAAATGTCTAGCAATATTTGAAAAGATTATGTAACATTCCATTGTATTCCATCTCCCTATTTCTGCATGGTAGGTTGCTTATGGTTTTGTTTTGGTGATATAAATTCTGGTTGCTCATTGCTTTTCATTTTTTTGCTTTTCGGAATTACAGAATGGGATGATGAGTTCAAGGGCTGGTCACAAAAGATGTGGGGAGTCAAATCCTCTGTGGAAAGGGGAATTGCCTTTATCGAGGATGTAGTGTGCCCGGGAGCACACAAGCAGTCTGATCGAACTCTCACACAAATCCCATGCAGTAGATGTCATTATTTATCTTTTTCATATAAGGAAGTAGGGCTCACTTCTAGAAGTTAAAGAATGTGCCAGCTGGGCACAGTGGCTCACGCCTATAATCCCAGCACTTTGGGAAGCCAAGGCGGGTGGATCACGAGGTCAGGAGTTCGAGACCAGCCTGGCCAACATGGTGAAATCCCTTCTCTACTAAAAATACAAAAAAATAGCTGGGCATGGTGGCAGTTGCCTGTAATCCCAGCTACTCAGGAGGCTGAGGCAGGAGAATTGCGTGAACCCGGGAGGTGGATAGGTTGCAGTGAGCTGGGACCATGTCACTGCACTCCAGCCTGGGCAACAGAGTGAGACTCTGTCTCAAAAAAAAAAAAAAAGAAAGAAAGAACATACCTAAATCCAAATTGGCACAGCTCGTGTTTGATCTTGGGTCTCTTGGCTCCAGCTCTAAATTCCCTTCTCTTTCTTCAGACCATACCTTGAAAAGATTCGCAGCTGAATGCTTCAGTGTCTTGAGTGTGTTGATACTGTTTTAACATGTTACCACTTGTGAGAGAACACTGCTCTTGCTCTCTCTTTTAAACTGAGGTGGGCCGGGCACGGTGGCTCAAGCCTGTAATCCCAGCACTTTGGGAGGCCGAGACGGGCGGATCACGAGGTCAGGAGATCGAGACCATCCTGGCTAA
>NW_012101954.1:1929995-2019041 GCF_000951045.1 Mandrillus leucophaeus
AAAAAAACTGAGGTAAAAGGT
Organism: Mandrillus leucophaeus; assembly: GCF_000951045.1. Taxonomy (NCBI): domain Eukaryota; kingdom Metazoa; phylum Chordata; class Mammalia; order Primates; family Cercopithecidae; genus Mandrillus; species Mandrillus leucophaeus. The sequence continues at coordinate 1,930,017 of NW_012101954.1, forward strand.
AATGAACATTGAACATGACTTTACTGGGACCAGAGAATGACTTCACCAGGGCCAGAGAATCTGTTCTCTGTTCCCTTCCTCCCCTTCAGGGCACGGTGGCATCTGCAAGTGACAGGAGTGCTCTGAAAAAGACCTGTTATACATTCCAGGGCTGGTCACAGGGCCCCTGCTCCCTGCATGCAGCTACCTGCGTGCTCAGCACTCGCCTGCGTTCCTGATTTGAACAGCCAGCCACTCAAACACACGGGTCATTATGTAATATTTCTGCCATAACAATTCCCACAAAATTACAGAGTGTTCTGTGTCAGTGTGAACAGACACTCTAATTAGTGTTTACTTGTTCAACAGGTGATCATTTTTCAAAATTTTAGTGCAAAATTACATTTACCTTATTCAAAAAGTATTCCACAGGGCTGAGGAACATGTTGATGTTTGCTAAAAGATGCTGATGGGAGAGTCGTCTATTTACTATGGGTTTCAGTTTTCTCCTCAAAAACAAAGGTGGGTACCATGCCATCTTACATGTGTCAAGTGTTCAGCCAGTTTCAGTATTGAGGGATTATGTCATTTCAGACTGACAGCAACCCTGGGACATCTGTGGGGCAATTTTGCCCCACTTTTGTTTTTAATTTTATTATGACGAAACAAAAAAGTAGAAATTATAGTACAGTGGACACCCATGTACTCACCACCTAGGATTGAATAGTTGTTAAGATTTGACACATTTGCTTCATATATACAGCTACATTCATACACATACACACACTCATACTTTATTTCAGAACCATTTTAAAGTAAATGTAGAAATGATGACACTTCACACCTAAATACTTCAGTATACCTCTTCATAAAATATGGTCATTTCCCTATAAAACTGCAACGCTACTATCACTCCTAACAAAATTAAGTAGTCACTAATTTCAGTTAATACTTCCTACATATTGGATTTCTCCAAAATGTCCTCAAAATATCTCTATTGCAATTGCCATTTCTAGCTCTATACCTAGCTTTCTTTGGAACTATTTGTTTATAAACAGCCACAAACCAATTCAAGATCATACATTTCATTTGTTGTTTGACTTTGTGTCATTTCCTTTGTTTTTTTCTTTATCATGGAAAATTACACATAAAATTTACCATCTTAATCATTTTGAAGTGTACGCTGAACTCAGTGGTGTGGTAGTCCCCCCTTGCTCTTGGGGGATATATTCCAAGACCCCTGATGTGGATTCCTGGAACTTTAGATAGTACTAAATGCTGTATATGATATGGTTTTTCCTATATGTATGTACCTATGATAAAGTTTAATTTATAAATGAGGCACAGTAAGATGAACAATAATAATAATACAAAATATAACAATATACTGTAATAAAAGTTACGTGAATGTGGTCTCTCTCAATATATCTTATTGTTGCTCACTATTTTCTGACTGTAGTTGACCTCGGGTAACTGAAAACTGTGAAAGTGAAACTCTGGATAAGTGGGGACTCCTACATTAAGTATATTCACAATGTTGTGCAACTATCACCACCATCTATCTCTGGACCTCTTCTTCCCATAGGGAAACTCCATGCCCATTAAATGATCACTCCCCACTCCCCTTCCACAGCCCTGGCCGCCACTGTTCACTTCCTATCTCTATGATTCTGACTACCCTAGGGCCTCATAATCAGTGTTTGTCCTTTTGCAACAGGCTTGTTTCACTCAGCATAATGTCCTCACAGGTCATCCAAGTTGGGGGCTGGGTCAGAATTTCCTTCCTTTTTAAGGCTGAACATTCCATAGTATGTATAGAGCACGTTTCGCTTATCCAGTCGTCTGTCGATGGACACTTCCGTTCCTTCCACATGTTAGTTATTGTGAATAATGCCTCTCTGATCATCGGTATACAGCTTTCATCTGGAATAATTTCCCCACTTTTTCCCCACTATGTTAACTTTTTGAAGAGGTTGGGTCAGTTGTCATTCCACAGAACATCTTATATAATATTCCATATTCTGAATGTATCTGATTATTTCCTTGTGGTTTCATTTAACTTGTCTCTTTTCTCTGTATTTCCTGTACAATGGAAGTTAGCTTTTGCTTGACTAGATTTAATTTTTGCTTGATTAGAGGAGATAACTGGTGAGGAATTCTTTCAAGTACATTGTATTAAAACACCTGGTTGACCCCTGCTCATGGTGCTAAGGCTGACCACAAGGTTGAGATGGGTAGTTACATCCACACCACTCCACATGAAAGGGACGTTTGCCGCCTTGAAGTTGGCAGACAGTCTGTGCTGGTGCACTTTTAATAGATGAGGCAGTTGCTGACATTCTGAGTAGGCTCTGACTTGGTTACCAGTGATTTCCACTGTTTACTGAGTATCCGCTGCATGTACCTGACACATGTCATCTCATTTAGTCCTTTAGGGGTGGCAGTGTTGTCCCATGTTGTAGCTCAATGTAGGAGATCCTAGTTGCACTTCTGTTATGAAGTCACTCCTGCCTCCCTTTGCTCTGACCTCTCCCCTCCCACTGTGGATCGTGGTCTCCTCCCCCAGCTCCATGGCATGATGTTGGCACTGCCTTTCCAGTTTACTCTCTCCATGGGGTAAAAACTGGACTCTGGAGCAAGAGACTGCCTGGATTCCTATCCCAGCTCTGCCTGTCACATGTGACGTAAACCTGGGTTAGTTCCTCCCCGGGCAGTTGGAGATGATTAAAGTACCTGCCACAGAGGGCTCTCCTGAGCCTGAAAGGAGTTACTGCCTGGGAAGCACTTGTGTGTAATAAGTCTTAGCCTTGTTCTCTGTCAGTCCTTCCTTGGGTCCCTGGAGACAGTTGCTCAGCCCCTGTTTTGCTTTGAAGGTTTTGCCATAATTCACAATAGAGAAACACTGGGGATGACTGAAAATCAGGTAACAAACATAAAGCAGTGACAGTGATTCTAGAGCGGGGCTGGCAAACTATAGCCCATGGGCCAAACCTGGCCTCCTCTCTACTTTTGTAAGTCAAGTTTTTTTGGAACACAGACATGCTGATTTATGTACATATTATCATCACCATGTGACAGAAACCATATTGCCTGCAAAGCCTAAAATAGCTAGTATCTGGCCTTTACAGAAAAGGTTTGCTACCCCCTGCTCTAGAATCTTAAAGAATTCTTAGAGTTATGGTCTCAGATCTCTAGGTAAAATCCCAGAGAAAATGCCACCTCAGCTGAGTGTGGTGGCTCGCGCCTATAATCCTAGAACTTTGGGAGGCCAAGGTAGGGATAGCTTGAGCCCAGGACTTGTAGACCAGCCTGGGCAACATGGTGAAACCCCATCTCTAGTTCTATAAATTAAGTTTTAAAAGCTACCTCCTGCTAAATTCTTGCCTTCAGCTTTCACTCCCGGGAGTGGCATTTCCCAACCTTCCCAGCTGGGAAAGTTCATTTAGTCTGCCTCTAAAGGACTAAATGAGATAATGTGTGTCAGGTACACATAGCAGATGCTCAACAAACACTAGTGACTGTGATCACTGGTAACCAAGTTACAGCCTACTCAGGATTTTGGCAAGTGCCTTATCTATTAAAAGGGCACCAACGCAGACTATTTGCCAACGTCAAGGGAGCAAATGTTTGTCTCACATGGAGCAGTCTGGATGTTACCACCCATCTCAATCCTGTGGTCAGCCTTAGTACCATGAGCAGGGATTCAAGCAGATGTTTTAATATAAAGTACTTGAGGGAATTCCTTACAGGTATCTCCTATAATTAAGCACAACAAATTAAATCTAGTCAAGCTTCCTAGAGCTGAAGGCTGACTTCTTTATCTGAGGAGGCCCCTCCTACAGATCTGAGGCTGGCATGCATGGATAACTGGTGGTTCTGGAGGCCTCTCAATTGGAACTGTTCTCTTTACTGTGAGTCTTTTCTCCCAGCCAGTCCACTGCTTTTGTTTTGCACAGCACCTCCCAGGTGAGCCAGCAGGGAGCCCCTGTGTACTCTTCTCTGCTGTCCAGCATGGATGTGGCCTATGGTAGAGAGACTGCGCTGTGGGATCACAGGCCTTTTCTGTATTCACATTGCCTGCCCACACACAGTAACCATCACAGCTTATTACAGATATTTGACTTTTGCCAATATGTTTGGGCTCCTGCTGTTTGACCCAAATGGATCTGATTCAAATCCTTTCAATGAGAAACCTCAATTCCATAAGTTTCTTCTGCATTTTCACAGAAACAGAACACTTTCCTGAAGTCATTCTCTATTATGTGCAGCTTATGTGACTTGATTTATTTCTTGATCTTTAAGGTAGTTTTTATTGATCTGAGGCATTAAATTGAATTCTGATATGAAAGAATCTTTTCCCTTATATATTATATTGTCTCCTAACCACTTAAGTAGCTGTTTAATCTTTTAATCAACTTGGTGTGAAGCTTCTTGAAATGATGATGGCAGTTCTCCTTGTATATATTTTAAAATTTTGGTATCAGACCTCCCCCTCTAATCTCTCTTAACCTTAAAAATTTTAAGATGTTTGTGTTCTTTGAAGCTACTTTATTAATTCAAGACCTATTTATTGAACTTCTGTGACTTGTCAGGCATTCTTCTAGGTACTGGGGACCCAGCATGTCAAAACACAAGAAATGGCTATATAGGCACTTACGTGTGGTGCTTTTACTCATACCATCACTGCAAGGTTTGATATTCTTCAAAGAGTGGTATGGTGGGCGACTGTAAAAGTCCATTGAAGTCACAGAGGAGAAAATTGAAGTGGATCTGCAGAAACAGGCTCCATAGCAGAGGAGAGGGGAGCTCTGTGAAGAGGAAGGGATGATATTTCAGGGAAGGTCTTTGGGAAGGGGAAGGAGGTAACTCCCTTGGCTGGAAGGTCCAGTCAGGTAAGAGAAGGTTTTGAAGTCTAGGCTCATGCTAGTGGGCATAAACGAGTTGTTACAGGTTTTTGCAAAAAGGAGTGTGGTCTATAGAAGGAGGCATTTTAGGAAGATAGTAGCTCAATGAACCTACAAAAAAATCTGAGACTTGTAGTCTGATCTAAGCCTGCAGCCAAAAGCTAGGGAGTCAGGTGTATGGATGGCGTCACCCTTCCAGCTCTCCATTCACCAGGTGATGGGACCACACACAGAGCATCCTGTGGAAAGACTAGAATCTCAGGGCTTTCCTACAGGCGAGGCTGCACAGGAACAGAGAGAACTAGGCTGACAACATGAGGCAAGATCTAGCATCCCAGAAATGAAACCATCATCATGTGGCATCTGAAGCAGGGCGTGAATTTAGGCCTTTTTTTTTTTTTTTTTTTTTTTTGAGACGGAGCTTTGCTCTTGTCTCCCAAGCTGGAGTGCAGTGGTGCTTGACTCACTGTAACCTCCGTCTCCTGGGTTCAAGTGCTTCTCCTGCCTCAGCCTCCCAAGTAGCTGGGATTACAGGTACGTGCCACCATGCCCAGCTAATTTTTGTATTTTGGTAGGGATGGGGTTTCACCCTGTTGGCCAGGCTGGTCTCAAACCCCTGACCTCAGGTGATCTGCCCGCCTCGGCCTCCCGGAGTGCTGGGATTACAGGCATGAGCCACCGTGCAGGGGCGATTTAGGTCTTTTGAATGGGCTCCAGGATTGCAGATGTGTTCACTGTCCTTGGTGGTAGCCAAATGCCATCAGAAGAAATTAACTCAGGGACTGTTTGCAGGGCATGGTGTCATCTCATGGTCTTCTAAATATTGGCCCCTACAGCTCAGAGACTAGATGATGGGACACTTGAAGCTTCTGCTCAGTATGCAGACAGTGTTAAGAATGGCATGGTGACAGGGACAGATCAGCATTCCTACTACACTCTGTTTTAAAATCAGATTCTCATTTTGTGTCAAACCATCCAGAACTGTCATCTCTTAGCTGTCTTTCTCACAACTCAAAGCGTAGATTTTCATGCCCAGAAAAATTTTCATTCACAGACATCTAATCAATGAGATACTTATAGTAACTGAAAAAGTACCCATGCTTCATCAAAAGGGCCTTATGCTTAGAGAGAGAAATGTTGCATTTCGTGGAGATTTTATAATTTTTTTTCTTACACTTGGGAAATAAGAATTTGGGCTTTTTTTCCTCCTTACCAGTTTTATCCATTTCTCTCTTGTGAATAGTTGCAGCCATTCTTCCTGGCATTGAAGTATTTCTGAAATAGCTCTTCTTATCTAGGCATAATTACAACATATCTATGAAGTACGTGACTCTATTTTGAAAATCAGCCTGTGATCTGCGCACATGCTTCTGAACACACACTTCTACCCACATGCAAATTCTGAGAGGTAAGCACATTGAATTAGGCAGCCACTTTTCCAAAGGAATAGAGTAATCAGATAGGCCACAGTTATATAGAATATCCGTTAGCATAAGGGTTCTACTAAAATATTTATTACTTGACCCTGAGTTGGTGCCTATAAAGCAGGTACGTTCTGCACACCACTTACACTGTGACATGCTTGGTATCTGCCACTTATTTTTTCTGCCTTTTTTTTTTTTAAAGCCACCATCTCCTTTTTCTACTTTGAAGTACATTAGTTACTATGGAAACAGTGATGTCATTGGTGGGGGTGAGGGTTAGTAACATCTACAAGGACAGTATAAAATCATTTTATTTAATGGGTTGAAATTTATATGACACTTGGGAGAAATTATGAGTATGCTTGAGAGAATGGTGTGGGTATACAACTGTAGCTACTATGATGCCTATGCATGTAACAAATCAACATTTGTGTAGGTTGCAAACAAAAATATGGCTGAAAACTAAGAAACATGCAAAGGAGAGAAAATAGAAGGTCAGGGTATTCATATAATTGTTCAAGCTGCTCAGAGCATCATTTTCTGAAGGTGGCCTTCTGGTTAATACAAATATATAGATGCCCGTATATAGATGTGATTTATATCAGCTAATGGCCTATTTTTCTTCTATAGAGGTACTGTCATGGGACAGGTCTTTCGCTTTCTGAATGAAATTTGTGTTCCAGGCAGTAGTGGTTCAATTCTGGCATGCAACCAAGCTCTTAATGAGATTCCTGAAGAGGATCCCATGGTCTCAGAAGCTCCAGACAGAGATTTTATGTAAGGACAGTTGTGTGTCGCAGCAGAGATGGTACAGTGAGTCCCAGGGAGGGTATCTGGATCTCTTTAATAAGATGTTCAGGGCTCTGTGGAGAATGTCTGAATGAAGCTGGCTGTGTTCCTCTTTCATTTATTCTCCTTGGAAAGAAAAAGTGCTCCAGATAGATAGATATGCTCCTCAACCTGCTTGTATGTGTCTCTATCTTCTATCTATCTATCTATCTATCTATCTATCTATCTATCTATCTATCTATCTATCTATCTATTTTGAGATGATTGTAGATTCACATGCAACTGTAAGAAATAATAGAGTGATCCTGTACACTCTCTACCCAGTCTCCCCTAATAGTAACATATTGCAAAACTGTAGTATAACACCACAATTAGGAAATTGACAGTGATAGGGTCCACCAACAGATTTCCTCAGTTTTACCTGCATTTGTGCTTCTGTGTGTGTGTGTGTGTGTGTGTGTGTGTAGTTCTTTGCAGTTTCGTCACATGTAGATTAATGTGACCACCACAACAATGAGGATATAGAACCTGCTGCACTTTTATTGCCACAGTCTCTCCTGCTCCCTAACCCAGGGCACCACTATTCTGTTCTCAATCTCTCTAATGTTGTCATTTTATGCATGTTATATGAATGGCATCATATAGCATGCAACCTTTTGAGATTGTTTTTTCACTAAGCACAAATCTCTTGAGATCCATCCAAGTTGTTGCGTATATCAATAATTCATTTCTTTTTATTGCAGAGTGATATTCCCTAGTGTGGAGGTACTCCTGTTAGTTAACCATTCACCTCTTGATGGCATTTGGATTGTACTTATCTATTTAAACAGAAGTATTTGGGAGAGGGTTTTTGGGGTCCTAATAGCACAGAATCAGGAAGCAGTGTAAAGTGCCCCAGTCTCTGTCTATGGTTCTCTTCTTGGTTTTCAGCATAGATCCTTCCAGAAGCAGTAAGGCCCAAATTATTTAGAGTGATGGAATACGGTAGAGAGAGCATAATGAAGCGCAGAGAGCTGGCTAGCCAGGCGATATGTCTCCTTTCAAATTGGGCTCAGGATGGGGCTTGGGCTGAGGTTGTGTGTGCCCTGAGACCTGCATTCATGTATCTGCTTTTCTCTTACAAGAATTGATGGGAGAAGGTACCTTTTCTGCAGAGCCAGTGATCAAAGGGGATGTAACACAAGCAGCTTGGCCAGCTTGGTCCCTCCAACCCTTTTGGGGAAGATCAGTACCTGAACCCTTATTCTAGGACAAGAAGGAGAGGGTATCTTTTCCTTGGTCTTACTGATTGATTTTCATTTGAAAAATGTTCCACCCTGCCTCTTTTTTTTTTTTTTAATTAAATGCTCCAGGATTGTCTAACTGGTCATATGACAGAATTTAAACACCAAAACTATTCTCTGAATATGAGCCACAGGTCTGTATTTCTGGTTTGAGGTTGATCATGAAGTAGCCTGAGCTAACAGACCCAGTGATTTGACATTGCTCTTTCCTTGAAATGCAAGATAAAGAAAACATGTTTTTTTCTTTATCGTGCAGTTTATGGAACCAGCAGACTAACCCACCCCCCTCCCTTGTCTTCTGCTACTTAAGCTGTTGACCTAAAGAAAGAAAGGGTTTTTAGCCTTGAGATGAAGTTAAAAGCCACTCAGAGAAACTGTTGGATCAGAAGCTTTTAATACCAACAGTTATCAGCGAGCAAGTCAGCACATGGCCTTTCTGTTGGAGCTCAATGGAGAATTCAAGTCCCCTGTGGTAAATAAGCCAAGTCTACCAGGAAGGGAAACACAAACATATTCCTCTGGCCCAGACTTTAGGAGATGGTTTTCTTAGCACAAGCAGCATGACTTCTTTGCTTGGCAAACTCCTTGTCATCTTTTAACACTGGAATGTCATGCTTGAGTGAGGTAACCCTGCTCTTTCCCTGGCCAGTTCTGGGTTCCCTCTCTTCTGGTCTCTTTTACAATTGACCCTATTATCATGCAAAACCCTTAAGATCAGTGCTTCAAGTACAAATGCTTTTCACTGGAGAGTTTGGTTCTAAAGCAGCCAGTGAGACCAATGTTATATGGAGGTAGAATATTACCTAAGAACATTCCCTTAGTTGCCTAAGGGAAGCAGTGCATTCCAGGATCAGGCAGTATAAGCAGTGCTTACCTCTGAACCCTGGGATCATGCTTAGCATGGTAATAGTGAGATCTGTGCACAGGAGAGGGCATGTGAGGACTGAATGTCAATGTGAGGATGGGAAGTTTATGTCTCCCTTCTCAAGCACATACTCAGGATATGCATTTGCTAAGTGAAATTGTGGACAAACCATTCACACTCCTTAAATGATATATATTGAACCCGTTCGTTTGCTTCTCTGTGTTCTTAGCTCCCAGTTTAAGGTTGGACACTTGGTAGCCTTTGGTAAATATTGGCTAAATGAATCAATGAATGATTAAACAGAGGGACATGAAATTTGCTAATACAGTATAGATTTGGGGGCTTCCCCCCTCCACACCCACCCCACCCCCACTATGTATGACTTCTTTTTTTTCCTTGAGATGGAGTTTCACTTGGTCGCCCAGGCCGGAGTGCAGTGGCATGATCTCGGCTCACTGCAAACTCCACCTCCCGGGTTCAAGCGATTATCTTGCCGCAGCCTCCCGAGTAGCTGGGACCACAGGCGTGTGCACCAGCATGACCAGCTAATTTTTTTTGTATTTTTAGTAGAGACAGGGTTTCACCATGTTGGCCAGGCTGGTCTCGAACTCCTGACCTCAGGTGATCTGCCCATCTCGGCCTCCCAAAGTGCTGGGATTGTAGGTGTGAGCCACCGCGCCTGGCTGTGACTTCTTAATCCCACTCTGATTTTACTGAATATGTGCAATAAGTATAACCTCATCAAGTTTTCCTTGCAATTAGGCAACACCTGGTGTCCCAAAGAGATGTAATATCACCTTGTTCTTTAAGAAGGTGGTTGGGTTGCTCTATTAATGTCCAGTGAGTAAGCAAATGGCAGATGGGACAGCAGCCACCGTGCAAGCCAGGCAGGCGCCATCCACTGTAAACAGAGAGGAGAATGGTAGGACTTGGGAAGGAGCCATGTGCTCCAGCCATTCAGATTCCAGACCTCTCTGTCAGCTCCTCTTAATCTCCAGGTTACTCAGATGCTTTGAGGCTGGTTGATAACAAAGTATTCCTGCTTCCCCTTTTTTTTAACAGCTGGCAGTAAGTGGTCTGGGTTTCACTTATATCAGGTGCCCGGGAGTCTTCCTGTGTGAAATTCGCTTGTTTGGAGACTGAAGAGAGAAACTTGGTACTGGGACCCTAGAATCCCCTCTTTCTGGTTTGCTTTTTCACTCTATCAGCTGAGGTACCATAGGGGATGCCAGAGACCTGAGGCTTCTTGGTGGAAGCAGTCCCAGTTTGGGATCAGAACGTCCAATCCCTGACTGGTTCTCTTGCTCTGAGGCTGGGGCTCCCCTGAGGGATGTGCCTTGCTTTGGCTCGCTGGGGCACTTAACCCTTTGCATTTTCTTACATGCAGTAGTTTTCCATAGGGATTTCCACCTCTCAGTTATTTGTAATTATTTTATGCCATTATATACCCTAAAAGTGGCTGTGGGTTCTAAATTCCAAGTTGTGATTTATAACACTTAATAGTTACTAAGGCAATGCATTTATACGTTGTTCATATGCTCATAATCATTTCATGTGTTTCACTGGGTTGTGCATAGAAATTTTGGTTCCAAGTATTTTTTGAAGCAGAACTGTGTTTGTAATATCCTACTTACCAATGGTAGTGTAGCATCCTGATAGTATATCACAGTTACTACAGTCACTTCTGTGGGTCCACACCCCGTGCCAGGCACCGTGTTACATGTATTTCTTCTGTTGTCCGCTTCATCCTCACACTGAGACACTTGCAGAAACATCTCACAGAGCAGGCAACTGAAGGGACCCAGTTTCAGACAAAGGTCTGGCCTGATTGGAAAGCTTCATCACCATAGCATCATACGTACAGTCACATTAGCGACCAAAATAATGATAAGAATAGTGATCATATCTAACACTGTTCTAAGGTTTTCCTATGGATTAGCCTTTTGGATCCTTACAAAACCTTATGAGATACGTACAAGTATTATCTTCGTTTTGTAATGAGGATTCTGAGGTCCTGAGAGTTGGAGAAATTTTCTCCCTGTCACATAGCTTGAAAGTGGCAACACTGGACATCAAAAATGGGCATTCTGCTGGGTGCAGTGGCTTATGCCTGTAATCCCAGCACTTTGGGAGGCTGAGGTGGGTGGATCACCTGAGGTCGGGAGTTCGAGACCAGTCTGGCCAACATGGTGAAACACCGTCTCTACTAAAAAAAATACAAAAATTAGCCAGGTGTGGTGGGCAGGCCTGTATTCCCAGCTACATGGGAGGCTGAGGCAGGAGAATCACTTGAACCTGGGAGGTAGGCATTTACAGTGAGCCGAGATTGTGTAACTGCACTCCAGCCTGGGCAACAGAGTGAGATTCTGTCTCAAAAAAAAAAAAAAAGGTGTGGGGGGGCATTCTGACTTCAGAGCCTTTTTTTCTAATGTTAAATTGTTTTAAAATAAAACTTACTGATTTATTCAGCACAGATTATGTGAATCACTATAATCAGAAATTATTATGAAATGTCTATTTTCTAGTATTAAATGAGGCTTAAGTGATTTTTCACAATCTGCATTTTCTAGAAAGCTTTGATAATTAGATTTCAGTTCTAATTGTAACTTTTTTTTTTTTTTTTTACATCATTGGAATTATTTGTTTGGATTAAGCATGTTTTTGTATGCTTACTCTATGCCAGGCCCTGTGCTGCATATTTTCGTATATTATCTCATTTCACTTTTTTTTTTTAAAGCCGATTCTTTTAGACCTGAGGCAGCTGAGCATCATGGAAACTAGTCAGTGTCTATCTTAAAAACAGCTGGACCCCTGCTGGCGAGCTCACTGTATGTGTGATGTATTCCAGGAGCATGGGGTCTGGTTCCCTTCCTCAGTGAATCAGGAAAGCTTTCTGGGGAAAGGAGTTGTGTGGATTCTCCAATTTTTGCTCCTTTAGAAGTAAAAAGCCTTTCCATCCCTTATAGGGACACAGAAAGGAGGTGATGGGGGTGGTGCTGAGCCTGCCCTCCTGCTCTGCATCACCTGGAAGGAGGGTGCAGAAGGAGCAGGGGTCTTTGTCTCCCTCTTTGCTCCCTTTGGCATCACTCTCCAGGCCCAGTAACGAAACCCCACCCCTGGCTGGGCCTTTTCTCACTATCTTCCTTCTCCATGGCTACCTCCTGAGGGCTCACTCCTTAAAGGCAGGATGCAGTGGCTTCTCCTTGAGTGAGCTCAGAGGTCAGGGGCTCCCTAAGCTCCTGTATCAAGAGACAGAGGACATCTGAAGCCAGAATGCCCTTCCCAAAGCTGCTGTAGCACCTGTGTCTCAGGACGAAGCCGGGCAGATGCCTCTTTGTTCAAGCAGCCAAACTCCAGCATGTCACAAATCATATATTACAGGAAAAGGGAACCCTTTGCTGCTGGGCAGCTGGGCCCAAGATCCTCAGTCTTTTAGGGATGCTTAGAATTGGCCCTTGGTTGGTTTGTAGCATTTATACAATATCAACCCTTAAACTGATGACCCTTGAACAAGTGCATCGTTCTCTGTCCTTGATTTCATTCACAGTAGACAGTTTTAGGTAGATCCCTGCTGTGAGCAGACACATACAGGCGGTCTGACAGTTCAGATCCCTTCGCCCTCCCCTCCCCTATTTTTATGGCTGCTAACAAATGGGTTGGACCTTTCTCTAAAGGCCTTTCTGGGCAGGTGATATTTGAGTAGATTTGAAATAAGTGTGGGATCGAATTGTAAAGCTGTTTGGAGCAAGAATGTTTCAGGCAGAGGGACTAGAATGTACAAAGGCCCTGGGGTTGAAACATGCTTGATGTAGTTGGGGAATGGAAACACCAGTGTGTCTCTAGCAGAGAGGGCGAGAGGGAAGCAGGGGAAGATGAAAGAAGAGAGGTGGGTGGAAGACCAGACCTGGCAGGACCCTGTGAGCCACAGGGAGGCAGAGTTGGTCCCTTTTAAGTATTGGGGCTGGCAGATCTGACTAGTACATTTCCCCAGTACTCTTGCTCACCTCTGCATTTTTTTGCCTTTGATTGTTCCCTTTCTTCAGTGTGTCCTGCGCTTCTCCTTGGTCTCCCTTAATTATGCAATGGAAAGTAGTAGCAGAGCACAAAAATCCCACACTGAAAGCTTAGAGGACTGTATCTTTTTCTTACCAGCTAACTCTTACTAATTAGAAATTGACATCAGCGCTTGTCTCCCATGCTTCTCTTTTAATTGAGATTTCCCTCAAGTCCTCTTAGGCAAGATCTGCCTCATATGAGCCCCTGGCCCACTGCACCTGCCTTGGGCTGAGTGGCTCCTGTTTGTCTCCACATCAGCGTGAGTTGTGTGAGTTCCTCAGCAGTGCTGCATGCCTAGAAGGCCCCAGTGAGCATTGACTTGGACCTGGTGAATTTCCTCTTTATGCTTTGCTCTTCCGAAGAGAGACAGAAAATCCAGCCTCAGCATCAGTGTTGTTTCTACGGTGTGACCATATTGATGTGCTTACTGACTCCTAAGTCACCTACTGGCACACAGCACAGATGCATCCAATGTCCTTATCTTTGAGGCTTTGCTTTTAAGACTTCACACTGACTACATCAATCTGAATAATCGAGCTTAACTCCAGACAAGAATTCAGGGGTATGATGTGATGGCCCTCTGTTGATTCTCTTTAAAAGTCGTGAATATGAGTAATCATGGGTATTTAATGAGCTCTGCAAGATGGCAGGTGCTGACAAGTGCCTTATATATTCTGTTTCTAGTCTTGCAATTTGTGTATTATCATTCAGAACCCCAGGCTCAGGAGGTGAAAGAATTCCGCTTACAGCTGAAGTTGCATTTGAGTGGAAGAGGGAGCAGGAGTTTATTCTCCCCTCTTTGTTTCTGCGTGTATCTGTATATTGGCCAAGCACATTTCCAGTGGGAAATCCTTAGTGGTTTTTACGGTGTTTTGTAAGAGGTTACAGGGGACTGACGTGTGAATGCCAGGTGTCATTATCACTGTCAAGTGTCTAATTCAGTGCTGGGTCATGGACAGGTTTAGAAGTGCCTTAAAATTCAGAGTTAATCCAGAGCGGGCCACAGGTTAATGACATTTTGCTTTATTCTTCAGTGGTTTCCTTTTCTCTTTAGAATATTATCATCCCTTTTACCCCTTCTCCCTTCCTCGGCCATTTTCCCCAGAGGGCAGAATGGCTTGAGCTATTTCCTGCCTGAGTTTTGCGGTCAAGACCCCTGCCTGCCCAATTCCTGCAACAATGACCCTAAGGCACTAATTACAGGCCCCTCTTTGCCTGCCTGCCTGAGACATTGCAGCCGCTAACCCTGCACCCTTGAGGCACCCTCTCCATTCAGTGACATGGTACTGCCTGTGTGCACAGGAGCCCTGCAGCAGCTGACCCAAACAATGCTCATTTTCATTGTGGCATCTTGGCATGGCCTGGCAGCTTTGGCCTTTTAGAACCCAGCTGGTGCCAGGGTTGCTGGCCTGCCCTGCAGAGGTGATTGGCCACTTCATAATAATAAACAGATTTCAATCCTGGGAAGTTCTGAGGCCTGCTGTTCTCTCCCTGTCTTTTGTGTCTTTTTGATAAAAGATGTTCGAGGTAGCCACATGCCTTAATAAAACCAGGCTGGATGCAACTACCTAGGTTTAAAATACCATTCTGCTAGGCTAGCTGTGTGTCCTTGGACAAGTTACTTAACCTCTCTGAACCTCTCCTTCTGTTTCTCCAAATTGAACTTAGTAATACCTACACTACAGTTTGTACCAGGATTTAATAAGATAATGTTTGTGAAAAGCACCTTGTTCAGGTCTTATACACTGTATGTGCTGAGTAGATAATTAGTTTTCTCAGGCAGAGTCCCAAACAGAAGGAAAAGCCAAATAAACCCCATGATGTGCTGCATTGTTCTATGTAGTGATCTGTGTTTGGCAGATTTGAGATTATTTTAAACCAAAGTAAAAGAACTTTAATTATGCTCTTGTTTGTGGTTTGGTTGGTTGCATTATTAACCGATTTCAGAATACTCCCCGCCCTCTCACTGTTTCATAGTGAAGGGCTGGAGCTGGAAGTCAATACTTTCTTTGTGGAACTTCCAGCTCCCTCTGTCTCAGAGATGGGGTTGGCAGTGTCATCTGAATGGGGTGTGGGTTCAGAGACTGGCCTGTCAAATCAACGTGGGCTGCCGGCTGTCTTATTACATCCTGAGCATGTGTGTCTTGGGCCTTTATAGATATACTTGCTGTTGCCCTTTGCTCTTCATTCACTTAATTTCAGTCATGCACATCCAGTTATACAAATGACGTATGCATAACTATTTGATTTTAACAAGCAGTTGGCTAAAGTGTTTAGTGTGACTCTGGAATTAAACTCCTTGGATGCCAGTCCCTTATACCAGGTTCAGAATAGTCTTAGGCATATGAAACCTCAATTTTTTTTCTACAAAATGGGTTAGTGATAGCACTTATCTCATAGGAAATTAGAAGGATTAACCTGTAAAAGCGCTCAACATACTACCTGCTATGTAATAAATCCTTAATAAAAATTACTTGTATTAATATTAGCAATAGCTGGCTGGGTACAGTGGCTCATGCCTGTAATCTTAGTGCTTTGGAAGACAGAGATGGAAAGATCATTTGAGGCCAGTAGTTTGAGACCAGCTTGGGCAACATAGTGAGACCCCCATCTCTATAAAACAAAACAAAACAAAACAAAGCAAAAAAACAAACAAACAAAAAACACCAATTAGCTGGGCACTGTGGCACATACCTGTAGCTCTAGCTGCTCAGGAGGCTGGGGTGGGTGGATCGCTTGAACTCAGGGGCACAAGGTTTCTGTGAGCTACGATCGTGCCACTGCACTCCAGCCTGGGTGACAGAGTGAGACTGTCTCTAAAAAAAAAAAAAAAAAAAAAAAACAAACCCTACAATTATTACTAGCTAACATATAGCTAACATTTGTGTACTTGTTATTACAGAATAAATATATTCCAGCTAAGTGGATGTCGGTGGTTTTCTGCACAGTGAACTCTTATCATTCCTTGACTGGTGTGGTAACACTGGAGATGCATGCTCCTTAGGTGAACGTAAGTTCTAAATTGTTGCCAGGAAAGGACTGTGGGTGGCCCTGCTGGACCTGGAGTGCATTTGCAGCACTTTATGGGCTTCATAGCACCTGTATGTCCCTGCTATCTCCCCCAAGGCTGTTACTTATCGCTCAGCACTTACCCTAGCCCTTCAATTTTCCTGGGTCTCTGGTCCAGAGCTCACACTGCCTCTCTTTATATCCCAGGGGTATCTTGACCGTTGGTAATGGGCTGTAAGATGTGTACATTAGTCTGAGGCTCCGTGCCTTATAAAACACTGTGCTGGGGCCGGGCGCGGTGGCTCAAGCCTGTAATCCCAGCACTTTGGGAGGCTGAGACGGGCGGATCACGAGGTCAGGAGATCGAGACCATCCTGGCTAACACGGTGAAACCCCGTCTCTACTGAAAAATACAAAAAACTAGCCGGGCGTGGTGGCTGGTGCCTGTAGTCCCAGCTACTCGGGAAGCTGAGGCAGGAGAATGGCGTAAACCCAGGAGGCGGAGCTTGCAGTGAGCTGAGATCCGGCCACTGCACTCCAGCCTGGGCGACAGAGTGAGACTCTGTCTCAAAAAAAAAAAACAAAAAAAAAACCACTGTGCTGACTTGTTCTGTGAATTGACTGATCTGGCAGCTCTGTAAGGTAGGCTCATTTCAAATGCAATTGCTGTTCGCTTAGTGTCATATATAGCATAATGATTGCACCTAGAATCTGCTTGTATTGTCTGCATAACTGTAGGGTGGATCTGGTCTTGCTCTCATATAAGAAAAGAGACAGACCTTGTTCTCTACATGTTCCTTTAGGCAGTTTGCCCAGGCAAATCAAGCAGGCCATTAAGGTGAAAGTATGATAGTTGAATTTTGCTCTTTTTCCATAGGTTGTTTGAATGATTTCATTTTGCATTATTCAGAACTGTTGTCATTCTATGATATCTAGTTCATAAATACCATTTGCCCTGGGCAATTTTCTGTTACATTTAAGACTAACCTACTTTAAGGGAAAGATAGCCTTTCCTAGTCTAGTCTGCATATCCTAGACTGAATTATGCAGTCTGGGGAGCTTGCAGCATTAATTTCTTGATAGAAACAAAATTTGTTTACATGCCCAATATTCTACATATGTTTGTGTATTTTACTCATTTATGACTATAAATATGGAGGCATATCAGCATGTATATTGTGTAAATATGTACACATTTAACATGTGGAATATAGTAGGACTGAGGTTGTTTTGCCTTGTGTGCACTCAGTAGTCATTTCTCCCCAGTGTTTTATTATTGAAAAATTTAAGCATAAAAGTTGAATTATACAGTTAATAGCCATACACCTGCTGTCATGATTCTGCAATTAACATTTTGCTGTATTTGCTATATAATTGTTCATGTGTCCATCACCATACTCATCCATTTTCATCTTCTTGCTGTGGTGGTGGTTATATTTTTAAGTAAGTTGCCTGGTCCTTAATTGTGACTATGTGCTCGGCTTGCAAGAAACATATATCCTGAACCTTTCCTGAACCTCTCTCTTGCAGAGACCTTGATACCTACTCATGATTGCCAGAGCCCTCCCAGTGGCCTCACCCAGAGCTCTATCCCCTATGCCTGGCATCTACAATTCTGATTCTTACTGTGCATTTCAGAGCAAGGATGTTCAAGATGTTATATCTATCATTTGACTTCCTCAGATGAAGAGACTTAACTGGAATTCTGAGAAAATGCTTTCTGGTCCCCATCCCTTAGCACAAGCCAAATAAAGCCTCTGTCTTTTAAGGCTCTGATAAATACCAGCTCTTAAAGGCAGGTTGATTTAGCCTCTGGTTATTTTCCCCAGAGTTCTCTGGTCTGGGCAGCCTCCCTCACCTTCCAGCCAACCAGTCCAGGTTGACCTTGGAGGAGAAGGGACTCTCTGCTGGTCTGACTCACTGGTGCCTCATTACCGCCCTGGCTGGACTGCGAGGCTCAGAAGAAAGGAAGGCATTACTGGGTGGGGCCTGCCCATTCATTTTTAATTAAAAGCTTTCTCCTTTATGATAATATCACAATAATTGCCATGTAATGTGTGCATTCTGTCAGAAAATAGTTGTGAAAAGTTAAAAACTTGCCCTTCATACAATTACAGAGTGAATCCAAGTCAAATACTATTTTATTTAACTCATTAATGAGGGAACCAGTGAGTTGGTGAAGCCAGCTCAAAGAAGCTTTTGAGGAACTTGGTATTTATTGGCATTTTGGAAAAAAAAATGATAGAAGAGAACCATTATCAGGTAAGTGTGGGGGAAATTGTGATGGACCATTCAGATCAGCCACAGGTACCATAGCTTCAGGAATATTGCCAGCAGAAAGCACCCAGCTGTCAGCTCCCTTTAGGACTGCCTTGGCTGAAGACAGCCACCTTGTCTGAAGTCAGGCTTTCTTCCAGGGCAGCCTGCACCTGATGTCTGATCCATGAGCAGATAAAAAGACCAATTCTCTTACCACTGATTGAGTCTCTTGAAGGTCACTTATCCTGTATTCAGAACTTCCCATAGGGTCAGCTAAGCCTTCTGTTGCAACTGCATCCCGTCCCCAATTCTCACTCTACCCAGACCTGCTTCTTTTCCTGCCTCTTTTTTTTTTTAATTTTTTTTTTAAATTTTTTATTTTTTTTTGAGGCGGAGTCTTCACTCTGTCGCCCAGGCTGGAGTGCAGTGGCACCATCTTGGCTCACTGCAAGCTTCGCCTCCCTGGTTCGCGCCATTCTCCTGCCTCAGCCTCCCGAGTAGCTGGGACTACAGGCGCCCGCCACTGCGCCCGGCTAATTTTTTTGTATTTTAGTAGAGACGGGGTTTCACCGTGTTAGCCAGGCTGGTCTCGATCTCCTGACCTCGTGATCCGCCTGCCTCGGCCTCCCAAAGTGCAGGGATTACAGGCGTGAGCCACCGCGCCCGGCTTCCTGCCTCTTATGTAGGGGTTCTAGGTTAGCCTCTAGAGTACCCCTTCATAGACTTGAGGCCCACTAGTGTTGATTCCAGGGTCAACTTCATGGGAAATTCAATCTCTACAGATACAAAATTAGTGAATGTCTTACAGGGTAATGTTTCTTTGACTTTGGGGTTTATCTTTTCTACTGTACAGCAATCTGTAAGTTAACATGCAGCTTCACTGTGTTCGTGCCCTTAATATATAGTAAATAGTAAAATGAAACCCAGGTATATTCTTCTGCATCAGCGTTTGACAAACTTACCATGTAAAGAGCTGGATAGTAAATATTTCAGGCTTTGCAGGCCGTACTGTCTCTGTTGCTCTCTCACAACTTAACTCTGCTGTAGCCGTGATGACTACACAAATGGGCATGGCTGTGTTCCAGTGACACTCTACTTAACACAAACAGGTGGTGAATGGGATTTGGCCTTGGGCCATAGTATGTGGACCCCTGTCCTAGATAAATAAGTAATCCTGGGTTGGTCTATTAAACAATGTTCCAGTATGACATTGAAAGGACAGGCTGCCCCCTCCCCCCAAGCTTTGCCCTTTTGACGCTTGTAGAATATGATGTGTTCTCTCCCAACAACCTACAAAGTGCTGATATTACCACTTTGCAAATGAGGAAACAGGCTCAGGAAAGGTCTCCATGGTCTTTACTACTTAAGAAGATGATGGTTCTTGAATTGAACCTGGTAGATCTAACACCGAGGCCCACTCTGACCCCACTCTTATCATCCTACTTTCCTCAGTCATGGGATGCACTGGAGCAGTGTTTTTCATCACTATTTGGAGAAAAGCACTCAACAAACAGAGCTGGCTGCAGATTCATAGAAGAAAGAGGTATCTGAAGAGTCCCTGCCCATGGCCACCCTCTCCTTGCCATGTGCCCTGGAATTGTCCCAGAATAGGCAGATTTACCTGTGAACAAGGCAACTGGAATGGAGGTAGGACTTATCCTCTGGCTCCAGAGGAATTTCCCAGCCTGGATAGTATTTTCCTGACCTGCATTTGTGATGTGAGTA
Organism: Mandrillus leucophaeus; assembly: GCF_000951045.1. Classification (NCBI taxonomy): domain Eukaryota; kingdom Metazoa; phylum Chordata; class Mammalia; order Primates; family Cercopithecidae; genus Mandrillus; species Mandrillus leucophaeus. The sequence continues at coordinate 1,950,310 of NW_012101954.1, forward strand.
GGAGGTAAGAACAGCTTATTCCATAAAGGCATCCTGGCATGGAGTGGAGCTCTTATCTCAGCTGTGCCACACACTGACTGTGTCAAGCAAGCCCCCTGGTCAGCCTGAGACTCTGTTATCACAGCTAAGAAATGTGGAGGATCTTCCGTCTTACTCAGCTCTCTTTATAAATGTTCTTTAACGCAGGGCCTAGATTCCAGTACTGACTCCGTATCTCACCAGCTGCGTGACTGCTCCCCAGTAAGTTTCTGAAATCTCTCTGTGCTGAAATTTTCTTGTATGTAAAATGGGGATAATAATAGTATTCCTTTAATATAGCTAATATAACAATAAAATGAGTTAATATATGTTAAGCTGTTAGAACAATAACCTGGTGCATAGCAGGTACTATGAAAGTGTTTTGTTACTGTTATTTTTAGCACTTAGTATGATACTTGGCTAGTAATAGGTGCTGAATAAGTATTCTTCAATGCATAAATGAGCCACATAACAAATAAGCATTAGAATAATTTATAGAACTCAAATAGAGCTTTCTGCATTATGGGAAGATGCCTTATCTCTGCCCTTCTGCAAGGTAAACACTAACTAGCCACATGCAGCTGATGAACACTTGATGTGTGGGTAGTATGATTAAAGAACTGCATTTTACATTTTATTTCATTTTAATTAATTTAAACTTACATAGCTACATGTGACCAGTGGCTGTCCTATTGGACAGCCCTGTTCCAGAGGCTCAGAGATTGGGATTCACTTGTTCTGTGTCATAGTTGGTTTGGACTGCTATAACAAGATAGCATAAACTGGGTGGCTTAGAAACAACGAACATTTATTTCTCAGAGCTATGAAGGTTGGAAAGTCCAAGATCAAAGTACTGACCGATCTGGTATCTGGTAAGGGCCTGCTTTCTGCTTCGTAGATGGCACCTTCTTATTGTGTTCTCACCAGGCCAAAGAGCAAGGCAACTCTTTGGGTCCTCTGTTATAAGGGCACTAATCCCATTCATGAGAGCCCCACCCTCACAACTTAATCACCTCCCAAAGGCTTCACCTCCTAATACTATCACATTGGTGATTAGGTTTCAATATACAAACATTTTTAAAAGGACGCAAACATTCAGACCATACAGTCTATTATCAGCATTCCTCAAACATCCGTGGGTGGTTAACATGCAGCCAGAATTGAGAACAGGGCTAGAACTTTTAGGCCAGTACTTTTTCATCTATTTATCCATCTGTCCATCTATTCGACAAATGTTTGTTAAGTTCCTGTTATACATCAGTTACTCTTCTAGGAACTAGCAATCAGCAAAGATAAAGTCTTGGCTTTCAAAGAACTTGTATGTAGGTAGGGAACAGATGATTGAAAAGCACACAGTGAACAGGACACTTCTGGACAAGGTACTTGAATGCCAGGAGGACCAAGAGAGGATGTTGCCATAGTGACTGGCTTGGAAGCGAAGGTGGTGCTGATCAAAGGAAGTCTTTCTTAGGAGGGGACGTTTGAGCTAAGACCTGCTTGGGGAGAAATCAGCCTTGTCATGATCTGGAATAAGAGTGTTCCAGGCAGATGCAGTAGCACATCATCTCAAGTTGAGGATGGGTTTGATCTGTTTGCAGAACAGCAAGGCAACTGGTGTGGTTTGAATGGTAAACATATGGGATGGTGGTAGGAAATGAGGTTGGAGAGGAGGGCAGGGGTGGGGGATTTTAGAGCATCTTGCAGGCGAGGGTCCGGAATTAGGATTTTATTCCAGGCCCAAGGGGAGCCATTGGAAAATACTGAGTAACTTGCCGTGATGTGACTTTTGTACTCAAAATATCTAATTGCCATGTAGTGCGCATGGACAATGGGGGAAGGCATGGCAGATGTGGTAGTATCTCAGGTGAGGGGACAATGGTCACCAGGTCATAGGTGGTGGCAGTGGAGACAGAGGAGTGGACAGATTGGAATCTGCCAAGGTAGAGACAACTGATGGGTGGATTAGATGTGTGAAGGGAGCAGAGCCAATGGAGGAGGGTCCCAGCACTGTGTTGCCGTGGAGTGGACAGTGGGGCTGAAGACCCCTGTAGCCTGAGGCAGCGTTTTGACTTGAATGTTCATATGTACCACTGGGGATCTTGGTAAAATGTAGAATTTGACTTTGTGGGTCTGGGACAGGGTCTGAGATTTTTGAATTTCTAAAAGACTCTCTGGTGATGGCAACTACTCCTGCTGGAGCCCCACTTGACCTAGCAAGGGCTTACTCACCCTCACCCTGCATATGCTTCTGCCACACAGAGGCACAGAACAGTGAACCCCCAGAGGGACGGGGAGTGCATAGAAGCAGGTTGTAGCTCACCTGCAAGAACTCTCAAGAATCAAGCTTGACTCTGTTGTTCCTCATCCATACCTGCATCCTGGACTTGTGGCTGTGAGTCTGCAGAGACTCAAGGCATTTGCTTTGCGAGGACACAGAAGTCCCTGCTTGTTTGTTTGTCCTTTGGGAACAGAGTTCCTGGGCAATTATTTCACAGCTTGTAGCAGTGTAGGTATATCTCTTCAAGTCCAATCTTTAGAACTGCTTTGAGGGGATGTATTTTACATGAAAAAGAAGCCTTTAAAGCAAAATGAGCTGTGGGCATGAAGGCAGTGTGACTCCCTGTGTATAACAACCCTGTGCTAGTAACACAATGAATTTTCTTGGTGTCTGGGAGAAATGACACTTTATCACTAGAGATATTAATCATATGATGATCAGTTTCAGCAGAAAGGAAGTTTGACTCTAAAGTAGTTCCTCTAGCTGTGGGTTCATTTCTTTATGAAACAATGAACCAGGAAAGGAAGTATCAAGTAGTTTAATGTGATACATATTTGTTGCTATACCAGGCCATAGGATTTAGGGCTGTTTTAAAATGAGTGTATTTCTTGTATGGAAGGGGCTAGCTCAACCATAGTGGTCATCTAGGGCTTGCACACGATGTTTTATTGAGGCAGGACTTCATATGGAAGCTTTTTGTAAATGAAACTAACATTTGATTACTGGGAGAAAATTACTGTGACTAGCCATCTGGTTTCCCAGCCAATATTGTTGATTTGTAGTGCTTCTAGTAGTTCTTAATAATCTGTCTCATTTTGTATGATATGAGATACTGCAGCTATTTTCTTGACTTCCTCCAGCCTAAACACTTAGGGTTATTGCACCAAGTATGCACTCTAGCTTTCTTCTATCTAATCTTTTGAGTTGCCAAGTGCCGCGGCATTTATCGTTATAGATTATTAAATTATGTGTTGTTTTCCATTTTTATTATATTCTTCACTTCTAATAAATGCAAATCTTCTTTGCAGAGCCCACACAGATTTTTCAAAACTAGGCAGTGTCAAGGACAATGAACTGTGTAGACCCATCCTTAATCAAAACTACCAATCTCCTTTCTTGTTTTCCAGTAGGAAGCTATTCAGTTAAAAGCACTCAACCTGTTTGTCATTTTGCTCCTCTAAAGAAGCCTGAATCCTCCAGTTCTCAATGTTTGTGTCTCCTATTTGTTTCTCTTCCATTTCTGCAATTATAGCGAACTCCAGAGACAAAACAGGCATGGTTTAAGAGTCCTTAATGAAATATCTGCAGTTCATAATATGGTTGTCAAATTAAAGCAGGGCCTTTTCCTGTGTTGGAAGAAATGCTCCCGGCATAAGCATATGCACATCTCTTAACTCTAGAAACCAGCATGTTACATCCTGGATGAGGACTCAGAGTGATGTCCCCATCACAAAGCTGAAAAAACTTTTCTTTATCTGCCAAAAAAATAAAAGTCAGATCCGTGGTGCAGTCACGATTGCTTCTCAGAGGTAGACTCCAGGTAGAACTGACACTTGGAGATTGATAGGTTTGGTTGTGTCCCCACCCAAATCTCATCTTGAATTGTAGCTCCCATAATCCCCAGATATCGTGGGAAGGACCCGGTGGGAGGTAATTGAATCATGGGGATGGGTTTTGCCATGCTGTTCTTGTGATAGTGAATAAGTCTCATGAGATCTGATGGTTTTATAAAGGGCAGATCCTCTGTGCATGCTGTCTTGCCTGCTGCCATGTAAGACATGCCTGTGCTTCTCTGCCACCTTCCACCATGATTGTGAGGCCTCCCCAGCCATGTGGAACTGTGAGTCTATTAAACCTCTTTTTCTTTACAAATTACCCAGTCTCAGGTATGTCTTTATTAGCAGGGTGAGAACAGACTAATACAGAGGTGCTTTTTTCTGGAGGGACACTCTGATTAGTGTGAATAAAGGTGAGTGTTATGTAAGATGTTTATCATCAGGACATGCTGTATCTTGTAAGAAAATAATCCAAATGGTATTAGAAAATGTCTCAGTGATACCAGCCCCGATGCTGAGGAGAGGTATTGTGGGCTTTTGGGAGCCAGACAGTCCTGGGTGAAACCTGTCTCTGCCACTTGTAGCTCTGTGATTTTAGGAACAATATGTAACTTTTGTGATCTTTAGTTGCCTCTGGAAAATCGAGATGATAATGCCGTTTTAGCAGCTGGAAAGTTGTGAGAAATCAAACCGTAAGATAACTTCCTACCACACTATTTGCCATTGTCTATACAACTGTTGCTTTTAAAATAAAGACGGACTGGATGTGGTGGTGCACACCTGTAATCCCAGTACTTTGAGAGGCTGAGGTGGGCGGATCAGGAGTTCGAGACTAGCCTGGCCAACATGGTGAAACCCCATCTCTACTAAAAATTAGCCAGGCATGGTGGCAGGCGCCTATAATCCCAGCTACTCAGAAGGCTGAGGCATGAGAATTGCTTGAACCCAGGAGGCAGAGGTTTCAGTGAGCCAAGATTGTGCCACTGCACTCCAGCCTGGGCAACGGAGCTAGACTCTGTCTAAACAAACAGACAAACAAACAAACAAACCAAACCCCAAAAACATATAAAACTAGATGTTCCAACTAATGTCCTATCCTGGTTTTTAACTTTCTTTGGATCGAAATAAAAAATCAACAGCCTTCTTCTGATTTCTGACAGATTCTTTTGTGCTGGTGCCTTTGACTATCTCAAAACATGACTGCAGGTGTTTTCCCAGCTGATGAAATGCTGGGACTGTCCTCTTGATAAAGTTAGTCTTCCTGGACAGTGGTGGCCGAGTGGATTGGTTTGCTCCCATGTGCTAGGTTGAGTCTACCCTGCAGCGTCGGCTCCAGCAGGAGTGTGTTAAGGGCAGTGTTGGAACAGACTGTTCTCTCTATTTTCTGACCTGCCCAGGCATCCTGCAAATGGATGACATGTGAGCATGAGGATGGGTGCGGGAGGCGAGAGGGAGCTGAAACTGCAGGACAGAGCCAGGCGAAGTTGAGAACAAGAAGAAATTTCTGCTCTACACACACAGGGTTTTTAAATTAGAAAAATATCATGCGATGCGGAAAGCAGGGGCTCATGGTTTGTTTCTGATGTTCTTGGCTTGCGTTAAGGTGCCTCTCTCGACACATTTTCTAAGTGAGAATTTGGAGCTAGTGTGACCCAGTTAACATTATAGGGCTCCATCATTTCTGGGGATGCATCTGGTGACCATCCATCATGTAGCAAACACCTGCCTAAGAACAGAGCTGTGTCCCTGCGTCACTGGTGCACACAGCAACATGCTCGAAGCTTGTTGATCCCTAGTTAGGCAATAATCACTTTTTCACTGAGATTAAGAAGGCCTTGTCCTGTAACTGGAGAGACAATGCCTCTATTCTAGAAGCTTGAGATTACAGTCTTTCCAGAGAGTGCATTTCCTTTTACATTTGCTAATATTTCTCATACTGTATTAGACTTGCTTGTCTATGCAGTTTCCCCAAACAATGTGTCTCTCTTGGCTTTCAGCTTTTATTAGACACAACCATCTCATTTCTGTAATTGTTCTCCTGTCAGGCCTGGCTCCATTATTCTCTGGCCTCCAGAGCTATTTGAGTTTCTTCTGGAGGGCTGAGAAGGCTGCACTCGATTCCTCATTTCCAGTGGATCTGGGAAAACTCAGCTAAAGGAATTTAATATTTCGATCCACAAGATACTAACATCTTCAGTGGGTTGGCATCTTCTTAACTGTGAGACTCCAGAGCATACATTTTCAATGGAGGTGATATCACTGCTAGTGGAGGGAAAATTACTTCTGGCTGGTGGAGGGAAGCAAAAACTTACTCTTTTTAGGTATAAAGCAAAATATACATATTATGCATATATAGAGAGATTTACATTTTATGGGTAGTATTAAAATTTCATGGGGGGACAATTAGGAAGAAATGTCTAAAAAGGTTCTTGGAGGTGATAATGAAGAGAGGTTAAAAAACACTGCTGAGAATTTTATTCGTCGTGGCTCATATTACCCAGTCACAACAAATAATGTGTAAAATGAAACTCTTTAGTTTTCTCCTGGGGATGAAGAGTGGCCAGGTGCCATAGGAGAAGGAAGGAAGAGCTGGTGTGTTCCCAAATGAAGAGCAATTCAAAACTCCTTGGGGAAAGTCATCCATGAGGTTTAAACAGCATTGGGATCTCCCAGAGGGTTTCAACATACCAACTCCTGGGTTCTGCATGTGTACCCCAGAAACATTCTAGAACTCTGGACAGCACTTGGGTGATTCCTAAATATCCAGGCCAATACAAAGTCTGTAACCTCTGATCTAGAACAAGGAGAGAGAGTGACTTAGAAGGGAAGCTAGTTTAGTGTGGGGGGTTGGGGCTATTTTGCAGGCATTTCCCTAACTAACTCCCTTCACCTCTGTGCTTTGGTAAACTAGACAGTACCTGGTTAGTTCACCAACTGTCCCCCTACCTTTTCCACTTTGATGCATTTGCTTATTGGGTGGTCTCTACTTGGAGTTCCCTTTCTTTTATCATAACCTAACAGCATTTTATTTACTCTATAAGATGTATGTAGTTCCAACGTGACTCCTCTTGCAGGAAGCTTTTTGTGAACCTCTCCCAGTGCTGCTCCATTTTTTCATTGCATTTACCACATTCTACCTTACATTTTGATCATTTCTATGCATTGTCTTTTTTCCATTTTATTGAGGTATAATTTATATACTATAAAATCTGTCCATGCCAAGTATATAAGTCAGTGGTTTTTAACAAATTCATAAAGTTGTGTAGTCATCACTGCACTCAGTTCTAAAACATTCCATCTCTTCAAAAAGTTGCTCATGCCCAGTTGTGGTAAGTTCCTGTCCCATCTCCAGCTCCAAACAACCTACTTTCTTTCTCTGTAGCTTTCCATTTTCTGGACATTTCATACAAACAGAATCATGCAATATATATAGTCTTTCACATCTGGCTTCTTTCAATTAGCATATCTTTTTGAGGTTAATCTCCATCATAGCATGTATTAATAGTTTGTTCCATTTCAGTGCCACTACTATTCATTGGTATTGGAATTTAGTAGCTACTGTATTTTTCAGATTGTGTTGGTGTTATATTTTTGGGCATGTCACATTTTGTTTCTCTATTAACCATTCATGGATGTTTGAGTTGTTTCCAATGTGATGTTATTATGAATAATTCTATTTGCTGCCAATATAAATGTATGTTTTTAATTCTCTTAGGTAGATACCTGGGAGTGGAATTACTGGTTTATGTTTAAGTTAAACATAAAATTACTGGGTAAATTTATGTTTAACTTTTTAAGAAGCTGTTCAACTGCTTTTCAAAGTGGCTGTGACTATTTTATCTTTTATGTTCCCACTAGCAACATCTGAGTGTTCCAGTTTCCTCAGATGGAGGTGAATACTTTGTATTGTCTGTTTTGTTTTGTTTTGTTTTTTTGAGACGGAGTCTTGCTCTATCACCCAGGCTGGAGTGCAGTGGTGTGATCTTAGTTCACTGCAACTTCCACTTCCTGGGTTCAAGTGATTCTCCTGCCTCAGCCTCCCAAGTAACTGGGATTACAGGTGCATGCCACTACGTCTGGTTAATTTTGTATTTTCAGTAGAGACAGGTTTCACCATGTTGGCCAGGCTGATCTCAAACTCCTGACCTCAGGTGATCTGCCCATCTTGGCCTCCCAAAGTGCTGGGATTACAGGTGTGAGCCACCGTGCCTGGCCTGTTTGTATTTTTCATTATACACATTCTACTGGGTGGGTAGTGGTATCTAATTGTGACATTTTACTTGCATTTCCCTAAAGACTAATGATGCTAAGCATCTTTTCAAATGCTTATTAGACATTTGTATATCTTCCTTGGTGAAATATCTATTCAGATTACTTGCGTATTTTAAATTGAGTTGTTTGTCATTTTACTGTTGATTTGTAAGGTTGGTAGATAGTTTTGTTCAAATCATCTTTATCCCTACGATTTTCTGTCTCATTGTTTTATCAATTATTGAGAGGGATATTAACCTCTCCAAATATTATGGTTGCATTGTTATTTCTCCTTTCATTTTGTCAGTTTTTACTTCATGTATTATGGAGCTCTATTATTAGGTTGATGTAGTTGCATTTACACCTGCCATTTTGTGATTTGTTTTATGTCTCAAGTCTTTTTTGTTCCTTTGTTTCTTCTTTATTGTAGTCTTTTGTGTTAAATATTTTCTCATGTTTTGTTTCAATTCCTTTTCCCCATGTTTTGAATTATTTTCTTAGTGATTGCTTGTATAATATGTGTCTTAAGTTATCACAATGTAATTCAGGTCAGTACTAAATTTCTCTAGAACATGGAAACTTTCTTCCAATATAGCTCCATTTCATCCCCCTCCTTTGTAGTTTTATTGTCATATATATTACATCTATATATTATAAATGCAGTGTTATGATTCTATGCAATCTAATGCCTTTTAAAGAATTTAAGAGAAGAAGAAAAATACACTTATATAGCCTTTTGTATTTACTTACATATTTAACTTTTCTGGTGTTCTTTATTAATGTATATCTTAGTGTATATTTGAGTTACTATATGGTATCATTTCCTTTCCGTCTGAAGGAATTCCTTTATTATTTTTGCAAGGAAGATTTGCTAGCAGTGAATCCCCCAAGTCTTTGTTTATCTAGGAATATCTTTATCTTGCCTTCATTTTCAAATGAAAGCTTTGCCGGATGTAGAATTCTTGGTTGACAGTTTATTTTCTTTCAGAACTTTAAATACATTGTTTCTGATAAAAAGTCAGCTCTTAATCTTATTGAGGACCCTGGGTATGTGATGAGTTGCCATCTTTTCTTGCTGCTTTCACAATTTTCTGTTGGTCTTTGCCTTTAAACAAACTATAATGTGTCTAGGTGGGGATCTTTTTGTGTGTGTCCTTCTTTGGGGTTCATTGAGCTTGTTGAACATGTAGATTCTTATATTTCACTACATTTTGGATGTTTGGGCCATTATTTCTTCAATTTTTTTTCCTGCCTCTTTCTCTTTTTTCTTTATGGGACTCTATTGCATGTCTATTGGTGTGCTTGATGGGGTCCTAAAGGCATCTAAAGCTATGTTCATTTTTCTTCTCTGTTCTTCAGATTGCATAATTCGTATTGATTGTTTTCCAAGTTTACTGATTTACTGATTCTTTCTTCTGACATCTCATATCTGATATCGAGCTCCTTTTGGGACTTTTTTGTTTCATTTATTATACTTTTCAACTCTAGAATTTCCATTTGGTTCCTTTTTTTAAGAAAAGTAATTTCTATATCTCTTTTTTTAAGAGACAAGAGTCTCACTCTGTCACCCAGGCTGTAGTGCAGTGACATCATCATAGTTCCCTGAAGCCTCAAACTCCTAGGCTCAAGTGATTCTTCCACTCCAGCCTCCTGAGCAGCTAGGGCTCTCTCCAGTGTGTGCTCATGGCTTTCTGGTCAACCAGAGATAATGCGGAGAGCTTAAGGATCCCTATAGCTGATTCCTATCTTCTGTTTAAAATTCTGTGTAGTTTGCCAGTCTTTTGCTTGCCCCAACCAGGACTACTGGTTGCAGCCTCAGGGTAGCTGAGGGGGATTTCCTTGTTTATTTGCAATCGATACTGCTTTCCTTACTGACAATGTGTGGAGTTTTTTCACATCACATGCCAAACAAAGTGAACTCCGTCCAGCAGTGGGGTTGCTGGTATGCATGGCCAGCCCTGCCTGCCACTGTTGTGCCAACCTACATGGGAGTAGTAGGGGGGGCAAGAACCAGATTCCCACTGATCTACCCGGAAGTTTTAAATGAATTAATGCTCCTCAATTTGTTGTATGTTTTGTCCAGGGTCTTGAAATGGTTGTTTTTGATAGTTTTATCATTGTTTTTGAGAGGATTTGCCAGGCTTTTCACACTGCCATTCTAGCCCCATTGTCTTTTTCCATCTTCTAGAGAGGAAAACTCATGGGGCAGATAAAGTATGGACTCTGGCACCGGATTGCCTGGGCTTGAATCCTGATCCTGCCATTTATAAGCTGCAAGACCTTGGGCAAATTACTAGACCCTGGACAAATGACTTAACTTTTGTGCTTCTGTATCTTCATCTGCAAATTGGAAATAATAATAGTACTTACCTAATGAGGTTGTTGTAAGAATGAAATGGATTCATCTACATAGTGATAGCAACAGTGCTTGTTACTGCAAATGCAATATATTAGCTCTTTTTATTGGTGCAGCAAGGGCAGGGACTGTATCTTACTTGGCACTTTAAACCTTGCCCCACCATCCTTGGTCTGGTTTCTTGCACATAGTCAGCTCATTGGATTCGCAGATCTTTCCTAAGTAATGCTTGACATACGGAGGAAATGATGGCAGCTCTCACAGTAACTGAAGATGCGAGGAGGAGGGACTGCAGGGGACCTCAGGAACAGATGGCCTGGTGCCTCGTTGAGGCCAAAGGTTGGTCAGTGTGTTTTCCCTCCTAGCTCTAGGAACTGCCCAAATTGCCTGGTACTGCTCAGATGCCATTGAATTTGAGACGAGGTCTGTACACTTACATTTCCAATCCAAGAAGTTAATTAGCACAATTGCCACCATTTCAGAAGTTATCTTGTTCCGGGCACTTCCAGGAGTGGACAGGACAATGTGGCGAGGATGCTGATTTTTAGGTATTTTTGCAAAAGGGAGTGATTATGAGGGAGCTGTGGGAGAGCAGGGGGTCTTATGGTGTGTACTCACCAACCTCAGCTGTTTCTCACCCACACAGAGCCATCGAGCAAATGAGAGATTGGTGCCTCTTCCTCCAGTGGACACAGCTAGGGTGAACAAAGTATGGGATGCCTTTGTAGAGGGAGGCATATGTCCTACGCAGCTGTATGCAGTGATCCTGGCTTAGCCACCACATGTCCAGCTCTGTGCTCAGGAGCAGGGCAGCGTGGCCATGGGATAGTAGCCATAGATGTGAAATCTGCTTACCTGGGTTTGACTGAGGTATACCCAGCAAATGGGGACTTTCTTATGATTCTTAGCAGAAGGACTGAAGGAGGATGGCAGTGACAAGAAAGGTAATTGTTGAATTTAAGTTGTTTTACATGGATGAGGATCAGGTGTGCTTGTGGAGAGGGTAGGGGTGGAGCCAGTGGAGAGGGTGAGAGTAAAGAGGAGGAAACAGGGCACAGTGATGGAGAAAGGTCTTCAGGAGATGGGAAGGAGTAAGTTGGGTAGAGGGATCTGTGTTCAACTGGAGGGAGGGCCATACTTTTCCTGGGTGGAGGTGAGGTGCCCCACAGCACATGCCCTCACTTCCCTTTCCTCTGAAGAGGGTCCCACATCTGGCTTCAGCAGGAAGAGGCACTGCTGTTACATCATGCACTGATGTTAACCTCTCTACTCCTGTGTTCAATTACAGGTACACCTTTTGGTGTTTACTTGGGTGCTTATCGGTATAGCATTTTTAGCACCTTGACCAGATACCATGCATCCAACAAGTAGGAAACTGTTTTACTCCTGAGGGAGCGAGACCAAGTAGTGATATGTCTACTTTTCTCCCAGCGCGGGGGGAGTAGAATTAAACTGGGCATCAGGTGTGTCATTTGCAGGTGCGTGATCCATTGCAAATTGCTTCATTCCTCTGGACTTCCGGTTCCTCCTAGTAGACTGCAAGGAATGGACTAGATCATATCAACATCCAATTAGCAGTTAATGTCCGTTGGTCCTGTGATCAGTCACTGTGTGTCTCAGATGAAGTCGGTGAGGGTGTTTTGTGCCTGAGAAACACTAAAATAGGAGTAGAAGGACGCACAGGTCAATCAAAGCAGCAAGCTGGCAGAGGCAGGTCGGAAAAGGTGAGTTCTTACGGTTTGTGGTTGTTTTCTTCACTACTCTGACACTAACATTGGACTTTGTTATTATTCTGGAAGCTGTTTTTTTTTTGAGACGGAGTCTCGCTCTGTCCCCCAGGCTGGAGTGCAGTGGCGCCATCTCGGCTCACTGCAAGCTCTGCCTCCTGTGTTTATGCCATTCTCCTACCTCAGCCTCCTGAGTAGCTGGGACTACAGGCGCCCAGCTCGTTTTTTTGTATTTTTTAGTAGAGACGGGGTTTCACCGTGGTTACCCAGGATGGTCTCGATCTCCTGACCCCGTTATCTGCCCGTCTCGGCCTCCCAAAGTGCTGGGATTACAGGCTTGAGCCACCGCGCCTGGCTGTATGGAAGCTTTTTAATGCTACATATAGGAGGATGCTATTTTGTTCTGACCTGTGTTTATTCCATACCTACACGCACAAGCTTTGGTAATTGTATTATTTTATTGGCGTATTTATGGAGGTTCATTTCCAAGAGAGGATATAATTAGGCGGAAATTGATTATCTTGATAGTTAGGATTTAACCCTACCTGTCTGATGGTTTGCTCTTGAGGACTTTATATGCAATGATTTTTTACCCTGACCTGGTAGAGATGGGTTGTAAGCAGTACAGTCCTGTGGAATTACAAGTAAAATTTGAAGGCCAAGAAAAAAAGAAATGAGATGCTTATGCTCATCCCTGACATCCCATATCATTGCTCTCGCATGGCTGCAGGCTTGAGTCTGAGATTCCTGGGAACCAAAGCAAATGGGGAAATACAGCTATAGTCACATTATTTATAGACTTTTGTTGGATATAGCTAAGGTGAGAGAAACAGTAGAACTAGTTCCCAGAAGAAGCAGAGCTTTTGCTAGACCTTAATTTTAAAAATGTCTCTTATCTGCCTTAAACCAATGTTTCTGATAGTATATATAGCTATCCCTTGGTATCTGCGGGATATCCAAGGCCCTCTGCAGGTACCAAAATCTGAAGAAGCTCAAGTCTGTCCAAGAACATAGTATAGCCTTGGACTTTAACTTATGAAATCCTCTCATATACTTTAAATCTTCTCTCGATTACTTGTAATACCTCATGCAGTGTAAATGGTTCTTATACTATTGGTTTTTAATTTATGTTATTTTGATTGCTGTGTTATTTTTTATTTTTATTTTTTTCCGGATATTTGGATCCATGGTTGGTCAAATCCCTGGATAGACCCGTGGAAATGGACGGCAGGCTGTATATATGTTTTCAAGGGATGCTTAGGTTTTTTTTTTTTCTTTTTCTTTTTTTTTTTTTAAGTTACATGGTCAAGGGAGTTTCAGGAAATGCTACATAATATATATTTTGATGGATTTTTGACAGTGAACGTTACCATTTGAAAAGCTTATAAAAGTCTTGTAAAGAAAACTATGTATCTTTGTTCAACCCACAGTTTTAAAAATTTCCCATGACCTGAGAACTCTTTTCCTCCTTATATAACTTAACAATAACTAAACTTATCATTACTTTTTAGGGCAAGTTGGGTCACCAATTTGCCTGGGGCTGCCCCTGCTTAGCTGCTAGGCCCATTAGCCTTCATCCCCAGGTCAGGGGCCACCTCACCGACACAGGGGCACAGGGTTTGGTCACTTGGGTGCTATCGGACCAGTGGGGTTGGGCATCAGTCCTGACTCTGTGCCCTAGCTGTGTGGCATCAATGGGATAGTTATCTTCTCTGGGCTCAGGTTCCTCATCTGTAGAATGGGATAATAATATTTCTGCCTCATGGAATCGTAGTGAATAAGTGTGTCAGAAAATGTAAAGCACTCCATACTGGACTTGGCATAAGTCATAACAAATGTTCAATATGATTGTATTTAATGATACCCCCATTCCAGAGCTTGCTCTGATGAGACACTTTTCTCCTCAGTTGCTAGGGGCTAACTAACTATGTGCTATTTCTTTGGGTACTGATTGTGTGTTTTTCTTTATTCCGGTAGAGAGAAGCTTTATTCATCCTTTATGATAATTGCCTGTTTTCATAGTTGTTGTCTCCATGATACTGTGAGCTGGTTGAGGGCAGAGACCAGGTCTTATCGAACTTTGCATATCCAGCCCCTGGCAGGGCACAGCTTTGCAATAAAGGATTTTCAGTGCATTTGACAGGAAGCCGGGGCCCTGGGGCATATAAATAAGCCTGATTCAGTGAAAACAATTCTGCCTAGCAGCATGTGTGTGTGCATAAATCATTAGTGCCTTAGACTAAGATCTCTGTCTTGAGAATATGTCTGATCGTCTATACATATTTGTTGAATGCTGAGGAAATCATTGAAATCATTATTCTTAAAGTTTCTCCAATAAAAGAGCCCTGGCACCACAGAAGTTGGTTCGTTAAAGGTGTGAAACACAAACTATTAATAATAGCCTGATGCAAAAATATCTGGAAGCGAATTGAAAGCTCCGATCCTGAGTGGTAGAAAATTCTATTAGTTGACTGTACCCAGGAGGGATGGAGAGTCTTTATTTTTCTATGATGGACCAAAGAGCTACAGAGAAAAATCAATGATGAGATTTATGAGTAGGAAGCAATTAAATTGAGTGGTTTTTTTTTTTTTAAAGAAGACAATCATGAAATATTACATACTCTCTTAGAATGACTTGATGAACATAAAAATCCACTAAATAAGGAATAATAACATTTGCCTCAATTTTACTTTAGGGCCATTTAGAGGAAAGAGTGGAAGAAAAGGGAGATGAGAGAAACTAAGAAATGGAGTATAGAGGAAACAGTAGTCTGAGGAAGGTGCAAATAGTGAGGTAGAGAAAAATGCAGGCGATGGCAGAGACAGAGTCTTAAGAGACAGACCAAGGAGGCTGTTTTTTTTTTTTGTTTGTTTGTTTTCTTTGAGATGGAGTCTCACTCTGTTGCTCAGGCTGGAGTGCACTGGTGCAATCTCAACTCACTGCACCTCTGCCACCCGGGTTCAAGCAATTCTCCTGCCTCAGCCTCCTGAGTAGCTGGGATTACAGGCACCTGCCACCACACCTGGCTAATATTTGTATTTTTAGTAGAGATGGGGTTTCACCATGTTGTCCAGGCTGGTCTTGAACTCCTGACCTCAGGTGATTCGCCCACCTTGGCCTTGGCCTCCCAAAGTGCTAGGATTTTAGGCAGGAGCCACTGCACCTGGCCCAAGGAGGCTTTTTTTTTTTTTTTTTTCTTCTCTGAGACGGAGTCTCACTCTGTCGCCCAGGCTGGAGTGCAGTGGCATGATCTTGGCTCACTGCAACCTCCGCCTCCCAGGTTCAAGTGATTCTCCTGCCTCAGCCTCCTGAGGAGCTGGGATTACAAGCATGTGCCACCATGCCCAGCTAATTTTTTTTTTTTTTCATATTTTTAGTAGAGACGGGGTTTCACCATATTGGTCAGGGTAGTCTTGAACTCCTGACTTCAGATGATCTGCCCACCTCGGCCCCCCAAAGTGCTGGGATTACAGGCGTGAGCCACTGTGCCTGGCCCCAAGGAAGCCTTTCTAAGGAAGGCCAGGCTGACTCTCACTCGCAGACTAGGTGATCAGAGAGAACGATAGTGCCCTTATGAAAGACCCACGTGTAGAGAGGGCAGTACAGAGGCCCAGAGAGAGAGCCAGCAACTTTCAGGATCCTGCTGCAAGGACGAGGAAAATTACCATGCACGACCCCAGGCATAACTGTGGTGTGCAGGTGTGCAGAGCCTTTCTCTCCCTCATTTGAACCCTGTGACAAAACTATAAGGGGGTAATTGTTATCTCCATGTTATAGATGGGAAAGGAGAGTTGCAGGGGTGTTAAGTGCCTTTTGTCTCATATTACCCAGTTAATATGAAACTCAAAATCTCGCACATTTTCCACTGTAACCCCTACCCCCACGACTTGCCCCCTAAAATGATGATGCTTTTGGTGTAGACTGGAGTTTACAGTCTGTGTCTATGAGATTCTCCATATGATTCTTAGTCTGCTTTTTTTAAAGAAAAATGGTTTTAAAATGGTCCCCATTTATATGTGAACATGATCCAGGCTAAATCATTCCACCAGAAGTAAAACGTCATTGACTAAATGTCTCTTTTCCCCAGTCGACACATGAGGTGGGTGTTCTCTTTGCCACCATAGCCGTGACAAGAGGCTGATCCTGTGTCGTCTTCTGTTACTTGGTTCTGCAGATCTAGGATCCTGGAATTCACAAGTGAATGCATTTTGTGTGCCATTTCCCTAGAACTGTAAATGACTCACTCCAAGGAGCTGCTGTCTAGATGAGAAACAAAACCTCACACTATTGCTGCTGCTGCTTTATCGTGGGGAAATGACTTCTGGGCTTAGGTGATTAAGTCTCTTTCTCCCGCTTTACTACAGGAAGACATGTCCTTGGCACATCAGACAAGATACTGAAGTTATCTTGCAAATTACTTTAATGAAATTAAAAAAAAAAAAACTTGGCCGGGTGTGGTGGCGCACACCTGTAATCCCAACACTTTGGGAGGCCGAGGTGGGCGGATCACCAGAGGTCAGGAGTTCAAGACCAGCCTGGCCAAAATGGTGAAATCCCATCTCTACTAAAAATAGAAAAATTAGCCGGCGTGGTGGCGGGTGCCTGTAATCCCAGCTACTTGGGAGGCTGAGGCAGGAGAATTGCTTGAATCTGGGAGACGGAGATTTCAGTGAGCCAAGGTTGCGCCACTGCACTCCAGCCTGGGCGACAGAGTGAGACTCTGTCTCAAAACAAAACAAAACAAAACAAAGAAACAAACAAAAACACAAAAAAACTTGCATTAAAATTGTGCCTGGAATGACTTTTCTGTCACTGCAATAGGAGTGCTTCATATACTTACCAATGGCCAGTGTTTGTACTGCCAGACATAGGAATAGTGTGATTTCCCAAGCTAGATTTATGGAGATCAGGGTTTGGCATTCTACATACGGCCTGTGGACCAAATTTGGCCTGCTGCCTGTTTTTGTAAATAAAGTTTTATTGAAACACAGCCATTTCCATTTGTTTATATATTGTCCATGCATGCTGCTTCTGTGTTATGGTGGTAGAGTCGAGTAGTTGCTATGGTGACCATATGGCCTAAATATCTACTGACTGGCTTTTTGCAGAGAAAGTATGCCAAACCCTGTTCAGGAACCCCTGTTGGGAAAAACCACAGGTTTTTGCAGGACCACAGCAAGGTTGACCTCTCCTGCACTGTTTTTAGCATCTGCTCCCTGACATGGGCCCTGCTGCTGAGCATGCAGTCTGAGGGTACAGCTTCCCCGAAGCTCTCCAGGAAGAGCCCACTCAGTTCTGTCACGTCTGCCGCTACTCAGCAGAAGGGCTTTAAAATGCAGGCTCTCCACACTGCACTCAGGAGCTCTTCCCCGTCTCACAGAGCATCCTGCTCTCTCAGCCTTCACAAGGGCTCCAGACTGAGCCAGGTGAGACTTTTGCCGGGACCTTTTGGCTCCACCTTGTTTGTTCCTTGCCTCCAATCAGCTACCTCCTCTGTTGAGCTGGAACTCTAAGGTAGCTCTGCCACAGGGGCCTTTCCTTGCTGTTACACCAGCATTAGATTGCTGAAGCCTCCTCTCTCCCCAGCACTGTGGAAACAGCTGCCTCGGCAGTCTCTCCTCACTCCCTGATACCTGCACAGCAGTGCCAGGTTAATATTGCAGAAGAGCGGCTCCTGCTCAAGAACCTCCCTTGGCTCCCCATTGACCTCTAAATCAAAGCCTCAGTCTGGCCTTCAAGGCTGTTTTTATCTCAGACTACTACTCACAGTTCTCTGAAGCCACTCCATATTCCTACCCTTCCCCAGGGGTGGTCTAAACTCTCCCTCTGCCAGCCTCCTTGACGCCACTGATCTTTGCTCTTGGAATGTTGTGGCAGCCTCTCCCCTCCCACAGCTATTAAAATCTAGTTGATCCTTGTTAAATCCCAGGTATATATTCCTCCACACACAGCCAAATGAATGTTCTCGCTCCCTCAAACCTCTGCCACTCTGTTACCCTGTTGCAGGCTGTGCCATCGTTAGGTTGTTTCTTTCTGCTGTCCCCAGACTGTAAACTCCTACAGGGCAGCATGGTTTCTTAATCATGGTTATGTTTCTTGCATCTCCCACAGAGCAGACACTTGGCTGTGTGGGACTGAATTTGAAGTGAAGTCACAGAGCATGCATACCAGTGATGTGGCTAGCTTTTTAGTGTGCACCTACTGTGTGCCAGCTGCTCTGATGTATGACCTCATTAATGTCTGCAGAAGCAAGTATGTTCTCTCCACCACACAGGTGTGGAAACAGGCCCAGGAAGATTGACTTGACCAAATGCTGTCAAAGCCAGATGGGAACTGTTGCTCTCCTGCTCCAGACTTATACTGATAGGACCAGGCTGCTCTGGTGTAAACATCCATGCATGCACAGCCTCTCTGCCACCTGATACACATGCACACGCCTCTACCTGCATGCATGTTAGAGTCACCCAGGGAACTCTGAAAATACAGATGCCCAGTCTTGCAGGTGGGAGGAAAAACACAGGTGTTTTTCAAAAGCTCAGGTGATGCCAGTTCAGGTCAAGGCCCCCGCCACCCAGGCCAGAGTGAGAAGATGTACACACCTCTGGGAGAGCCCCTGAGTTGCTGCTGCCTGCCCCTAAGAATAAGTGTTTATTTGTTAAGTGAATGCCTGATAGCCTTGCCCCTGGTTGGCAACTTTTGAAGGTGAGGATGGGCTCATGAGTACTTGGCCGTGGTCTCTGAATGTGTCCTGTCCTATGGCAACATAGACTGAAGCTCTCCCTTTTGGGTTAAGTGCTCATAGTTGCAGTTGGCCTTAGTGTGACTTCAGCACTTTCCAGAAGGTGAGGCTCCCAGAAATGCATCCCAACCTTTCCCACATGAGGAGATAGTGTCTGTATGAACTGGAAATGAGGAGGTGATAATTTCTATTTGTAGGTAACTTAAACTCTTTAATCTTTTGAATGGGGGAAGGCTTGTTGAGAAGAGGGAGTAAAGCAGAGGTACTCAAAGTGAGTCTTCTGATTAGCAGCATCAGTGTCACCAGGTGGCTTGTTAGAAATGCATAGTCTAGACCCCACTCCAGAGACTCTGGGCTTGGGGTTCAGCAGTCTCATCCCCTCTGGGGGTAATTTTACTGCCAGTGAAGGTTGAGAACCTTGGTTCTAGAATGATGGTGAGTATGTGCCTGGTGTCTGACATGGTCAGTGGTCCTCATCTCCAGCTGGGTATCAGACACATATCTATATCTATATACATATACATATCTACATCTCTATAGATATATAGATATATTTTTTGAGACGGAGTCTTGCTTTGTCACCCAGGCTGGAGTGCAGTGGTGCAATCTCGGCTCACTGCAACTTCTACCTCCCAGGTTCAAGCAGTTCTCCTGCCTCACCCTTCAGAGGAGCTGGGACTACAGGCATGTGCCACCATGTCCAGCTAATTTTTGTATTTTTAGTAGAGATGAGGTTTCACCATGTTGGCCAGGATGGTCTCGATCTCTTGACCTTGTGATCCGCCTGCCTCGTCCTCCCAAAGTGCTGGAATTACAGGCGTGAGCCACCGCGCCTGACTGGGACATCTATATTTTTAACAAGTGTTCCGGGACATTCTGAAATGCAAGCTGATATTTTTTTTTTTGAATAATCATTGTAGAAGCCTGATACATACTGCATTCTTTACATAATAACCTCATATACACTTGGTTCAGGATAAGGGCACTTCCTCTTTCCTTTTCTTCTTGCAGTTGTGGCTCCTTCTCTAATTATCAAGACCTTCTCTATTAGTCCTGTTATCCATTAAGTAAAAACAGTCATTCCCTTCCACATGCTCTTCCTCAGGCTAGATTGTTCACTGCCACATAAAAGCCACAAGTGGGTTTTATGGCCTCATGCATACTTAATTATTCTGTCTTCTCAAAATTGTGTTTTAAATGAGAGAAAACATTAGCCTCTGATCTAATTGATCCACAAAGCATCATTTCAGAATCTTTGCATGACTTAACTGTTGACCCAGACTGGCGTCGCAGTCCAGCAGAAGGCCACAGGTCAAGGAGGGAAAGGCCTTACTACTTCCTGTCACCCCTGTGAGTTGCTCTGCAAAGAGCAGGTGGGAGCCAGGACAAGAGCTGCAGGCATGGGCGTTATCTGTCTCTAAAAGAACTGATTATTTTTTGTTTTGCCCACAGCTGTCTGTGTCCCCATCACCCTTATCTGTCATCATCAGTGTGCACACCTGCATGATATTTTATGACACGGCACACCTGCTGAAATGGAGCAGTTGTCATGTTTCAGATTTGTTGTCTTGTGTGTATGTCATGAGGCATCATGGCAAAAATGAGATAGGGCTTCTGTTGTAACCCTTCCTCCCACTTTGTTACCCTCCAGCCTCATGGTGGGGTCCTAAAGCTGAAGACCTACCAGACTGCTTCAGCTGCCTCTCCAGGGGTGACTCTCTAGGGGACCCCACCCAGACATGTTCTTTTCCACTTCTGCATCCAGCTCCCTTTGGATCTCTCTCAAGACTCACACAAAGGCCTGGGTGAGGCTCGCCAAAGCCCCCTACCTCCCAGGCCTTTAGGCTGCCTTCCTTTTTGTTCCCACATTGTGTCACCTATTATAAACCTCTGGTAGATCATTTATTCCATCATGTTTGTATGTATGTTTGTGTTGCAAAGGAAATAAATGAATTTGTTTTTACTTGCCCAGACCCTTTAGAACTTCTTTGGGAGTATTTGAAAGCCATTTGAATGAGGCCAGGACTAGCTAAACTTCGTTTCTCAACAGCAGCAAATACCTGGTGTTTTAAAAGTGACAATCTAATCACATAACTAGGGCTGAGTGATTTGCAAGTTGGCCTTGACTTGACTAGAAAGCACAATGGAAATAGGAGTTGGAATCAGAATGCCAGAGATAGAGGGTGTCATAAACGTCATAACCCTGCTCTGCAGAGCTTGCCCAAGGCTAGGGCTGAAAGAGAGACCCCCAGTAATGAGTGTCACGTCCTTAGCCCTGTGCTGCTCACTGCCATTAGAATCACCTGGGAGCTTTGAAAGCATCCGAGGGCCCCCAGGCCGCTCCCCAGACCAGTTCGGTCAGAACCTCCTGGGTGGGACCAGGCCTCTGAAATTTTTAGTGCTCCCCAGGTGCCTCCAATCTGTAGGTAGGATTGAGAACCACTAGGCTCAAGGAGTTTGTTTAAATATGTGGGTTTGAAAATGAGGCTAAGAGGAATCACCTGGCTATAGCTTTTTTTTTTTTTAGTAAAGGGAAATTGAATAGAGGCATGCTAATTAGCACAGGCGTATGTTTGTATGTGCATAGATACATGTATCTGGACACTGCAGAGAGGTTGTATATGCTTGGATGTTTACAACAGTGTCCATATTTGTAGATTTGGAGGAAGGTTAGATCCATATGACTCTCCTTTTTGACCTTTCCTTAGCAGACACACCCAGTTGGTGAGCAGATCCAGCTCATTCTCCCTGAAATAGAACTCTGCCCTAAAATGCTCCTTCCATCTTTTCCTGTTCATTTCCATTGCCACTGTGTTGATGTGGCCTTTTCTTCTCCCCGCTCTCAATATGGCCCAGGTGTCTTCTCTGCTGGCATTCTTCCATCCTCCATTCACCACACCTGGTGTGACCCTCACACTATTAAACTTTTGCTGTTCTCCAGTGCTCACAGATAAATGATGATAATGATAATGGTTATAACTGACCCTTCCCTAGCATTAACATGTATGTGTTGTTGACTCCTGACACCAGCTCGGCGAGGTAGCACTCTTGTCGCCCTTTTATAGATGGAGAAACTGACGCGCAAAGTAACTTGGCCAAGGTCAGCCAGAGTCGGAATGGACCCAGGTGGTCTGGCCCCAGAGCCTCTGTTTTGCTGCGTCTCTCCATGCATTCCTGTCATGTAGGAAGGGAGAGGCTGCTCTTTGCTAACAGACTTTTCATCCATTATTTCTAATCTTCACATCCCTCCTGCTGAGTAGATACTATGATTCCTGTTTCATAGAATCCAGGCTGGGAGAGTTTGAATAACATGACTGAGGACACAGAGCTAAGGAAATAACAACAGGGATTCAAACCAGGTTTTCCTCCCTCCACCATCTGCATTCTATCTACTTAATTGCTTGGGATTGTCTAAATTCACCCCTGTGGCATTTGTGGCTCCTTACAGTCTGTCCTCACCCCACCTTTCCAGCTATTTTCTTCCTTCCTTTCTTTTTTTTTTTTCTTTTTTTTTTTTAAGCAAGGTCTCGCTCTATTGCCCAAACTGGAGTGCAGTGGCGCGATCTCAGCTCACTGCAACCTCCGCCTCCCGGGTTCAAGCGATTCTCCTGCCTCAGCCTCCTGAGTCGCTGGGATTGTAGGTATGCACCACCACGCCTTGCTAAATTGTGTATTTTTAGTAGAGAAGGAGTTTTGCCATGTTGGCTAGGCTGGTCTCGAACTCCTGGCCTCAGGTGACCTGCCCACCTTGGCCTCCCAAAGTGTTGGGATTACGGGTGTGAGCCACTGCTCCCGGCCCCAACTATTTTCTCTTCCATGATGAAATCATGCCACCCATCTTTGGCTCATGCTGTTCCTTTTGCCTGAAGTGTTCTTCCCTGCTCAGCGAGGACATCATTCAGCTTTTAGATCTCCCATGACAAGGACTCTTGTCTTGCTCATAGCACCCTGCATGGAATTTGCACCCAGCAGGAGAGAGTAGCCATCTCATTTTCTTACACTTCAAGAAGCCCTTATGTGCATCTCATGAGATGCACATAAGAGTGCATCTCATCGTGGCCCCCTTAGTGTGAGGTTTGCATCACACATCTCATCTCCAGTCCCTTTGTGTTATTCTTAGGTACATGTTTACCTTCTTGCTAGATGGCTCCTTCAGGCCAGGTGTCCTCTCTCCATCACTTTTCTCTTGTGTCTAGGGCGTTGCCTGGCAAGCAGCAGATGTTCGGTATATATTTGTTTAACAAATGTAGGGCAGACAAGAATACAAAAAACGGGGAAATCATAATCAGTTGGAGGGCAGTTGGCAGAGTCATAGTGCTTAGAACAGTCAGGGGTGTATTTACCTGATGGCCTCTAGGGAAATGTACACTGTTTGGAAATTTCCAGAAGGAAGCAAAGAGCAAATGAATACCCCACTGGGCTGATTTAGCTTGTCCATTTTGCCACTTAGGTTTTGTTAAGTTTGTTTTTATTTTGAGACGGGGAACAGGCTTTGCTAGCCTCCTGCGGAAAATCCCCTGTTTCCTCTGTCTTCCTGGCATGGACTTTATCGCTAGTATATATTTGGGATTGTGTACAAACTGCGGACTTCAGGACTTTTATAGGACTTCATGGGCGGTCTGTGGTGGAGGTTTGTGGGGGTGGGGAAAGCAGTGTTTCCGGAAGAGGGAAGAAGCTTTCAGGATGGAAACAGGTGCCAGAAAAAAACATTTTTGCTACTGGGAAAGTGAATTCGTTAACCGTTGAATTAGGGTTATGATACTAAATAAACGTCTTCCTGATTCGTCAGGTTAAAAGGCGTTTACACAGCTGCCTTTTTGCACCTGGCACAGGAGGCCAGGTGGGAGGGTCCCGGGGGGAAGGACAGAGCGCACTGTCAGGTGGGAAGGAGAGGCCTCCTGGGCATCTCCTTGGATTGGCTCTGACATTTCTTCTTGCCCCCTTCAGGTGAGCGTCCTGACCACCCTGGAGCGTAGGTTCAACCTGCAGAGCGCTGACGTGGGTGTGATCGCCAGCAGCTTCGAGATCGGGAACCTGGCGCTCATCCTCTTCGTGAGCTACTTCGGGGCGCGCGGGCATCGGCCGCGCCTAATCGGCTGCGGCGGCATCGTCATGGCGCTGGGCGCGCTGCTGTCGGCGCTGCCAGAGTTCCTGACCCACCAGTACAAGTACGAGGCGGGCGAGATCCGCTGGGGTGCAGAGGGCCGCGACGTCTGCGCTGCCAATGGCTCGGGCAGCGACGAGGGGCCCGACCCCGACCTCATCTGCCGCAACCGGACGGCTACCAACATGATGTACTTGCTGCTCATTGGGGCCCAGGTGCTCCTGGGCATCGGTGCTACCCCAGTGCAGCCCCTGGGCGTCTCCTACATCGACGACCACGTGAGGAGGAAGGACTCCTCGCTCTATATAGGTAGGAGCTGCCCCAGCCGTGTCAGCAAGAGACCGGGGTGTGTTGACGGTGGATAAAAGGGTGGCCTGGTGGACTTTGATTTTGCCGTTGTACTGGTTCTCAGACTTGGCTGCACACCCAGTGTTCTTGAAAAATACTTATGCCTGGGGTTGCAACCTGGGCATTGAGACGGTTTTAAAAGTTCCCAGGTGATTCTCATGAGCAGCCGAATTTGAGCTCCAAGGGACTAGACCACTAACCGCTTCAGTGGGAAAACATGACCGGGAGGAGTTGTATGTTTCTCTCTTCTTTTTGGGTGTGTGTGTGGACTTTGGGCCTTCTGATGTTAGCCACCAATGTATACTTGGGGTCTACACATTGGAAACTGCAGCTTTGAAGAATCAAAATGATGTCCTGGTGATTGTCCTATTGCAGCTCAAAAGGAGAGGTGATGGCTTTGCCAGCATTTGGCATCATTCAAAGTTGGTGACTTCCGGTAATTTTTTCAATAACGGAAGTATGCATGGGAATTGGGTATTTAGAGAGAAATAAGGTATTTGTGTTTTGAAAAGTTATTTTTCACTGTCAGTTTCCGATGTTTTATACTGGAAGGATGGAAACCACTTGTGGGTGGGGGTTAAGAATCATCTGAGTGGCAAGTTATTTATTATGTGGCGCGCGGTGTTTTCAGTCTCTGTGGTGGGTTCTGTTGGATGGCTGCGTGTGAGGTGAGAGCTGGCCAGCCCAGCATCTCTATCCCTTGTTTACAAAGTATAATTTTGTCTCCTGTCAGCTGCTGGATTTTTCTGACACATCCCCAGTCACTGAGTGCTAAGCTTTGAAAAAATTACCTCTACCCAGGGAAGCTTTTTGCCTCCCAAAAGCAATGTGCCTTGAGGTAGAAAGTTAATTATATTATGGAGGTTTAAGTGAAAATAGAATTTGAACTGGATTTGACATAAAGGTTCCTAACTGCCAAGCTTCAAGCTTGCTGAGATAGGACGGTTTGGAAGCAGGACACACCGGAATGCGGATTTTTCTCTGTGTCTTTCTGACCCAGCTTTGGAGTAGATGCATTTACTGAACACGTATGTTGCACACAGATGTTCTGACTGGCTGTGAACAGGCTCTGGGCAGGAAAGGTGGAAGGAATGTGCGTCTCCATTCAGAGGATGGAGCACCAGTGTGCCTAGCCACCACCTACCTATGGAACAAAGTGGAAGAGAAAACGGCTCAGGCCAGAGATTGTTAGGGGTTTCCGTTATTACCTGAGAGTGGGTATGGTGGAGGAAGGGAACTAAGGTAATTGTTTTTCTTTCATTGCCTTAAGGCTTGAGTGAAAGCTGCTCCATGTGAGTTTTTTGCACACCAGATCATGGACTACAGCATGTAGCCACAAAAGTCTCCTGAGGTCCACCCTCTGACTTGACTGATGTCACCCTAGGACTCTGGGAGAGTAGGTTTCTGATAGGAATAACAGAAAGTAGATCCATCAGAGCACAGGGAATGAAATGGGGAGTGAAAACCTGAGTTGTTGTCTCTGCTCTTAGAATCAAGTAGAAAATTTTCTCCCCAGAGTCACCCCTGAAGTCCCAGCAGTGCTGTATCACTTCTGCCTAGGGCTTCCAGCCATAGTCGCTGAACCCTCTTCTGGAAGTGTCTCCTGATGAGTTAAGTTGTGCTATTTCCCCACACTGGGTGAGGGTTGGTTTGAATGTGCCAAAAGCTTTATGGTGAGGAAGCACTTTGGTTTGGGACATAGGGGTGTGGGAGGTGGACGCATGGACTGTAGGGCTGATCATTTGAGGCAGGAGGTCTTCTTGAATTCTGAGGCATTGTCTATGGGATTTGCATTGAGTCTTTGGTAGGAAGAACTATTCAGCCAAATTTCTATTTGGTCACCCCATTCCTCTATGATAAGTCTACATTGGGGGAGTGTCTCTTTGCATGACGTATGAACATCTTGGTGGCTCTGTTACATATGGCCAGGTTCCAAAACATCGTAGCCCATGCCGTGGAGATGATAGTTCTGTGTCTCTCTGCACTGGTTTCATGGGTTTGTGTTTATAGGGATCAGGAGAGGAGAAATCTTTTGCATAGATTGACCTCAATAGGTGGCCTTTTATTCCATACGTGGTTTATCTCCAGGTATAATTTAAGATCATAGCATATGCAGAGCATAACTGGTTCATTTATTTATTGTACGAGCTATAAAAAAAGTGTTCGTGGTAGTGAGAATATTTCAAAGTTTATCTCCTCTAATATGGCACTAGTTCCTGAAGCCACTTAACTTTACTCCAGAGTGTTTGGGGTAGCCCACTGAACAGTATTGATATAAAATTCTGGTCTCTTAACTCCCTGAAGAGGAGGAAAGTCTCAAGGGACTGATGCTGGGACCCTAGGTGTAAATGTATATCCATCGGGGAGGAATAACATGTGTACCCCTGGTTCCAGCTCCTGCAGAGCTGGTCTAGAGAGGGGCCCACAACCAGCTGTCTGATCATATGCCTAAACTGTGATACCATAGTGGAGATTGAAAGGATTCTAAATATGGCATGTGTAAAACACCAGCTTGTTCTTGAGCTGAGCCTTCCCTGTGGGTGTCAGCAGGGAAGAGAATGATCAACATGCACAGCTCAGGCTGCAGGTCAGTGGTGATGATACCTGCCCCTGGCTTGCCCACATCGTGGGTCACTAGATGGGTGCTGTTTGTACATTGGTGGCTGTGTCATAGCTTCCACTACAACCCAGGGCAAAGTGAAGCATTCCATCCTGAATTAAGCTGATATTTTCCAGTGAAATGACTTACTTGCTTTGACCTCTTGT
This sequence comes from Mandrillus leucophaeus, assembly GCF_000951045.1. NCBI lineage: Eukaryota > Metazoa > Chordata > Mammalia > Primates > Cercopithecidae > Mandrillus > Mandrillus leucophaeus. Next base: position 1,977,454 of record NW_012101954.1, read on the forward strand.
GCTGAGCCGCTGCCAGACTCCTGGATTCCTGGATGGGCTATTCACAAGGGGCTCCTCTGGCTGGCACCATTCTTCAGCCAGTCCTTTCCACTGTGGGAGGGAGCCAAGGGAACTCATTACCAGGGGACAACACTGGATGAATGGGGACTCAGCTCTGCTGGCAGGCTTTCACTGCAGCATCATGTGGCACCCAGCCTCACAGTGCAGCCAGATAGTGACCCGTGGATGGCACGTGGCACTCTTTGTTCTTAGAGTGACTGCATGGGCACGGTGGCAGTGGAGACCATGGGGCCCCTACTGAGGTCCAAGAATCCATTCTTTGGGAGCCTAGTCATGCCTGTAGCTCCATGTTGTGACCTTCCATTAACCCAGTTTTCTTAGCTGTCCTTCTGTTTCTCTAAGTTCAAAACACAAGTCGTATTTGCTTTTTATGAAAGTGTAAGTAGGATGATGTAATGGACTTACTGTGCTCTTTCATTAGGTTGCCCCCCCCTTTTTTTTCCAAGGAGGAAAAGGTGAAATGGGAGTAGTAAAGATTTCTAAATAACTTTATTCCTAGTTAAAAAGCATTACATGTTCACTGTTTACAATTTTGAATATGTAGAAAAAGAATAATTAGAGAATATTTACTTGTAGCTTTATGGTGTATATAATTCCATTCTCTTTTCTGCATTAGTATGCTTTTCTATGAAAATATGTTCATGATAAATGATGTTTTGTAATTTCATTTCTCTTAATATTTCATGAGAATTTCCTTGTTACTAAATATTCTATGACATTATTGCTGCATATATAATCCCTTCTGAATATATATGATAGTATTTAATACTTTCTATAGTTGGACATGGATTTTTAAAATTTTTGCTGTTTTAAACAAAGCAGATAGGTAAAGTGTCATTCTGAGAGGTTGAGTAACTTACCCAAACTCATTTACCTCGATAGGGCTGGGCTGTGCATCTAAAAGTGACGCTTATTTCAGGTATGTCTGGGATCTGCTCACAAGGCTGGGATGGGAGCTCAAGGGTGGTGCCTGGTCCTAGGAGTCAGGTGCAAGCCAGGGCATTCCATGAGACAGCCCGAAGCCTCCTGGGCATAAAAATTGCAGCAGGAGCCAGGAAGGTGGGAAGACAGCAGTGTGTCTGGAGTCCAGGGAGAGAGGTGCTACTGAAATGGAGAATGAGTGTCAGAGCCAGAATGGAGAGTTAGAAGTAGGATGGAGAGAGAGGAAGGTGGTCTTAGCTAAGGTTCATGTCTGGGTTCTGGAAAGAGCTTGTGCCCCTGTTTCATAGTGCTTTGAGCTGAGATGGCTGCAAATCAGACCTTAGACATCTGGGGCAGGAGCAGCTGATCTGTTCCATCTTTTGCTCAGCTCTTTCCAGTAATGTGGGCACCATACCTTCACATGCCATTCATTCTGTTTCTGAACTGCAGTAGCTGCTAGGAGGTTTTTTTAAATGTTGTGTTAGAAATAGGCCACCTTACAACTTCCCATACCCTGTGTTCTGGTTATGCCCTCTGGATCTACCATGAAAAATCCCTATCCCTCTTCCATATTTTGATGGCTTCCCAAATAGTTGAGCACTAACCTTTCATGGGTAGGCGGAGAGTATCTAAAGCTTGGCTCTTCTAGGCTAAGACCTTTGCTCTATGCTTGATGGGGTTTCCTACCATACTTCCTTCTTAAGAGGGATGCCAAGGGCTGGGGAGCTCATTACCAGAGGACAAAACCAGATGAATGGGGGATGTGGGATATGGCATTGTATTAGTTTGCTAGGGCTGCCCTCAGCAAACACCACAGACTGGGTGGCTTAAATGACAGAAGTATATTTTCTTATAGTTTTAGAGGCTGAAAGTCTTAAGATTAAGGTGCCACAGGGTTGGCATCCTCTGCAGTCTCTCTCCTTGAATTTCAGATGGTTGCCTTTTCTCTGTGTCCTCACGTGGTCTTTCTTCTGCATACACATCCCTGGTGTCTCTCTTGTGTATCCAATTTACTCCTCTTACAAGGTCACCAGTAAGATTGGTTTAGACCCACCCATATTAGTTCATTTAACCTTAATTGCCTCTTTAAAGAACTTGTCTCCAAATATAGTCAGTCACATGCTGATGTTCTGGGGGTTAGGGCTTCAATATATGAATTTGGGGGAAGGAACACTATTCAGCCTGTAACAGACACCAAAGAGATCAGTACCAAACTAAGACTGCACTCCTGCCTCTTGTGCCAAAAGTTTTCTGTAAGGAACTGTATTGTCATTTTTTTCTCTAAGTACTTGAGGAATTGATGATGTAGTTGTTTTTTTTTTTTTTAATAGCTTTTAAAAATTATAGAATCACAAGTTGTGGCAAAATACAGGAAAGTCCCCTGTATCCTTCATCCTGTTTCCCCTGCCGTTGATGTCATGGTAACTGCCATACAATAGCAAAACCAGGAAATTAACATTGCTATAATCCATAAAGTTTATTCAGATTTCTCCAGATTTTTTTTTTCATTGTAGAGACGAAGTCTCACTCTGTCACCCAGGCTGGAGCACAGTGGCGCCATCTTGGCTCACTGCAGCCTCTGCCTCCTGGGTTCAAGTGATTCTCGTGCCTCAGCCTCCCAAGCAGCTGAGATTATAGGTGCCTGCCACCACACCCGGTTACTTTTTTTTGTATTTTTAGTGAAGACAGGGTTTCATCATGTTGGCCAGGCTGGTCTCGAACTCCTGACCTCAAGTGCTCCACCTGCCTCGGCCTCCCAGAGTGCTGGAATTATAGGCATGAGCCTCTGCGCCTGGCCAAGATTTCTTCAGTTTTTATATGTGTTCATTTGTGTGTCTGTCTATAGTTCTGTTCAATTGTATCAAATGTGGATGATGCAGTTTTAAGAATGCAGATTGGGATCAAGGTGAAACCAGATAATTTTGAGTTGTGCATGTTAGGCAGACACACGCACGCACGTGCACACACACACACACACACACACACGGCACAGAGACAGGGACTGGCAGAGTCTCCTGAGGATGAATGTTCTGGAGAGAATGGGAGCTGGCCAGGGGAAAGGGGTTCTTTGAGAAGGGAGCTTTTGCTGTTTGCCTGAATACACAGGACAAGTGCTGCAACTCAGGAGGCACACATATTAGACACAAAAATGTGTCATGTTTTCTTTTTTTTAATCACTTATCGTGAACCGCAGTGCACCCCTCAGTGTTTCCGTTAATGATGCAAAGAGAGTAATTCTCAGATTTCATCTGCCAAGTTTTTGTTTAGTACAAAGGCCCCCCGAATACTGGCCAGCAACCAGAGAGAACCAAATTTCCTTTCAGATCCCTGGGAGCAAAGAGTTATTTTGCCTCTGATGAGTTTTTATTTTAACTCGACATTGGGTAAAATGTGTTTTAATTCTCCAAAGAACATGGATCGGGTATGAATCAAATATACTGTGACTGCAGTTCATCTGAAAAAATAATTAAAAAGCCATCCCTCGTGGGAGCAAGCATTGCTCATTATATTCTTGCAACTTCATTGATATTGAAGTTTCCTTCATTAATTTATTTTTCTAAAATAAATGGCACTCTAAAAGTGGTCAATTTGTTTTGGCGTTATTCCATTCCCTCTCACCAGCTGCTGGTCACATGCCATTTCCAGTGTGTTTTTAGCAACCTGCTAGGAAACAGCCTGTGGCTCTTATCTGGTGCTTCCATATTGCCTGGGCTGATAGGTGTTTCTCATTCATTCACAGCCACTCATAACTCATGCCCTGTGGTTCATGGCATCACTGTTGTGCTTGCTGCCTGGGTGACCTTTGGACAAGACTCTGTGGGCTCTGGAGCCTAACAGTCTTGAAATTCAAATTCTGGCCCCTCCACAACTCCTGGGTTTTGGATGAGTTTCCAGTTGCCCTGAGACTTTTGCCTTTTCAGTAAAATGGTCTGGTCTACCTGGCCAGGCTTTGCATGAATGTCAGGTATCCTGTACACTGTGGGGATTGGTAAATGCTGCCCTGTTCATCCTTATGGTCATAGCATCTCCATTTCCAGATGTAGAAATTAAGGCACAGGTGGATACATGACTGACCTGTTTAAACACAGGAGCAGATCTTTGGACAAGAGCCCTTGGAACCTGATTTTCGGCCTGAGATGTGATCTATCTTATAGAGCTGAGAATAGCAACCTCTTCAGTCCTAAACCAGCAGGGCTCTTCTTTTCCTGAAGACCCCCTCCAGTGGCTCATCTCAAAGTGCACGAAGTGCTAGCGTTGCCCCAGGCAGAAGGAAAGCCAGTTTGTATTAATTTGGAGGCACCACAGAGTATGGCCATTGCCCCAGTGTGATGTATGGATTGGCTTTCAGGGTTCTAGCATGTTGCTTCTTAATTTGGAATCATATTGGCTCAATTTTATTTTAAATGATATATTCTTGTTTTAGTAACATTGAGAAAAACAAAAATGTAATAAGAAAATGTAAATAATATATAATCCAGATACCTACAGAAAATTATTGTCAGTAGTTAGGTATATTTTATTCCAGCCTTTTTTCTTGGTATATAGTTTTGCTTAGTTAAAAACCATACCATAAATAAACCTGCTTTTTATCAGCTGGCATATTATAAAGTTTTTCTGTGTCATAAACAATATACATCATTTTAGATAATTGCATTCTATTTTGTCAATCTAGAAATGCTGGAATTTGCTAGTTGGGCATTTAGGTGATGAATGTCTTCGTGGCTTTATTTAGCCTTGTCCACGTTGGCTGAAAACTTTAAGAGCTCAGGTTAGTTCAGATAGATTCAGTGTGAGCTAAAAGCCAGCCTCGTGGCCTTGCGGTGACTTTTTCCAAAAGATAAATGAGTGAGGCCGGGAGTGTCCTGTAGACAGGCTCTGGGCTGGCTATGGGTGTTGGCATTCTTGTTTTGCAGCCCCCTTCCACGTCTGCTCAGGGATCACAATCTTAAGTGCTGAAGGGGCTCAGTTGACAAATGAGAAAAGCAGACAGTGTGGAGCCTGGGGAGCTGGTCCTTGCCTCATCCTCCACCATTTGTTGCCCTGTAGGAATGCAAAGTTACTGTTTCCAGATCTTCTGATTGTTAACAGAGACTGGAAATCGGTATTTTTCAAGAGGATTGAGTTGCCAACTCATTGAAATCTTCTCCAAGCCCTTTGTGAGTCAACATTGTTTAGCATGTCTCGAACACATGGTAGCTGGAACACACACAGTGGCTTGCCATGGTGGGCTCTTTGCCCCAGACCATGAATTTCAAATTGCATTCATCTTTTGAGTTGCAAATAAATAAAACACGAAAAAAGAAAAGAAAGGAAAGCTGTCACACATTGTGAATGTCATAGCCAGCAAAACGTGTTCTTTGCTGTGGTTCTGAATGTTAGGGGTATTGGATTTGGAGGAAGGGGATTGGGGATCTTGCACAAACACAGGACAACCTGGCAGGGGTGAGGGGAACACCACTGCTGAGTGGACCTGCTCCTACTGACACCTTGCTTACTGCCTCACAATGATGGGGATTCCCAGGATTGGAAAGAAATGAAACCATTTTCCCAAGCTTAACATGGCCAGAAGAAGAAAAACACGGTTCAAGGTTCCCCAGAGAGAGTATTGGGATGCATAAACCAAACCTTTTGGGGCTGGCTGGGGCCTACAGATATTTACTGTGTGTGCAAGAGCATCTTTGAAGAAACTTTAGAACATAGCACTGAAGTATTTGATAGGCAGGAAACAGGACCAGAGAGACCCATGATGACCTAAAGAAAGGTGAAAGTCCACGTGAGGGAATTTTCCTTCCAGAAGGATGTCAAAGACTACTGCTAGTTACTTCTTCACCCCGGCTTCCTTACTGCACCTAACTAGACAAGGCACACCGATCTTATTTGCTTTTCAAGTGCGGCACAGGTATTGTTCTTAAAAATGATTTCGAGACATTTCCTCTAATAACATGCATATTGTTGCTCTTCAGTTTAAAGGAGTGTTTACTTTTCTGAGAGAGAATAATCTTGGCTTCATTTTCTTTTTGTCCTTTTCATCTACAAGAAGCATTCTGTGAGAGCAGATGGCATGAAAGGTTTGGTTTCTGTCGAGCATTGTGTTTTGCTATTGTTAACACTGGGATTTGAGGTTCATAGTCTTCCTCCTTAGTGGGAAGTGAGTTATTCATTGCTAGATAACTTTTTAAGTGTTAAAATGCCTCACAGAAGAGTCTCTTGTGGATATTTGCTTTTGTCTGTCCAGTACCTTGTTTTTTCCACTGGGAAACTACCTCTCCCATCTTAGGTGGTTGCTGTGGGTTGCAGAAGTGGCCATGTGGTCAGTCCAGGCATGGTCAGTTGTGACACATAGAAGGTCTACAGTAGTCTATAGTGACAGACCCTAGAAGTGGGCCACTCAGAGTCCACTGTGAGGTGAGAGAAGTGGACCAGCTTCTCTTGTAGGACTGTTACTGAAAGAACTCTGAATACCCAGAGATTCCAGTGTCCATCATTGCTGCCACATGCAGAGAACTTGCCTAAGAATGAATGAACTTACCTACAGAGAAAAGTAGACCAGGGAAAAGGGAGAGCAAAAGGGCTTCCTAGATCCAGCCGTGCTTGAAGCTAGCATCTAGCCCTTAGAATCCTAGTCACTTGAACACATAAATTATCCTTTCCAACATCTACAGCTGCCAGGTTTCTGCCTCATCAGGCTTGAGTGCCCTGTCATGTCATAGAAGTTGGTCTGGATTGCTTCCCCCTTGAGGTATAACCAAGCATCTTTGAATAGGGATAGAGTCCAGGGAAACTCCGGTAAGGCAGTTGTTCTCTGCTCAAAGTGCTAGTTCTTTCACAGTACAAAGATAACCACTCATGAGACTCTGAAGAACCCCTGACCCTATGCATAAAATGAAAGGGGCTAGCTTGAAAGTGTTGGCTTAGCTCTTCATTTCATTATTTCAGAGGCATTGAAGTTACGGAACTTAGAAGCCAAAAGGAATGTCCCCTCTCCACCTTTCTCCCTACCTATCAAAAACAAACAAAAGTATTTTAAAAATAACCTGTTGGTAGGCTTTGTGCAGGAGCAGTAAGTGTTTAATAGCACATTGCCTATGTGGGCAGGAGCATGTTGAGCATGCTCAGTTTATTCAATGGTTCTGTTTATTGAATGGAAAAACTATAACCAACCCTGGCTCTTTTACTTGACTGCAGTTGCCAGAGCTACCTTAACTCTCTCAAATGACTGCATATTGTCAGGAATGAATAAGCTAAATAAATGAATATGTTCCATTCCCAGCGTGGCTTTGCCATTTCATTCCTGCCAAGCCGTGTGTGTGTGTGTGTGTGTGTGTGTGTGTGTGTGTGCACGCATGCTTATTTTAGCCCACATAATAGACAAATATGAAGATACCAAAGCCTTGTGTGGCTAGTGGACACTCATCAAAATTGAGGTGTATTTCTTTAGCACTCAGATTCAAGAATTTGGCTTAAGAATGTCAGGAGTCATTGTTGGCTACTTGAAGCTAAAGGTTCTTGGATGTGCTTTGCAGGAGTGGGGGCCATACCCTTTTCGAATTATGTGGAGATTTATGTGTATGTGTACCCTGGGAGGAAAGCTTTCACTGGATTGAACGAGGTTCATGACCCACAGAAGGTTAAAACCATATAAAGTGCTAATGTTAGACTTTGGTGACAGGCATCTTGGGGTGAGATAAGTCTAGCTAGTTGAGGGTGAGATAGGCTGTATGGAGTGACAGATGGCATTTAGAGACTGGAATGTTGTTCACTGTTCAGCTCTTAGCTTGTTTTGCTCCCTGGGGAGCCACTGTACTTACAACAGGAAGCATTTAAGCATCACTTAGGCAACTGTGGTAAAAAGTCAGAATGCATTCTCAGCAGCATTGGAGACGCCCCTCAGCCCTCCACTCCTCCGAAAATTCCTCTGGGGCTGAAATTTTCCATCCCTTCTTTCAGCCTAACCGTGGGTGTTTTGGGTAATATTCAGCAGATTTTCTGTGCTGGTTTGAACTGATGCACAGATAGGAAAATCAAACTTTTTTTTTCTTTTTTTTTAGTTCAAAAACATTTTAAAACAGCACTTGGATCATTAATAGAATCTGAACTCTCAAAGTCAAAATTTTCCATGTGTTCTAACTAAGAAAAAGACTCACTGTTGGGGCAATGAAAAACAAAGGCAGAAAGTTGTGAGGGACTAAACAATTCTGGGGACACAAATGAACTGGGCAAACTTTTTATTGGCAAACCTTTTTTGGGATAGTTGGTACATTTGAGAAACCTTCTATTTTATACCACGGCCTCCTATTTCAGGTGTCGGGGGACTGAGGGAGGATTGGCGTTGAACTCATTCTGATGTCTCTCCAAGGAAAGATACTTTTCTCCCTTTCTCTCTGTAATGTTCCAAGCAAGTGGGGCCAATGGGTGTGATTTCTCACTGCTTCCCTTTCTGGGCAAGACGCTGTTACCATAAGAACATTCACATTTGCCCACCTGCCTTGTGGGTTGTTAATGGAGTTTACAAAGGGAATTTGGATTCCCAGCAAGAGGTCTCATTAACACAGCAAGGATCTAATAGAATCTAAAATTGTGTATGGACACTGGAACCTTTTGAAACCTGGTGGTTTCTATTATTAGATCTAAATGATTTCACCAACCCTGGCCCCAGACTATACATTTGTATCATGGGGCAAAGAGCCTTCTCTTCATCAAGGTAAATCTACCATATTGATTGAAGAACATGCTAATACCTGTGATTCTGGTGCCAAGAGAAGATAAAAAGGCCATTAGGCAGTACACAGAGGAAAGTGTCTCCCACATTGGTGCTTTTATTTTATTTTTTTAATATCGGCCTTGTTACTGGTTGTGTGTTTAATACTAGGATTCATTACTATCATAAAGAAAGTTTAACAGCTGTCTGCTTATTTAGACAAGTGCATTAAGTACAGGTGAGTTTGAATAGTGACCATAATAACACTGAATACACTAGCTCCCGTTTATGGGGTCATAGCTGTATGACATACAGACAACTAGTATTTTGCATATAGTTTCTCACTCCCTCTTCATAAAGCCCAAGGAGATAGAGGCTGTTATTCTTACTGTATAGATACAGGAGCTGAAACTCATGGGGCTTAAGCAACTTGTTCAGGGTCGCATAGTTAGTGAGTGGCAAGGCCCAAGCTACAATCCCGGTCTGGTCTCCATTATCCCAAGGGCCTTGTCTTTCCCATCATATGCTACCCCTCCACCATCCCCAGGTATGGTTACATCCACACCAGGATAATATGGGACCCCAAGCATGTCACACTAAGCATGAAAAGTGACTCAACCCAACTACCTAAATAGGTATACAGCTCTTTCTCAGTATAGTACCCACCTGCGGTGCTTTGTCATTTTAGCAGTAAAGTGTGGAATGGTGAGGTGTTTCTAGGCCAGGAGAAGTCTGATGGGTCTGGGGTATTCAGGGTCTAGTTCCGTGGGAATTTTAAAAACTCTCATCAGATAAAGCATTGCTCCCACAAAAAAATCATGTGAGTTGTTTTCAAAATCTCCTTGTAGTAAAGTGAGAGAAGCTCACTCACCAGACGGTTTTGTTTACATTTCAGGCCTGGCAGCATTTAATTGGTATACATTCACTGCACTTATGCAACTTGGACTTGTGTGTTTCACTCCCAGACTTGATGAAGCTGACTTGCTTTTCTGAGCGAGTCAGGAGTGATTTTAAAACATACTAGACTCCAGCTGGGACAAGAATGGTAAGAAGGTAGGGCAAGAAAGACTTCATGGATCGTGGATGAATACATGAGGAAGAACAAGAAGTAGAGACTACATAATTCCCAAGACCTTTCATCACGGGGAAGTAATCAGCATTAGCAGTTATTGAGCTCTGTGGTGTTCTAAAGACCTTCAAGAGTGGCATGTCCCCATACATGAACTGTGTTTGCAGAAGAAGGTGGTTACACGATGGATGGATTGGGAGTAGCAAAGGCAGGTCTTCTTAAGGCATCCTCAAGGACTTGATGTCCAAGTGGCTGAACTGCCTTCCAACTCTATGTCCTGAAGCCACATTTTCCTGAAGTCATTGAGATAGCTTTTTAGTGACCTTCAGAAAAAATGACAGTCTCTTACTGGTCTGTCTGGGGGAGTTGAGAGAGGGTCTGGAGATTAAATTGGGTGAGGGACCACGTGTTCCATGTTGGAGCATTGGTGCAAAGTTGGGAGACTCAGCTCCTGCAGCTTATGATGCCAGATTCGTATTTCCAGTCTTTTTTTTAATTAAAAAAGTTGTAAATTGTGGTAAAATATACATAAAGGTCACCATCCTAACCATTTTTAGCTGTACAGTTTGGTAGTGTTAAGCATATTCACATTGTCGTGCAACAGATGTCCAGAACATTTTCATCTTGCAAAATTGAAATTACCTATTAAACAACAACTCCCATTCCACCCCCTCTCCAGGCCCTGGCAACCACCATTCTACTTTCTGTCTCTATGAATTTGACTACTCTAAGTACCTCAGAGAAGATCTTAAGAGTATCTGTCTTTTGTGACTGGTTTATTTCACTTAGCAGGATGCTGTAAAGATTCATCCATGTTGCAGCATTGGGTTAGAATTTCCTTCCTATGTATATTATATACCAAATATTCCACTCTATGCTTACACCACATTTTGTTTGTCCATTCATCTACGAATGGACATTTGGATTGTTTGCACCTCTTGGCTATTGTGAAGAATGCTGCTGTGAACATGGGTGTGCCATGTATTTTCAGCTTTATAAAAGTATATCTCCATCTGGGTATCCTAAGGTGTGTTAAACCTAGTAAATCCATAATTCATCTCCCAGGTTTGCCTTATCATTGACCAGCCTTGTCCTCCTCTCTCTTGTTCTGCATTTAAAAGTGACAGCCTCTCATGGATCAGGCCTCCTGCACCTCTCATATGTCTGGCCCCCAGCATCCTCTACTCATCCCCTCCCTGCCACAGGCCAGCTCTCAGCACCGCTCAATTGGACCACTGCATCTACCTCTGATGAGTTTCACTGTGCCCAATCCAGCCTGTCTCCAAGTTGTCCTTCATGTTGCCACTGTTCCAAAGCAGGCTGTGAACTTGATGAACCTAGAGAGATGTGCATTGTTCTAGAACCTTTGTTACAAAGGTTGCAAGAGCTCTGCGTGGGATTTAATTTTATTTTGTTACATGTCCAGTGAGTAATAACCATATGGTTATGTGTATTAATATAATGCATATGGTGAGATTATAGTATTGTATTTTTGAGACACTTAAAATAACCTGGCTCCATTTTAACAGAAGTGTTAAATTTAATTGTCTACATTTTATTCATTCATTCAACACATATTAATTAATGACTTACTATGTGTCAGTCCCTGTACAAGGTGCTAGGGATCTATGGATGAATCAGACGTAGCTTCTGTCTGTAGGAGTAATAATAAAATCACCCAATGTTTATTAAGCACTTATTGTGTGCCAAAGACTGGGCTAAGTTCTTGACATATATTATCTGGTGTAATTCTCAAAACAACCCTGAGTTAGTTTTTATTCGCCGCACTTTATGGGAGGAAATTCAGATGCAGAGAGCTTGAATAAAGGGACAGCTTGGGGATTTGAGTCCATGGGGTTCTTTGCTTCTCACGACGTTCTCGACTACTGTCTTTTCCTGCTTCACAGCAAACTGTACCAGCAAGTGCCATGCAAAAGCCAACAGTTTGAAACAGGAAGGGCAAAATGAAACACCAGGCTGATACGTATGCATTTATAGATGTGGAGCTGGAAAATATTGACCACATGTGCTCAGGAATATTTTATAAGTGTGAATAATGACCAGTTCCTTGCAAAGAGACAGGCTTCCAAACCGTACTTGCTGTTAGAGAAAGGAAACAATATTCTGCATGTTCTTAAAGCAAGAACCCAAGTAAACATGGTTTTTCATAGGTGTCAAATGCTGCTCCCTGATGCGATGCATTACGCAGGCAAAGAAATAACATGACAAAGCCTCTCACAGCCTCAGAAAGGAAGGCGATGTCTCTGAACTGGCCATCTGGATATAGCTAGGAGAAGCATTTTCAGAATTTGCCAAGGTTCACAGCTGAGGAGAGGGGCCAGTGGCGTTCTCTGCTGTCAGGGAGCCCCTCCTCCTCTTCCTCTGTGAATGGGCAAGCCCTGCTTCTTCTGCTGGGTTGTATTTTATTTTATTTTTTTTTGAGACAGAGTCTCACTCTGTCACCCAGGCTGGAGTGCAATGGTTCGATCTTTGCTCACTGTAACCTCTGCCTCCCAGGTTCAAGCAATTCCCCTGTCTCAGCCTCCCAAATAGCTGGGACTACAGCCATGTGCCACTGTGTCTGGCTAATTTTTGTATTTTTGGTAGAGATGGGGTTTCACCATATTGGTCAGGCTGGTTTCCAACTCTTGACCTCAGGTGATGCACCTGCCTTGGCCTTCCAAAGTGCTGGGATTATGGAGTGAACAACCACGTCCAGCCTGGGTTGTGTCTTCAGTGTGGAAACACACACACACAGGAGTAGATGAAGGGAAAAAACAGAGATTGCTATTCATCACACAAAAGCCAAGCATGTTCTTTTAAGAAATCACTGTTGCTGGAGACTTTCAGGCAAGTGAGGTGAGCATTAAACAGACTTTTAGTGTAAAATCAAGGAACAGACTTTTAGTGTAAAATCAGGGTGGAAGATTAGGTTCAGTAATTTGTGGTTTGCAGTGATGACTGTCTTAGCTTTGACTGGTAGGAAGCTCCATTGAGAGAGTGCGTATCGTCTGCAAGGCACTGAGCTCACTGTTGCCTTTATGACTGTTCACTTCATCTTTATAATGGCTATTTTTCCTCAATAGGAAACTGAGGCTCAGCAGAATTAGTAACTTGTGCAAAGTCATAACTCCTAGTATATCAGTGATAAGACTTGAATATAATGTTCACTGATCAAATCTGGCCTCAAATTGAGATTTCACAGAATAATTGATTTTTTTTCCATTATGGAAAACTTAAAACATATTCAAAATTTAAAAGGATAGTTGAATGAATCTATTCAACTATAGATTGTGTGCCCATTGTCCAGTAATTATCAGCACATTGCCTTTCTTGTTTTATCTTTACCCCTACCTGGTCTCCCTTCTCCGTGATTATTTTGAAGCAAATTTTAGATATACCATTTTATGTGCAGCGTTTTTGTTTTGTTTTGTTTTTTGTTTTATACAGGGTCTCACTCTATTGCCCAGGCTGGAGTGCAGTGGTGTGCTCTCGGCTCACAGCAACCTCTGCCTCCCAGGTTCATGCAGTTCTCCTGCCTCAGCCTCCTGAGCTGCTGGGATTACAGGCATGTGCCACCACACCCAGCTAATTGTTGTAATTTTAGTAGAGATGAGGTTTCACCATGTTGGCCAGGCTGGTCTCAAACTCCTGACTTCAGGTGATCTGCCTGCCTTGGCCTCCCAAAGTGCTGGGATTACAGGTGTGAGCCACCATGCCAGGCCTATTTGCAGTTATTTCCAAAAGTTATTTCAAAACATAATCACAATCCCATTCTCATGGTCGTTACATCTAGAGACTTTATCAGATTGAGGTTTCATTTCTTGGAGGCAAGAGGTACTTAATCGGTGACAATGATAATGATGATGATGATGATGATATGTACTTCCATCTTGGGACACATGTAGCTTTCTATAGTGTTAATAGCTATGCTTGGCCATGGCCTTGGGGATGATATTTAAATTCCATCATTACTCCTTTGATTACTTCTACTAAGAGAATCTTCCCCATTTCAACTGTTTTGTTATCCTGAGTTAGAACTGGAATGAGAAAACGAGGAAAAATCCTCCACAATTACTGAAAACAATTTAAAATTTAAGATTTTTTTTCAGTTATTTTTCTCCTTAAGGTATATCCTGTTAGGAATACACACTGAAATTACTGTGTTTTAAAGTAATGGAAAATGGCTTCTCTCTTTGCAGTTATGACTCTAATTCAGTGAACAATTAAGTTTGCTTCATTTTGCTTTTGATTTTTATAGATTGCTTTTCCAAAAATATATAATTATGTAAGCTATTTACAGGGCTTCAAACTCAAATCTACAAACCAAGAATATTCTGAGAATTCTAGCTTCTAAGCCTGTCATTTCTATTCCGTTTCTTACCTTAGAAGTAATCAGTTTTTCTTTGTTTTTGGATTTTATCTTTCTGTTTTAAAAATATGACCAAATACATTTATATATTACTAGCTCCCTTTTTTTGTAATAAAATATAGTTTACTATATACAGTTTCTCTACTTTTTCACCTAAAAAGTATACTAAAAATCAGAGAATATTGCAGTATATAGAGGATCAGGATAACTAGCAGTATATAGAGACATAGAATCATTGAATTTTTAGAGCTGTTAATAATAGCAAATGTGGCACTCTGTGCTACACACTGTTTTCAGTGGTTTGCATAAAATAGACATTCTGTGCTACACACTGTTTTCAGTGTATTACGTAAAGTAATTCATTCTTGTAACAACAGTAATCTTCTGGGGGTATGTACTATTACTATCCTCATTCTGTAGGTGAGGAAACTGAGGCACAGAGAGGTTAGGTAACTTGCCCAAGGTCTCAGAGCTAGTAAGTAGCAGAACTTGAATTTGCATACAGTTGTCTGCTGTTAAATGCCACATTACACTGCTTCAGAATTGCCAGAGTTTAATTTTCTGATTTTTTTTTTTTTTTTGGAGACAGAGTCTCGCTCTGTCGCCCAGGCTAATTTTCTGATTTTTATGAGTCAGCAAATTACAACCCCAGGATGGTTATGTTAAAGGTCTAAATACTCATGTGGACTGTCCCAAGGATTATTACTTTTTCTGATGGTACTGGCTTTTCTTTCAGCTTGTTGTTGAGTCTGGGCTTTGATTTTTACCTAACTATAAGCTAAAAACTTAGCCTATTATTTCATGGTTGCATAGAAGACATGAGACTCCTGGATCAGAAACAAAGGACTTTATTACTCATTGACAATAATCAGTATGTGTGTCCGTTCCTCTTACCATAGGGGTGATGGTGAGGACCAGGTGGATGTCTGTACCCCCAGTGAGTTACAGGAGAGGAATACTGAATTGGGGAAGTACACTACTTTTATGTAGAGCAGGTAAGCAAGCCTACCTTTTGCCCCAGAGGCATACCTCTCTTTCTTCAAGGTTGCTTACTGAGAAATGGCTAGGCAGTGAATGGTCAGGGTCTTGCGTTCTTGGCATACCCAGCAAGACATGTAGAAGCATAGAGACCCATGGGGCACTGTCTCCCAAAAATGCTTCCTTGCACAGATTTTAATTATTTTAGAATAAAGAGAAAAGTGGGTGCCCATACCATTTCTTTGCTGAATGACTTCTTTTAAATACGTTTCTCAATATTCCCTGACACATTTACTCCAGGTTTTGTCATTCTCAAATTCTAGCTGTAGCAAAAAGAGTCAACTCTTCAAGACTACCTTTAACAAATTCTAAATACTACTACATTACAAATCTATGGGTTTTCTCCTTTATTTGTAATGGGGACCGTTTTGGAACTAGCTAGAGAGATTAGGTTGACAAGCATTGATGAATTACATTACCATATAATAGGTGGTTTATTTTTCATTTCCTTTTCTATTTTCCTGGTTGAACTTCTTCTCAATGTTAAGCCTAGTTTTTCTTGCCAGTGAGTTTTATAATTCTGTAAGTTACTGCCCTTTCTAACTAAGGCCCTGACTACAACTTCACCTTTCCATGGTAACACATATTGAGCTTTGATTGGTAACACTGTTTGGAGGCATCCTTGGTGAATTTCCTGATCAGACTTCTATTTTTTTTTTTTTTTTTTTTGAGATGGAGTCTCGCTTTATCGCCAGGCTGGAGTGCAGTGGTGCCATCTCGGCTCACTGCAATCTCTGCCTCCCATGTTCAGGCAATTCTCCTGCATCAGCCTCCTGAGTAGCTGGGGCTACAGGCACGTGCCACCACGCCCAGCTAATCTTTGTATTTTTGGTAGAGATGGGGTTTCACCATGTTGGCCAGGATGGTCTCAATCTCTTGACCTCATGATCTGCCTGCCTCAGCCTCCCAAAGTGCTGGGATTACAGGTGTGAGCCACCACATCCGGCCCAAACTTCTTATGGTAAATAAGAAATATTAAGGGTTCAAGCCCTCTGCATTTAATGGTGAGAAGTGGCCTTTTAAGTTGCAAGAGGAAATGGCAACACAAGGGGCTTTTGTAAATGTGGTGTAACTTTGCTCCATTGAGGAAAACTAGAACCCGAGGATCAGAGGCATGGAGGGAGAGAACACAAAAAACAGGACCTGGACTAGAGAAGAGAGGTCAGGCCAAGGAGAGCAAAAGCTATCCAGAACGCAGCACCCCTTACCTTAAAACCTAGCCCACCCCTATTAGCTATGAGGATGGGGATTGTTTAGTTCAACCAGCCTGATGATTGCAAGTATGATGTGCTAGACATGGAGTAAAGCCTCAGCTTTGTCCTCTCTTCTGAATTTTCATGCAAGGTGGTAGACTCTGGAATGGCAAGTGGATGGGAGAGTGAAAGGCTTGCCACTTCCTTCTTGGGGAATTCTCAGGAGATTTCACATGAGTTGCAGAGTGAGTTGCTGAACAGGTATCTGTGCCTATATGTGGTCACTCTTTTAGGAGATTTTACACTTCTCAATGGGCCCCTTCTTGGAGGGTTTTTTTTTTTTCCTGTTTAACCAGGCTTAATGGGGTCTTTCAGGACCTTAAAACTGTTTCAAGGGACACCAGTGTTAGCCTGAGAAACATAAGAGGAAATACAAGACCTAATTATTAAAGTTTGCACAGCTTGTAATGGAGAGAGCACTGCTTAAGCCCTTCTTAACATAGCCAGACCACCGAGCAAGGAGTCACAAGTGGGTTAGTGATTGAGGGTGAGGGCTCTGGAGCCAGATTGTCAGGATTTGCTCCTACCACTGACTAGCTCTGTAGCTTAGTTTCCTCCCAGATACAACGGGAATGATAATACTGTTTCTCTTATTAGAGATGCTGTAACGATTATAGGAAGTGACATGAATAGGTGCTATGACTGGCACATAGTAAGTGCTCAATGCATTATTATCAAACAGAGGATTGGGCACAAGCCCAATCTACTAATTTACATGGTTTCTAGATTTAGGATACAGTAGGTTTTCTTGCTAAGTATGATCTGGAGCTGCACTGTCCAGTATGGCTTCCACTAACCACATATGGCTATGTAAATTAACAAAGACAAATACAATGTAAAACTCAGTTCCTCATTTGCACTAGCTAGATTTGAAGACCCAGTAGCCACACGTGACTGTTGGCTAGCATTTTGGAGAATGTAGATTGTTGAGCATTCCTGTCGCTGCAGAAATTTCTTTTGGATAGCTCTGGCCTGGAGGGTTTAACCTTGAGGGATTCGATGACTGCATGTTTAATTTTGGAACCTTTTTCCTGATCCCAGTTTCTTTTCTACAAATAGAAAAGAATGCATGTCGTGCAACTTTCAGGAATGTACAGACTTCAGTGATTATAGGATTCACAGAGGTGAGGAAGCCCTTGCAGACACAATAGAGGAGTAGGAGTTTCTCCAAGGTGAAGGCTGAGGCTGTCCTGAGAGTTGGCCAAGGGTCCTTTCAGCGCCTTTTAGTCTGAATCTCCTGTACGGACCCTCTGGGTGAAGGAGGCTGTATTTCCTCCATTGCTTTGGCCCCCAGGAGGACATTCCTGAGTTCAATATTTTGTCCTGTGTCTCTCGTAGGCACCATATGTCCCAATTTGGGTTCCACAAATTTGGTCACTGTGATTATGGGGCACATAAGGCTTTCCATTTAAGTTGCTGAGTATAGATCATTAATCTTGCTCAGGCTCTGTCCCCTGAATCTGCAAAGAGGAAAAATCCATCCTGAAAGGGGCCGGAGAGCCAGGAAGCCTTTGTCTCCCTTTCTTTTGGGTTTTATCTCCATGAGAAGTGGGTGAAGGGTGTCAGCTGTGTATTTGTAGCTAAATAACCGGCTGTCTTCCCAGCTGACGATGTAAAAGGAAACCACCCACTTGCATTAAAATATGTTTCTACTTTATGAGCTCTGAGGGTTCATTAGAGATGGCGTTAATAAGGACTTCTGTGCTCAGCTGTCAGCTTTCTGCCTTACCTAGTGGGCAGGTAACACGAGCAAAGCACTGTCTAGGTGCCAGGCCCCATGGGGCATAAGTGGCAGGAGGTAGAAGCTATGACTGTTACTGCCCGCAAAGCATGAAGGGTCTCTGGGAGACAGCCAGGTGGAAGGGGATTTCTGAGCTGCATTTTAAAAAGTGGGAGCGGGCCGGGCACGGTGACTCACGCCTGTAATCCCAGCAGTTCAGGAGGCTGAGGTGGGCAGATCACGAGGTCAGGAGTTTGAGACCAGCCTGGCCGACATAGTGAAACCCCATCTCTACTAAAAATACAAAAAATTAGCTGAGTGTGGTGGTGGGTGCCTGTAATCCTAGCTACTTGGGAGGCTGAGGCAGGAGAATCACTTAAACCCAGGAGGCAGAGGTTGCGGTGAGCCGAGATCGTGCCACTGCACTCCAGCCCGGACAACAGTGCAAGACTCCGTCTCAAAAAAAAAAAAAAAAAAAAAAAAAGTGGGAGTCAGTCTTATAAATCTGTGGAAAGGGAAGAAGGGGAGGGGGACATTCTGGGAAGAACAGGTTATTAAAGTTTTTATTTGAGACTATGAGAACAGGATATTAGAACAACTGTATTGCTTCCTAGTTATGCAGTCAGTCTTTGCATAATTGACTTAACCTTGGTTTTCACATCTGTAAAGTTTGGAGGCGGTACCTACCTTATGGGCTTATGAGTACCTACCTTATGGGGCTGTTCTGAGGATGAATCAGTTAATACAGGTGAAATATTCAGATTCCCACCTGGCTCAGAGGAAGCACTCGGAAAATTAGCTTTCGTTATTATTATTTATCTTCTTCCTCTGCATATTGCTCTTCTTATTGAAAGAGAAGTAGTTTTTGGAGTTGAATTCAAATGCCATCTCTGCCAGTGACCCTGTACAAGCCACTTGGAGCTTTCTGAGCCTCAGTGTGCTCATCATTAAAATGGGGTAATACTATCTGTATTATGAGGATTCTTGTGAAATTTAAATGTGGTATTGTCTAGAACATCCCAGTGCAGGGCCCAGTATAGAGAAGCTACTTAGTAAGTGTTAGTTTCCTACTCTCCTCCTCCTCCCAAATTTCCTGGTAGTAATTTGGCAACCTGTTTAGTTAAAAAGTGATGAGATGAAATGGCATTTGAGGAAGATTAACTTAGCAGCTGTGTGTAGGATGGATTAGCTCATGTGCAACAGTGCAACTTAGAATACTCTAAACATTGTTTTTTTTTTTTTTTGGTATCTAGGTATTTGTGTCATAGTTACAAGATGGTTCTTATATCATTATAATAGCTTTTTCCATGTGTCAAGCTACTCTGAATGCTTTACATGTATTTGCTGATTCAACCCTCCAGACAACTATAAAAGGTAGGACTTTTGTTCACATTTTACAGATGAAGTAACTGAGGCCAGAGAGATTAACTTGCCCACGATCACCCAGTTAGTGTGTGGTGGTGTGGGATTTGAACCCAGGCTTCAGAATCTATGCTCTTCACCTCAGTGATTGACACTTTTGAAATTCTAGAGACAGCAAGTGGCTGTTTGTTGCATTTCTGAGTTACGGAACATGGTAAGACTAGGAACTACAGAAGGTTAATCAGGGGAAAAAGCACAGGCTGCCAGGAGATTTTATCCTAGTCCAGAGAAGTTGGGTAGGGGAGGGCAGGCCCCCAGGATTTTCTAAACTTAGCTGGGATGTTGTACCCTTCTCTGCACTCATCTGGGCCTGTCATCTGCTCTACCTGTGGAAGCTGCCTTGGGTGCCGTATTAGGTTGTTCTTGCATTGCTATAAAGAAATACCTGACGCGGTGACTCACGCCTGTAATCCCAGTACTTTGGGAGGCCGAGGCGGGCGGATCACGAGGTCAGGAGATCGAGACCATCCTGGCTAACATGGTGAAACCCCGTCTCTAATAAAAAAAATACACAAAAAAATTAGCCGGGCGTGGTGGCAGGCACCTGTAGTCCCAGCTACTCGGGAGGCTGAGGCAAGAGAATGGCGTGAACCCAGGAGGCGGAGGTTGCAGTGAGCCGAGACCGTGCCACTGCACTCCAGCCTGGGCGACAGAGTGAGATTCTGTCTCAAAAAAAAAAAAAAAAAAAGAAAGAAATACCCGAGACTGGGTAATGTATAAGAAAAGAGGTTTAATTGGCTTGTAGTACAGCAGGCCCTACAGGAAGCATAGTGCCAGCATCTGCTTCTGGGGAGGCCTCCGGGAAGCTTCCAATCATGGTAGAAGGGAAACGGGGAGCAGGCATGTCAAATGGCCAAAACAGGGACAAGGGAGAGAGAGTCGGGAGGTGCCACATACTTTTCAACGATCAGATCTTCCAAGAACTTGCTCATTATCAGAAGGACAGTACCGAGCGGATGGTGCTAAACCATTCATGAGAAATCCACTGCCATAATCCAATCACCTCCCACCAGGCCCCACTTCCAACATTGGGGATTACAGCTGAACATGAGATTTGGGTGGGGACACAGATCATATAAGGTGCTATGGCAGAAGAATGTGGCTCTGCAGCAGGAGCCTCTACCTCTCAGCTTTGCAGGCTGGGCAGACCTTCCCCCATGGTTCACTGGCTGCAGCCAGGCCTGGCAAAGGTGGGCAGATGCTCAGCCACAGATGGATGCCACACTGCTGCCAGCTCCAGCACCTCCTGATGAAGCGATTCATGGGTCCTGCGTGCAGGTCAGCGGGCAGTGCCAGAGGGGGTGCCAGGCTTGTGTTCCCTCCTCCTCTGCAGCATTCCAGTCCATAGCTTGGACTCTTTCCTGTCAACCTTGGCCTCCTACCTGCCTCCTCCATTCTTCTGCACACCTTTGCCCAGGACCTCTACCCTGCTATAAAGACATCAGCAGCCCCCATAGCTCACAGAGTGCTGCTTTGAGCCATGCCAGCCCGCTGCTGATGTGACACAGCTAGCAATTACTGAGTTCTTCCCACGGGCCAGACACTGGTCTATGTACTTAGCACAGAGAGGCCAAGTCACTTGCCTGGGGTCACACAGCTAGAAAGTAGCAGTCCAACCTTGAACCCTGGCAGTCAGGCTCTGGAGCCTATGTACCCAGCCCCTACCATTTGCACCCGGAGCTCTCACCACATGTTCCCATTGTGTCCTAAGCTCTTCCTTTTGTTGCCTTTCCTTTCCTTCTCTCCTTGTTCCCAGCCCCACCCCTTCAAACTTGCTTTCCCTCCTGTCTTAGGGTCACACCCAATGACAGCAGCTCCTGCCCGGCATTGGAGCCATTCAGGTCTCCTGTGTCTCTGGGCCTAGGTTCAGGTCAGCTTCCTCTCTTTCTGGTGCCTTCCTCAGGGGTCCTGATGCCTGTCCTTTCTCATAAACATACAATCACAATAGATGACAATGTTTACCAAGCTTGAGTCTCTGCTGGCACTTTGCTGAGCACTTCACAGCCCGTGAGACTCCCCCAAGCGGATTTTATGGAAGAGGGGATCCAGGCTCAGGGACACTGGCTTAAAGCGGTGGGACCCAGACCCCAGGGGCCACTGACTCCAGACCCAGGTACATATCACAGTGCCAAGGGGCCTTTCTGTGCTTACAGAAATGCTCAACTGGCATAGTGAATTTCAAATCAGTGCTTAAACTGATGGCCCTTTTTGTGGTTCAGGAAATTTGTGACAGGGTGATCCAAGAGCACCACTCATCTGGCACCCTCTGTCACTCAAAAAAACACCCCTGACACACACTCACATGCTCATGTGAGTCGACTCTTTCCTCCTGGCTGGGTTTGCACCAGTGTGCCTGTGTGTATTGATCCGGGTTCAGAGACGCCCTCCGCAACCCAGAGAATGAATGCCCTCTGTAAATCCCCCTTTCTATGGGGAGATGTGAGTGAGTGAGGGAATGGTGAATGAGTGAACATTCGACTTCCTGATTGCCGCCTCTCTGAGCAAGGTGTCTGCCCCCTCTTAACCACTCCAGCATTTCTGGAAACCCTTGAGAACATTCCA
The DNA here is from genome assembly GCF_000951045.1 of Mandrillus leucophaeus. Classification (NCBI taxonomy): domain Eukaryota; kingdom Metazoa; phylum Chordata; class Mammalia; order Primates; family Cercopithecidae; genus Mandrillus; species Mandrillus leucophaeus. The sequence goes on from NW_012101954.1 coordinate 1,999,570, forward strand.
CTCAGGAACTGTTAAATGTTAATGAGGGATCAGGTCAGGAGTGGCCCCCTTGACCTTTGCCCTTGGGCTTTGCCACACTGCCATTTTAGGAGGGTGATTTATTGAAGTGAAGGTAGAGGGGGTGAGTGGAAAGGAAATCACCCTTTAAAATTTATGACCATTTTCTCTGACGTTAAGGTGCAAGCCTCTGGCCATGCAATTAGAGGTTGTTAGGCAGCTACAATGGGAAATTAATTCTGCAGGCTCCCTTGCCTGGTTGTGGGCAGCACTGCTCCAGGGCAGGTAGAAAGTCGGCTTGTTTCACTGGCCTGGCCAGAAGGTTGTAGTGTTTTCCTGAGAAGGGAATGTGAGCTGGTTTAGGTGTGTTGGGGTGGGGGGTGGGGGAGAGACACTGAATCAGTGCATGAGTGACCAGCTAGGACTGAGCCTAAAGACCTGAGAGTCCCTGGGAGGCTGTGGGGTCTGCCACCCAGCAGATCCGTGTCAGGGGAGTGGGGCTGTCGCTCAGTGAGGTGACCTGGTTCCTCTGGCCTTAGGGAAGGACAAACTTCAACTCTGAGACTTAATTGAGTGACCTTGGCCAAGTTACCTAGCTTTTCTGAGCCTCCCTTTCTTGGCAGTTAGATGAACCGGAGGTTTATTTTGCTTAGTAAGTAGTCTTTTCTCTTCCTTCATCTTGTAGGGTTTGAAGCTTCTAATCTCCCATGGGTTTTGTACTTTTTCTTACTTGGGATGTTTGTTTCTCTTTGTCTTTAAAAAAATTACTTTTCCTCCTTTTTAATTTTTATGTTTAAAATATCTTCTATTCATTAACCTTCATGGAGCTTGTCTGTGTGCAACTTCATCTCAGAGCGCTCAGGCTTCCCTCTCTCCTCTCTGCCCAATGCAGTGCTTTGCATACTGTAGGAGCTGCATAAATGTCACTGGTTTATGGGCATCTGCAGTTCTGAGAGTGAGGGCTGGGGGCTGGTCTTAGGAGGGCAGCTCTCAGGCTACAAATGGGGGCTTGCGCCAGCGTACCCAAGTGCTTGTTGGCTGAGGACTGCCTGCCTTTGAGCTAGGCCTTACCCATCCATGACAAAAATGAGAGAACAGTACCAGGTGGAGAGTTTGTCGTAAGCTTAATTTATTCCATTTAGAGTCTTGTTCTTTATTCTAGATAATGCCCCCACCTACTGTGTTGCTGTTTAAATGTACCTAATTTTAGGAAATCATAATTTTGGATTACGGCAGCTTTTCTTATTAAAATTTTACTTGTAGAAATAAAAAGGTGGCACTTCTGTCATTTACCCCTCAATATTTTATATTTGACTCTTCTGTGAAATCGGCAAATGTAGCAACTGCTGAACCCCACAGTGTCTGATCTATAACAGGCATTTCGGAGCCTCCAGTACTTGATTAGATATTATTACACAGTGGTGCTATGAGAACACACCTGTCCATCATTGAGATTTTGTTTTATGTATTTTCCTATAGCTGAGCAGGTAAAACATGCCATTTAGCAGTGTTACTATGGCATAACTGCAGGGGGTGCCACGTAGAGACCATAGTTTGATGTGGCCTGGAGTTGTGTGTCCGTGGCCCTCCCTCTTAGATTGACAATGCCCAGGCTCACTGGTTTGCAAACTTTGTTTTTGCAACAGAACTCTTTGCTGGAAATCTTGTTTGTTTGTTTCAAGACCGAGTCTCGCTCTGTCGCCCAGGCTGGAGTACAGTGGCCCAATCTTGGCTCACAGCAACCTCCGCCTCCTGAGTGGAGGTAATTCCCAAGAAGCTGGGATTACAGGTGTGCACCACCACGCCCGGCTAATTTTTGTGTTTTTAAAGGAGATGGGGTTTCTCCATGTTGGCCAGCCTGGTCTCGAATTCCTGACCTCAAGTGATCCACCTGCCTTACCCTCCCAAAGTGCTGGAATTACAGGCATGAGCCACGGCACCCAGCCCTTTGCTGGAAATCTTAAGAGGAGTTCCCCTATTGATCAGACAGAGCAAAGTGCTCTGCCGGAGTGGGCGTGGGGCCCAGGGCCCAGCGGTTTGACCTCACTCTGCCTCCCTTTCTCCCCTAAAAGCACCTTCCTTGACCTTCTGTCCTTGTAATTAATTCAAGTCTCCACAGAGCACACTGAAAACCTCAGGTCTAGTATAATTTCCATTTTATAAAAATTGGTGGTAAAAGATACATAGCATAAAACGTAGCATCTTACCGATTTGTAAGTGTGCAGTCTAGTAGTGTTAAGGACACTCCCAGTGTTGTGCAATCTCCAGAACGTTTCATGTTGCAAAACCGAAACTGCAGTCATTAAACAATTCCCCATTCCCCCTCCTCTCAGCCCTGGGCAACCACCAGTGTGCTTCCTTCTGTTTCTGTGAGTCTTACTATCCTAGTTACCTCCTGGAAGTGGAATTCTACAGTATCTGTCCTTTTGTGACTGGTTTACTTCACTTAGCATCATGTCCTCAAAGTTCATCCAAGTTTTGCCTGTGTCAGAATTTCTTTCCTTTTTAAGGCAGAATCATATTTCATCGTATGTGTAGACCACATTTTGTTTATCCATTCATCTGCCATGGACACTGGGATTGCTTGCACCTATGGCTGTTGTGAATTAATGCTGCTGTGAACCATAGGTGTGCAAAATGTCTTTTGAGTTTCTGCTTTTAATTCTCTTGGTTACACCCAGAAATGGAAATGCTGGATTATATGGTAATTCCGTGTTTAATTTTTCGAGGAACTGCCATACTGTTTTTCATACCCAGCGCATAATTTTCCTATCTCGATGATAAAATAGAGGTGACTAGGAGGCTCCAGGAAGAAGTCGGAGCCCTAGCGGAGAATGGCCTGGGAATGTATTCCCTCCATCTGTTCTAGGTCATGATTTGGGCATCGCTGCCTTCCTCTCCCCAGACCAGCTCTTGCTGGATTCCAATGACCTGGTTCCCTCTTTGTGCCTCTTCAGGGCTGCCATCTGGTGACTGCCTCCCACGTTGCTTGTCTTGGGCGCCTTAGCATCCTTCACTGGGTCCCTTGGCTCTGCCCTCACCTCTGTCAATAGTCCTCCATTAGCTGCTCTTCATTGGAAACTTTTGAGCATGCCATTTGCTATCTGTACATCTTGACTGAGATAATTACTAGCAGGATGCCCTTGAGCACATTGCACAACCTCACTGTACCTCAGTTTCCTTCATCTGTAAACTGCCTTCCTAGGGTTGCTGATGTATGTTGATCTATTACAAAGGACTGAAAACAGCCACTGGCACATAGGAAGCCCTTACATAAGTGTTCACCATTATTTGTATGATTACCATATCCCTATGCAAGTTCCCTCCTAAGATGTAAGCTGCCTTAGGCCTCCCTAAGGACCTCCCAACACAAAATCAAAATCGCTCTTATTTTGATTAAGCACTATCTGTCATTTTCTTTGAACATATAAATATCACTTCATGATAGCAAAGTAAAAGCATCAGGCATGATCCTGCGCTAGTTTGTGGTCATGGATTCAGTGTAAAGTTCTTACTTCACGGAGTGTGTCCCCAGGTCACCTTGGGTCTGTGGACCCTGAGAGCAGGCCTCTTGTAATGCAAGACCTGAGAAGACTTAGAGATAATTAGGTCAGCGTCTTCTCTGCAGAGAGGCTGAGACACTCAGCTGGTGTCACCCAGCTGGTCAGTGGCAGGGAGCCAGGCTGCACGTCTTTGAATTTAACCTACACTCTTGCCAATGGGATCAGCCCTGGGCAGCCTGTGAATCTGATCATGTTACCGCCGGTTGACTCCCAGATACCTTGTGTTCTGAGCAGTGCTAAGAACCACTGAGGAACACTCCCGGCCCTGGTAGACAGAAAGACCCTTCAGAGTTTATGGCAAACGGGAGAAATTTGAAAGTGGCCAGTATGTAGGGAAATGGTTTAGTTAGTTATGATATGTGAAAATTACGGAATATTTCCTAAATATTAGGTAGCAGTCAGAAGAATATTCTGCAACTTTGGAATGCATGTAGTAAGGAAACAAGTGAAAAAAAATAGGACTTTATGGTACGAGTTGAGTGTGCAGTGCACTTAAGGAGAAGGACTTGGGAGGATTATACTGTTTCATTTTTCCTAAATATGTCTCTGGTGCAGTTACATGAAAAAGGAAGCATGCTCTCAGAACCCCAGTTCCCAGTTTAGTTGTCATAATGCTTAAAGGCCAAGTGGTAAGAGCAAATGACTGGAGTTACCAAAATTCCCCTCCAAGGAAGGGCAGGTCTGCCTTCTTCTGCAAACATTCATCCAGCTAACAGAACCTGCCATTGTGGAATGGCAAAGGTAGGGACCTGCAGTGTGTGCTGCTGGAAGAAGTTTATAATCAAATGTGTCCATGAGTCCAAGACGGGATGAGCCAGTGGTGTTCATGGAGGGCTCTTCCATCCCTAGTCATACCTCTTAAAGCCCAGCACAAAGCAAGCTCCTGTCATCGGGCCCCGAGTGACCACAGGATGTTATGTTGGCCTTTGGCCCTGTTTTTTCCTTCCGTGGCCTTGAGAGGGCTGTGGAGGGCAGATCGACAGGGCAAAGGAAGCTTGGCTCTTTGAAATAGCCATGCTTGCCCCTTCTGGGACCTCCCTCTTGGGTGCACCTCTAATGATGCGACCCCTCCTTGTCGAGGGCGGTCTTTTCCAAGGCTCTGTGGCATATGGTGACAATGACATAGGAAGAGCAGATTATCTTTGAAATTTAGCTTGTGAATTCCAATTCTGTGAAATTGTGGGAATGCTCAGGCCTTTCCCGAACAAGCTCCCGTACTCTTGGTCTGGTTGCCGCCGGCAGAGTTAGTGTCTTTTAGCTTCTCACTCAGATGGTGCCTTGTTGCCTGGACATGCTATACTCCTTCTTCCTTTTCTTCTCTTCTCTAGGGTGTTTTTGTCGGGGGAGGGGAGCTCTCAAACCCTTCTAGGTCTTGAGATGATGACACTAGGAGCCTGGTCATTGTGGGCAGGAAATAGACTATAGATAGGGCCAACAGATCGTTGCCTTCGTCATTTGTTTAACCCACTTGAGTGTTTATTAAAAATGTGAGTTAGTTCCCAACATTCACTCTGGATCTGGGCTTCTCCTGGAACAATAATAGCTGAAGCCAGAAGCGTCTGTGAGGCAGCTAGACGGGGCAGACTTGCTCCAGTGGCCCCACTGCCCACCCAGACTGCTTTCCTCATTAGTACCCCCTGCTTGGCCCTAGCAGGCAGATGACTTTGGGACCCTGGGTCGGTCTGTATGCTGCAGAGTTCTGTCTTGAATCCTGGGGCTCTTACTGGCACACAGCTGCTGGCAACTCCCCTTTGGCCCCTGTGTAGGCACCGAAAGTGACTGCAGCCCAGTTAGCAGGGGCTTTTCCAGTTCCACATGAGAATTGTTTATCCTACCAACTAGATGTTCCAGCAGGGCCGTGGGAGCAGAAGCAGAATTCAGATGACAGATATACAAATGGAGATAAAATAGAGATTGACTTCTGCATTCCTTGCTCAGCTTTCCACGCCCTAATAAAAGTCTGAGCCAGAAAGTGGGCGGAGGCCCTGGCCCTTTGTTACCTGCCCTTTGTTTCAGTGCCATGCTGCTAATGAGTGCCAACCTCCGGGAAGCTTGTTCCGCTCCTGCTTGGCGCATGAGAATACAACCAGCTGGTCCCTCCACAGTGGGCTCAAATGTGACCCTGTGTAGTGCTCCTGGGAGGTGCATTTGAGCTGTCCTAGCAGGGCTTTCAGAGCTCGAGCTGTCGCCAAGTTTAGAAGTGGCCGCATGTGTGGTGCCAGCCACAGCATCCTATTCCTGCAGATAAGTCTACAGGCTCTGTAGGAGTGCTGGCATGCACACGGCACCACCTGGGTGGAAAGCAGCAGTCACTGGTTAGGAACTTGGGAATTTTGTAGTCTAAGTGTTCTCCCAAGGAAGTGCAGGTCAAGAGAGGGCCGAATGTACACGAGACTCTTCAGGAAACATGTGTGTCCTTGTGTTTTGCTTGCTGCTGATGAGACAGAGGTTTGTCTACAAGGCTGAAAAGCTTTCAAAACAGCGCAGGGCATTAATCAGGGATGCCTGCATGGGTCACTCTCTGGTGGCCTGTGTTTACAGACATGAGGGTTGGGTTTTCCTGCCCTGATAAGAGAAGACTGTCCAAGGAATAGGAGAACCATGGCACAGGAAGTGTAAATTCAGTCTGGGATGTAAAGTTGGAAGTCAGGGTCCTGTATCCTGACTAATGACCCCAAAGATATTCTGGGGTGGCATGTGCCAGCCTCCTTGCCAAGTGTCTCAGAGCCCACAGAGCACCCTCCATCCTTATTTCCTTTAATAACCTGAGGAGACTGTTGTCCATTTAGGAATCAATACTTTTTTTTTTTTTTTTATTCCTGCTTACCTCATCCTTTGGGGGAATAATTCCCTCCATTTTTATCCCTGGTGTAAATTTCCCAGCCCTCTGGCAGATGTCATTGTTATCCTTGAGTATTTATGCAGCTCTCATGTCCTTACTGAGTGCTGACCCTCTGCATGCGTGCATCTAGGTGTGGATGGGGTGGGTACATCAAAAAGGCTAGGCTGTGTGCAGCTGCTTCTGCACACAGATGACTCTGACACACACACACAAACTGGCATAGAGAGAGACTGGCGCTGGAGGGAAGGATGTGACCCATAGGACCAGACTGTCTGCCTGGGTTCAAATCCTGGCTCCACCATTTCCTGGCTGCATGATCCGGCACTAGGTTTCTCATCCGTTAGCGGGAATAAGGGTAGTACCCATGCAGAGGGCAGTTGTGAAGAGTAAAAGAGTAACTATACTGTAATCCCAGCACTTTGGGAGTCTGAGACAGGCAAATTGCTTAAGGCCAGGAGTTTGAGACCAGCCTGGCCAACATGGCAAAACCCCATCCATACTAAAAATATAAAAATTAGCCAGGCATAGTGGTGTGCACCTGTAATCCCAGCTACTCCGGAGGCTGAGGCACAAGACGCACTTGAACCCGGGAGATGGAGTTTGCAATGGGTTGAGACTGTGCCTCTGCACTCCAGCCTGGGCGACAGAGTGAGACTCCATCCCCGCAAAAGAAGAGTAACTGTAGGTGAATTGCCAGCGTGGTTCTGGGCAGCTGTGAAGCCCTATGAAAGTGTGTTGGTGGTTGCCTTTATTATAGAAGGCAGACGGGCTTGTAGTCCCAGCTACTTGGGAGGTCAAGGCGGGAGGATCACTTGAGGCCTGGAGTTCAAGACCAGCCTGAGCAATATAGTGAGACCCTATCTTTAATAAATAAATAAGCAAGCAAGCAAGCTGAGCATGATGGTGCACACCTGTGTTTCCAGCTACTCAGGAGGCTGAGGCAGGAGGATCACCTGAGCCTGGGAGATTGAGGTTGCAGTGAGCCCCGATGGTGCTACTGCACTCCAGCCTGGGCAACAGAACCAGACCGTGTCTCTAAGAAACAACAACAAAAAGAAGGCAGACTGTGATGGATTCTATACAGAAGAGATAAATGCCCTGCTATGGAAATGTAGAGGAGGAAAAATTAGTCCTGACAAGGGAGATTTTTAGGAGAAAGGGAGATTGATGCTGCCCCTGGGGAAGAAAGTTGTAACAGGCAGAGGAAGCAGCTGGAACGAGGCAGGAGGCCGATGGTACAGAGTCTGCATGCTCAGGGCTGCCTGCTGTGGCCAGAGATTCGGGTGTGCGTATTGTGGAGGGGATTGCAGGGCATTGGGGAAGCAGAGATCAGTCTGCAGTGGTGGGTGAAGACAGCCAGTCATGTTGCACATGGTGCAGGGGTCCTGGCTGGGCAGGCAGAGGGAGCCCAGCCCTGTCACTGGCCCTCGATCCCAGGCCTTGACCAAATGGGGTCTCTAATCCCCAAGGGTCCTGGCAGGGCATGGGGAAGGGCAGATGATCCCCTGCAGGGGAATGTTGTGCAATATGGTAGGTGCGCCCCACATGGGTGTGTGATCCTTTGTTTTTTTGCTACAGGCTCCATAATGTCATCGGTCTTTCTAGCCACCTGAGAATGAGGTTCCTAGTTCTTAGCTAATTTCTCTTCAATTTCTCATGCACCACATCTTCCCACTGTTTATGTAATGTACATGTTGTCTGACTTCATTTGGTTCTGTATTTCACAACCAGTCTGGATTGCTCTTGTCCCGAGTCATCGCTTTTTGGGGTGAGGGCTAATGTGTTGTTGAAAGTCTTTGGCAATGCTTAATTTTATAGTATGTGCAATGCTAATTCTGCCTTCAGTAATTTGATGTCAGAGACTTCTTGGGAAACACAGCCAGGGAGCCACCCTTTACCCCACCAACAGGTAGCTTATATCCAATCTGAGAAAGAAAAAAAAAAAAGAAAGAAAGAATTTCTCTGGCTTTCACTTCATTTGACAGATGAGCTGAAGCTATTATGTGTATTCTCTTAGTAAAGTCAGTTCCCACAGTTCCCTGGGGTGATGTGGCTTTGAGGTAAGAATGAGGTAACAGCCTTAAGTATACATGAGTTTATTGAGATAGAATTCACATACCACAAAATTCAGCCTCTTAAATTGTAAAGTCCTGTGGTTTTTAGTATATTAACAAGACCGTACAACCATCACCATTATCTGATTCCACAACATTTCATCATCCCCAGAAGAAACTCCATTAGCAATCCCCTCCCATCCCCTGTTCCCTTATCCTCTGGCAATTGCTTATCCACTTCCTGTCTGTGGATTTGCATTTTTTGGACATTTAATATACATGGAATTGGTGGTGTTTTGTGTCTCAATTCTTTCACTTAGCATAATGTTTTCCAGGTTTATTCATATTATCGGTAGTACTGCATTCCTTTTTATGGCTTAATAATAATTCATTGTATGGCTGTAACAGATTCTGTTTATTCATTCATTGGTCAGTGAACATTTGGGTTATTTCCACTTTTTGGCTAATATGAGTAATGCTCCTCCAATCACTCATGTGTAATTTTCTTTTTCTTTTTTCTGTTTTTTGAGACAGAGTCTCACTTTGTTGCCCAGGCTGGAGTGCGGTGGCACAATCTCTGCTCACTGCAACCTCTGCTGCCTGAGTTCAAGCAATTCTCCTGCCTCAGCCTCCCAAGTAGTGGGGATGAAGGCATGCACCATGATGTCTGGCTAACTTTTTGTATTTTTAGTAGAGACAGGGTTTCACCATGTTGGACAGGTTGGTCTTGAACTCCTGATCTCAAGTGATCTGCCTGCCTTGGCTTCCCAAAGTGTTGGGATTATAGGCATGAGCCACCGTGCCCGGCCTTGTGTATAATTTTCTGTGTGGACATGCATTTTCTATTCTCTTATGTATATACCAAGAAGTGGAACTGCTGGGTCGTGTTGTAACTCTAGGTTTAACATTTTGAGGAACTGCCAAGCTGTCTTCCAAATCGCCTGCACCATTTTACATTTCCCCAGTAATGCGGATTCTTCACTGCCTCGCCAACACTTATTATTGTCTCTGATTGTAGGCACGCTAATGGGTGTGAAGTGGTTTTGATTTGCATTTTTCTAATGATTAATGATGTTAAGCATCATTTCGTGTCCTTACCAGCTATTCCTACATGATCTTTTCGGTAAATGCCTGTTTGCATCCTTTGCCTGTTTTTAAATTATTAGTTTTTTAATTGTTGAGTTGTAAGAGATCTTTGTATTTTCTGGATACTAGACCAGATCTATCATTTGCAAATATTTTCTCTCATTCTGTGGGTTGTCTTAAGTATACATTCAGACTAGTACCTTTCACTAGAATATTATGCTCTTGGTCGGCCACAAAGGGTAGTGCTCTGAAACTTTACCAAAGAACAGTTGGATCTTTGCATCTGCAGCACCTGGGTGAGCACCTGGCATAAAGTAGGAATCAGTGATTTGAGTAAATAAATGAATGCTTCTGTTTGCTACCTTTTGAGAGTAAAAATGGATCTGGTGAGGTAGACAGAAATGGATAATGAATTGCTGAGCCAAACCACAGAGGCAGAGATGCAAGATTGCATGCTAAAGCACTGTGTATCTGCCGATGATGTTCAAGATCAATGAAAGACTGGAGTGCAGATCAGGGATTGCACCTGTGTTTCTGATGCAGTAAATTTACTTTTCCGAAATCAATAGGGTGACTCTGCAGAGCCCTGTAAACACGGTGTAATTACTGTGCTGAGAATTACAGTTGTCACATATCGATTCTGTCTTCTCAGTAGGTATTCGTAGATTTCCTCCTGCCCCTAGTGCCACTCTGCCCAATCTCCAAAATCTAATTCCCATTGACCTCATCACACTATTGTGTCCAGGAGGGAAGAGAGGATGAAATGTAGTGAGGGGACTTCAGCTGTACCTGCACCTTGGTTGAGGAAGAGGCAGCTGAGTGAGTCACAGATTTAGGGACAAGGTGGGACAATGTTGCTCTGAAAATTAGATCAAAGAATCCCAAGAAGTAGATAGGCATCAACCTCAGTGGAAGCTGCCTCAGGAAATAACCTGCTCAGAGAAGAATTTCTGATTCTGCAGATTAGACTAGGAGGGAGGCTTCCTTGATCCTGGAAACAGGGCTCCGGTCATCCCTGCAGAGGAAACATCTATATATAAAGTGGCTAATGTAAGATAAACTGTCATCTTAGAAAGCATCATTCACTGACTTGCTCATTCGCTCATTCATTTGCTCACTTGTTTGTTCTAACATTCACTCAATAGACACTTAGGTTCTTGGTGTGTTGTACGAGGGAACCATGCTATGGCTGGGGTGATGAGTGAAGTACAGCCTCTGCCCTCAAAGAGCTTGTTTTCTCCTGGGAGACCCAGGCAGTGAGGCTAGAGTGCAGAGACGAACCAGAGGTTGTGAATGTGGTGGGGGGAGGAATGGGGTCAGGCCTCCTGGGGAGGCTTAGGAGGGCCGCCCCCCATGGGAAGGGAGAGCCTGCCAGGAGGAGTAGGTGTTTGTCAGGCAGACTGGGTGTGTCAGGCAGAGGGGGCCTGCTCATGTTGGGGCCTGCACTCACAGAACTACAGGGTGTGGAAGGGAACTGCGGGAAGCCTGGTATGATGGAGGCAGTTGGCTGCCACCCAGGAGTGGGGAAAGTGAGGTAGGCAGTGGGAATTTCCCACCTCTGTTTACCTTTGTTTTGAGGGGGTGGAGCTGGAAGGAGATTCCAGAGGGAGCATCCCAGGCTCTGAGGGCTGGTCTCAGGGCGGTTGGGGACATTTCCTACACTGCTGTGAGTCTGGGGTGATTGCTGTGCTTTTGCTCCTGTATTCGAACACCCATCTCCACCCACAGTGTCTTGTGTTGATTCGTCTTTGGAACTGTATCTTCCTTCTGGGGTCGAGGGTGGAAATGGATTGATTGGAACAGTGAATGGTTCTCAAACTTTTCCTTCTCAGGACTCTTACAGATACTGAGGCACTCCACAGATCTTGTGTTTAAATGGGGTATGTCTGTGGATATTGACTGTATTAGAAATTAAAACTGAGGATACACAGGGGTGTGTTCTATTAGCTAGGGGCGATGTCTTCACACAGCATGTAGAAACCCCCACTCATGAGGGAAAGATTGTAAAAGGCACATTCAGTCTTAGTATTGCTGTGAAGATAGTTTTGACCTCCTGTGCCTCTCTGCTCAAAGGTGTTAAGAGACAGACTCCCTGGGGATTTCTGAACCATATGCTGAGAACTGCGTTAGATTAGAAGCTATGCAGGTGCCTCTACATTCTCACTTGTTCCTGAGTCCTTCATGAGTTTCTCAGGATAAACCATCCACCCATGGAGGTGGCAGATCCTGAATGCCATCTGCAGGACGGGCACTGTGCTGAGCCTCAGCCAGGCGGGGGCGGGCGGGTTCTGCACAGAGTGAGGCAGACAGAAGTCCTGCCCTCTGCGGTTTCCAGGGGCCCAACATTCAATAAATAGTTGCAGAAGCAAATATTTACCTCACCATTGGGAGAGGGCTGTGCAGGAGAGTGATGAACAGACTACCTAGTCAGGAGTCCCGCAGGCTTCCCTGAGAAGTGAATCCAGACACAGACAGAAGAGGAAATGGAAGTTGGTGGCAAACAGGAAGTGGAAGTGGGTGGGGGAAGAGCGTTGCAGGTCCAGGAAGTGGCCCATGTATGATTTTTTATCAGGGTGGAGCTCCTGTGGTTACAGCCCAAAGAGTGAGGTGGGTAGAGATGGGGAGAGGGGTTGACCTGCAAAGCACCCTCTGCTTCCTCCTTCCTTCTCCAACAGCAAGGATCTGAGGGGAAGGAGTCCATCACTGGCCTGGACACCATATCCTGAACTGCCCTCCGTGGGCCCCCGCTGCTCTCTGCCACTGCCCAAAGGCTGGACAGCACCACCCCTCCTAATTCCTAGGAATTAGGCCCTTCTTGGCTGTGTGCCCTGAGCCATGTTCTCCTCTTGGCCTTGGCCTCTGATTAAATGCTCAGTTGTCTCCCTTCTCTGCTTCCCTCACTTGCCAGGGTCACCTTGTCGTCCTCTGCCTCCTGTTGTATATATCCCTTTCATAAGAATTATAGCCCATCTTCACACCATGAGCCACTGTTGCAAGTGCTCCACAAACATTCCCTCCTTCGGTCTTCACCGCACCCCTGTGGGCTTGGTCCTGTTGTCATTCTCAGCCTCCAGGTGAGGAAACTGAGGCTCAGAGAAGTTAAATACCTCACACAAGGCCACATAACCAAGATGTGGCAGGGTTGGGATTGAACCCAGGCCAACAGGCTTCCATCTAGATTCTTAACCACTGTGCTGGGCTGCTTTTCATTCTATGTCATTTTCTTTTTCTTTTTTTCGGAAACAGAGTCTCGCTCTGTCACCTAGGCTAGAGTACAATGGCATGGTTTCAGCTCACTACAACCTCCACCTCCTGGGTTCAACCGATTCTCCTGTCTCAGCTTTCCTAGTAGCTGGGACTACAGGTGTGCGCCACCACACCCGACCAAGTTTTGTATTTTTAGTAGAGATGGGGTTTCACTATGTTGGCCAGGCTGGTCTCAAACTCCTGACCTTAGGTAATCCACCCACCTCAGCCTCCCAAGGTGCTGGGATTACAGGTGTGAGCCACCATGCCCAGCCCGTTGTATGTCATTTTCTTTCCAGCTCTGGACCACATATTTGTATCCCTAGGCTAAGCACATAGTAGGAGCTTATTAGAAATTTGACACATGAATTCATCTTTGTATTCCCTCTTCCTGGTCATCATGTCTTGTGCATATACCCTTAATAAAGAAACAAGAAATTGGACCAATGAGCAAAACAGCAGTGACTGCTACATATTAGTGTGTTTGGAATCTGTAATTACCAGCATTCTTTAGGGCAGAGGTGTGAGTTCATAATGCCTAGACAGATTCTAAAGCCATCCCGGTCCCTGGTGAGTATGCCAACAGAAGGTATTGTTTTTACTATTATTAAAAGCAAAAGCCTCTTGGGATGTGTACTTTCCAAGCCCTGGGCTGGAGCTGTTAGTTCCCAGCAAGGACAAGATAAGGAGGGAGTGATTCTCAAGGCAGTGATCAGAAGGCCCATCCCCTGGGCGTGCACTGGGGTCAGGGACCAGCTTTTGGAAAAGAAAATGAGCTAAGGTCTGGCTATTGTAATTCCCTTATCTCTGACTTCCTGCTGAGGCTGCTTGGTTTCTGGCGCTCTACAGAATTCCCTGGTGGCTTCTCAGCAGCAGTCCTGAGACCCAGAACCAGTGATCATGTTTGTGAGCAAATGATTGAGGAGGATTTGATGCAAAATGGGCCCTGAGTGTTGGGGATGAAAAGTGACTGTCAGTTGTGCTACTTTTTACCACTTCTGGGCAGCCTCAGTTGGCCTGCTCTGTGGGTTTTTCCCTCCAGCTTTGCAGATCTGGAGGCATATTTATTTGTGAGTGGAGTAAGCAGAATTTTTCAAAGAGAAGCGGTTTGCAAAAGATGAAAAGAAAACAACTTGGGATAAATGGCTCATCTGGCAATGGGAAATGGCCTCTGGCATTGAGAGATCTTTAACCTTGTCTGAGCAAGCAGAGGGGAATTTGGCTTCTGTATCATCTTAGAGAAAGAACCTTTCTGCCTCCCTGCTGAGGCTAGACCCTGGGGAGAAACAGCCTACAACCCCCGACACCATTTGAGAGTTTAAAAGTTTCCCTATCCAGTCAACTTTTGTGCTCCTCCTTGTGCAAGCCCCCATGATATCTGTTCCCAGGACTTGCTGTAGCCTCGCCTTGCCTCCTTTTTTTTTTTTTTTTTTTTTTTTTTTTTTTGAGATGGAGTCTTGCTCTGTCACCCAGGCTGGAGTGCAGTGATGCAATCTCGCCTCCTGGGTTCAAGCGAATCTTCTGCCTCACCCTCCCAAGGTTGGGACTACAGGCGCACGCCACCATGCCTGGCTAATTTTTGTATTTTTTTTTTTTTAAGTAGAGACGGGGTTTCACTATGCTGGCCAGGCTGGTCTCAAACCCCTGACCTCAGATGATCCACTGGCTGGGATGACAGGCATGAACCACCGGGCCTGGCTGCCTCCTTGACTTCTGCCTGAGCACCCCTCTGTCTCCTCTATAGATTGCAGCCGCCAATGTGGTCTCAAAAGTATAGGGCGAATCCATTCCCATCACACCTGCAATCAAAGCCTCCGGTACTTCACTCAGAGTGAAAGCTCATCTTCTGTGGCCCATGAAGCCCTGTGTGATGGAGTCAGTCTGCCTTCCCCACCTTCTTTCCTGTTGGCACCTTCTTTCTCCGCTGCAGCCACACTGGCTCTGTTGTTCTTCACATGGATCAAGCTCAGTTCCCACCTGAGGGTCTTTGCATTTTCCTGTTCCCTCTACCTGGATCACTTTCCCCAGATATCCTCCTGGCTCTCCTTCATTTGGTTCAGGGCTTTACTCAGATACTGCCTTATCAGAAAGGCCCTTCCTGTTGGCCTTATGTAAAGTCATATCCCTGTTGTCATGCCTGTACTCTCTGTCCCCCATACTCAGCTTTATTTTTGTCCACAGAACTTAGCCCTACCAGACGTAATATTAATACATGCTTCATTAATTACACGTATAATTTCTGTCCCACTACACCAAAATGTAAGGACCATAAAGACAAGGACTTCATTCAGTTCAGTGCTGTATTCCCAGTGCGTAAAGCATGGCCTGGCACATAACACGTACTCACCAGGTCTTTGTCATACAAATGAAAGGGGAACGACTGAGTCTCCATATACATTTGATCCATGAACAACATGGGTTTGAACTGCATGGACCCATGTCTATGCAGATTGTTTT
The DNA here is from genome assembly GCF_000951045.1 of Mandrillus leucophaeus. Classification (NCBI taxonomy): domain Eukaryota; kingdom Metazoa; phylum Chordata; class Mammalia; order Primates; family Cercopithecidae; genus Mandrillus; species Mandrillus leucophaeus. Next base: position 2,014,815 of record NW_012101954.1, read on the forward strand.
CAATAAATATATTGGGAACATTTTTTGGAGATTTGCAACAATTTGAGAAAACTTGCAGATGAATTATGTAGCCTAGGAATATTGAAAAAATTAAAAAATGTAGGTATGTCATGAATACGTAGGATATATGTTGATACTAGTCTATGTATTAATTAACTGTTTATGTTATTGGTGAGGCTTCCAGTTATCACTATTAGTAGTTACGTTTTTGGGGAGTCAAAATTTATAGTCAAATGTTTTACTGTGTGTGTTGGGGTGGAGGGTGACCCCTGTCCCCGGTGTTATTCAAGGATCAACCGTACTTCATTTTGTATTCATCTACCACGTGTCTAGATCCCACAGTCACTCAGCATTTTCGCATTTGATGTCATGGAGCAAAGATGGGCACTGGATTTGAGCAGCCCTGCGTTTGAATGCTGCCTCTTCTGTTTCCCAGTTGGGTGATGCTGCGCAAGTTAACTTCCTGTCTGATCCTTCATTTCTTCACTTGCAGAATGGAGAGCACATGCCTCACCTTGCAGGCTGTTGGAGGAATGGAGGTTTAGGTGCTCAATATTTATTAGCCCTTATACTACATTAATTTGGCGTTAGGCAAATAGAGGAAAGCCTTCTTGAAAAACAGCTTTACCAAAATAAAATTCATATACTATAAAATATGCCCCAGTGAAATTAAAACCACAACGAGATACCACCTTACTTCTGCAAGAATGGCCATAATTAAAAAGTCAAAAAACAATAAATGTTGGTTTGGATGTGGTGAAAAGGGAACACTTTCCCACTGCTAGTGGGAATGTAAGTTAGTACAGCCACTGCGGAAAACAGTATTGAGATTCCTTAAAGAACTAAAGGGAGACCTACCATTCGATCCAGCAATTCCACTGCTGGGTATCTACCCAAAGGAAAAGAAATCGTTCTATGAAAAAGACATATGCCCACACATGTTTATAGCAGCACAGCTTATAACTGCAAGGATATGGAACAAACCTAAGTGCCCCTCGACCAAGGAGTGGATAAAGAAAATGTGACATATATACACCATGGAATACTACTCAACCATACAAAGGAACGAAATAATGTATTTTGCAGCAATTTGGATGGAGCTGGAGGCTGTTATTCTAAGGGAAGGAACTCAGGAATGGAAAACCAAATACTTGTACGTTCTCACTTATAAGTAGGAGGGAGCTAAGCTATGAGGACACAAAGGCATACAGAGAGATATAATGGATTCTGGGGACTTGGGGGTCGGGGAGGTTGGAAGCGGGGTGAGGGATAAAAGACAACATATTGGGTACAGTGAACACTGCTCAGGTAATGTGTGCACGAAAATCTCAGAATTCACCACTTGAGAACTCGTCCGTGTAATGAAAAACCACTGGTACTCCAAAAATGATTGAAATTTTTTGAAAGAAAATTAAATTATAGGCCAGGTGCGGTGGCTCACACCTGTGATCCCAGCACTTTGGGAGGCTGAGGTGGGCAGATCGCCTGAGGTTGGGAATTTGAGACAAACCTGGCCAGCATGGTGAAATCCCGTCTCTACTAAAAATACAAAAGAAATTAGCTGGGTGTGGTGGCGGGCACCTGTAATCCCAGGAAGCTGAGGCAGGAGAATCGCTTGAACCAGGGCAGAGGAGGTTGCAGTGAGCTGAGATCACGCCACTGCATTCTAGCCTGGGCAACAGAGTGAGACTCCATCTCAAAAAAGAAAAAAAAAAAAAAAAGAAAATTATAAAACATATACACAGTTCAGTTGTTTAGTGTATTCATAGAGTTGTGCAACCATTGGCACAATTCAATTTTAAAACATTTTTATCACCCCTAAAATGGAACCTCTTACTCATTAGTAGTCACTTCCATTAGTCCCTCCCTGGCAGGTGCTGCCAAACAGTAATTTACTTTCCGTGTCTATTTGATTTGCCCATTCTTAACATTTCATGTAAACAGAATCATACAATATGTGGCCTTTTTTTGCTTGTTTGTTTGTTTCGAGAAGGAGTCTCACTCTTGTCCAGGCTGGAATGCAGTGGCACGATCTCGGCTCATGGCAATCTCTGCCTCCCGGGTTTAAGTGATTCTGCTGCCTTAGCCTCCCGAGTAGCTGGGACTATAGGTGCGTGCCACCATGCCTGGCTAATTTTTTGTAGAGGCGGAGTTTCACCGTGTTAGCCAGGATGGTCTCGATCTCCTGACCTTCTGATCTGCCTGCCCCGACTTCCCAAAGTGCTGAGATTATAGGCGTGAGCCACCGCACCCTGCCTTATGTGGCCTTTTATGACTGCCTTCATTCACCACCGTGATGTTTGTAAGGTCCATCCATGTCATAATGGGCATGGAGACATCACATTTTGTTCATTCACCCATTGATGAACATTTGGGTTGTTCCGCTTTTTCATTGTGAAGAATGATTCTTCTGTGAAGGTTTGTATACACATTTGGTGTGGATGAGGAAACCTCTTATTGGATACATCCAAGCCAGTTCCGGGATGCCTTCTCTCTGTGGTATCCCAGATCGTCCTGTAGCTCCTAAACTCATTCCTTTCAAATGAAGAACATATTTTGAGAGAGCTATTTTACTTATCTCAGCAGACATTCTTTTGATATAGGATTAATTTATTATTTTCTCACTATTTCATATGTCTAGCTGGTTATTCACTTGATTTTGCCACCTGCAGTACCTCTTCTTAGCTCTTCCTACAGGTTATCTCTTATCCAAGATGCATGAGATGAGAAGTGTTTCAGATTTTGGATTTTTTTCAGATTTTGGAATATTTGCATTATATATACTCACCTACCAGTTGAGCACCCCAAATCCAAAAATCCAAAATCTGAAATGCGCCAGTGAGCATTTCCTTTGAGTGTCATGTCAGCACTCAAAAGGATGTGTATTTTGGAGCATTTTGGATATCAGATTTTTGGATTAGAACTGCTCCCACTGTAGCCTGATGTTCCTGCTGCCTCTGTCAGACCATAGTCTGCTCAGCCATGTGGCTTTGTTTTACTCCACTCTCAGGACTTACTGCATTACTCTCTCCCTTGAGTGGCCCTTTTCTGAATGAAATTTGCCATTCCGCTCTAAGAGGACCCTTGACTTTAAGCAGACTTGTCTGAAACGTGATTTTTGAATACTTAGTTTATCTCATTCTAGTCAATTTCTTTATCTCCTAATTGCATTATCCATTATCCCAGTAGAATTACAAAGCATTTCTAGAAGATTCATTAAGTCTTGTCTGCCTGCTGGCAAGGATGTGATAAGAAAGGCATAGTCAGGACTGCCTTGGCAAGTACTTGTTTGAACTTCTGAGGCTTTCTTTTCCCGTTTTCCTAAAAAAGGCCTGATTTTCCTGATTTTGTCTGAAGGGCATAGGCAATAGTGGCGTGTCCTCTTGAAGGAGAGGGAAGAATGGTGGGGCAGAAGACCAGCTCTCTGGTTCTACTCTGAGGAAAGGAAAATAAGGCATATGTCAGGTAATGAGGTTGATTAAAAACATCTCAGTCCAAGGTGTGTGGGATTCCAGAGATGAGTCATATCTCACACTCATAGAGCAGTTTTCAGTGTATTTTCCCCTACAGTGTATTGCAAATCCTACCTCAGGGCCTTTGCACTTGCTCTCTGGCTTCATTCAGGCCCCTGCTTGTGGGTCTTCCCATCAGAGAGGCCTTCCCTGAATACCCTTCCCCTACTCATCTGCCACCTTTACTCTTGGTCCTCTTACTTGGCTTTGTTTTTCTTCACTTATTGCCATCTAGCATAAAATACATTTATTTATTGTCATTCCTCACCAGAATGCCAGCTCTCTGAGAGCGTCCCATTTACTGTTACATGTTTAAAACTTAAGATGATTCTCAGAACATGGAAGGGACCCAGCACATGTGTGCTAAATGAATGAATGCATTTGATTTTATGAAAATCAAATATTATAAAATTCCCATCGTGTGGGGGAGGAAACCTGGACTCAGAAGACTTGGGAGAATTATTCAGGGTCACAAGGTGTAGTCACTGCTGAGCCAGAAGTTCAGCTCAGCTCTTCTGGGTCCTGGTGCAGCCATCTCAGGCTCACAGGGCCCAAGAACAAACTCTGGTGGTCATACAGACAGGCTCAGAAGATGCCACAGACTGCAGCAGGAGGTAGCATATGAGGTACCAACTGGAGTGGACATTTTAAGAATTACAGAGCGGCCATGCACAGTGGCTCACGCCTGTAATCCCAGCACTTTGGGAGGCCAAAG